>NC_137943.1:35718570-36091070 GCF_963969265.1 Rhamphochromis sp. 'chilingali'
GTTGCATTTACGTGTGGACGAGAAAAACGGAGAAAACGCAGCGTCAAAGGTGTGCGTCTTTTTTGACGTCACACTGTGCGCCACGTTATTGTTTCGGTGGAATGAATTTCAACAATACTGTTAATTTTACTCTCTGCAGTGTTTAAATGCTTACATATACACACAGTTACTGTCCCTCCACACATACGACTCGGTTCTGCTTCTATGCCCCAGCTTTGTTTACTTTTTCCCACCGAGGCTTCTAGACTTCTGATTGGCCAACATTTCTGCACGGTTAGGAATCTAGCGCCACCTGCTGCTTTGGCATGTTCATAGCAGCGTTTTCCTTCATTTCTGCCTTTACGTGTGGACGGGATTATTTTTTAAGGCGGCACGGTGGTTAGCACTGTTGCCGCACAGCAAGAAGGTCCTGAGTTCAATTCCAACATCAGGCCGGGGTCTTTCTGTGTGGAGTTTGCATGTTCTCCCCGTGTTTGCGTGGGTTCTCTCCGGGTACTCCGGCTTCCTCCCACCGTCCAAAGACATGCAGCTTGTGGGGATAGGTTAATTGGATAATCCAAATTGCCACTAGGTGTGAATGTGCGAATGAATGTGAGTGTGAATGGTTGTCTGTCCCTGTGTGTTGGCCCTGCGACAGACTGGCAACCTGTCCAGGGTGTACCCCGCCTCTCGCCCTATGACAGCTGGGATAGGCTCCAGCGCCCCCCGCGACCCTGAAAAAGGATAAGCGGAAGCGAATGGATGGATGGATGGATGGATGAAAACGGAAACTCTCCGTTTTCAAAAATACCCGTGTACGTGTGGACGTAGCCTAAGGTTCATTGTGAACACCCGATGGCTCGTTTTTGCTTCTCGTCCGTAAACTCTGTCCACACTCTGTCACCTGATTCTTGTGTGGCTGGTTGAAGAGGTTTGCTGTGTTTGAGTCTGAGCTCTGCACCATAATTTGCGTAGTCAGATGTTTCATAACCAAACCATGTCCGTGTTACAGAGGCGGCCCAAGGTTTAGGACTAAGGTCCTGGATTTGATTGGACTGGTCTGTCAGTTTGAGCTACCTGGTTCTGCCTCGTCTTCTCTGGTCATGCTGGGATTCTCTGTGCATCCACGTGGTGGCCAAACCATGAAAACGTATCACCATAAACAGTGGATTTTACTGCAGTATTATGAATATACAAACAAACGATAGCGTATAAAATAACATTTCAACGTCCGATATATTTCGTCATATTGCACAGCCCTAACTATGATGCAGGCTGTGCCATCTTGTTTTTGCACATGGTTAAATAGAGTAACAGCAGGTGAATGATGTCAGGACAGCGTAAGATTGAAGTTGGCGTGTGTTCCCCACTGTAATCTACAAAACCCAGACTCACAGCTGAAGATCTGTTTTTGATACTTTACATTTCGGGGCAAGTCGTGCTGCCTGCTCAGCCACGAAGGGCTCGTTATTGCCCAGCTGCTCTCTCTGAAACAAGCACGCTGCATGGGTTAGATCACAGATTACAGCAGACCCCAGCCAAATGTAACATGACTGTTAGCATCACTTGTTTCATATACTGATAGTTCAGATTGTATTTATTAGAGAAACAGCCGCGGTGCTGTCAGCGCGCCTGCACAGACACTACGTACTGTAAATATTTCAAACCACAGACGAAGTCTCCACGTTTCGTTTTGTCTGCTCAGCAGTAGCTGTGTCTCACACACGTGTGCTACACTCTTCATGTTTGCGTTTGTTGTGAGTCGCTGTGCGTCAGTGGACACGACTGTATTTATTCATTAGTTTGCTATAAAGGCTGTCCCTGACCCTGCCTGCTTTCTGCACAGATGTAATTTATATAATATCCGTACGATAAAGCTGTAAGTGTTTCCTGCTTGTGTGTTTCTGTGGTGTCCTCACTGCTACATTAATGTCTAATCGTGCAAATCTAAAAACCGGACAGGTGGAGAAGCAGCGCGTCAGCTGGTTTCCTTGCTGACCGCAGGCACACAGACGTGAGGTCTTCCATCAGTCCGTGTCACGTTCTCATGTTTGACTGAAGTCTGTGTTATTGTCTCGGTTATTTGTGGATTGAGCGCCAAAGCTGAGGAGCCCTCTCGAGCTCCCTGGCTTCTGTTTGAAGGACGTCTTGTGTTCACACTACATCTTCAGAGGTGACACTAACGAGATGAAGACCGTGTTCAACACGCTGTTGTAAAAAGCTCTTCAGAAATAAACATTGTTTTGGCCTAAAGTGTTGATAACTCGAGTAACCATCAGGATGTGGAGCTGAAGACACAACAGACCTCACAGTGCAGCAGGTTTGTGTGCTGCCTGTTAAGGCTCCTACAGGCTTCGCAGGCTTTGTCCTGCTGCATTAAATGTTTGTAGAGTTGTGATCTGCATCCTCAGAGGTAAACTCAAAGTACAGGCATGAAAAATGTTTTTGTGCGATGATTTGAAGCAGCTCTGCTCTTCTGGCTGCTGCTGTCTCGGGTGGACTCGTCACAGCTGTGCCAGACGAGTGAAGAGAAACTAGACTCTACCTGACAGACCAGAGAGGTTTAACAGTGTGTGGCTCCCTCTAGTGGATGTTGTGGAGTATTCTGTTGTCTTTGCTCCAAAGGTTTTTGTACAGAGTTTTGCTGTTTCCTGTCACTGTGGGCCTCACAGCACAGTAGTACACAGCAGAGTCAGACAGCTGAAGCTTCTGGATCTTCAGAGGAACTGACTTTTCTGTTTTCTTGGCCTCAGCATCAAATCTGTCTTTTGGAAACTCCTGATCATTATCTTCTGTTCCTGAAGTGCCACGCAGTAAAACATACTTTGGAAAGTTGTTTATTTCTTGTTTGTACCAGAACAAATACGGATATGGATCAGATGTTTCATATCTACATCCAAGTGTAACTGTGTCTCCTTCAGCAGCAATGACATCTCCTTGTTCCTGGATCACTTTGTCTTCTCCTTTACACTCTGAGGAAGAACAGAACATGCAGAGGAAGAGATGGATCAATAAACATGATTAAAAACTCACCATTAATCAGACTCACACATTTATTTAAGCAGAGGAAACATGTTGATGTTTGTATCTCACCAAAGAAAAGAGCAGCAAGAATAATCCACAGCCAATGTTCCATCTGTACAACAAGGTTTAAATCAACAGGAGAAACTAGCTGATGTTCAACATTCAGTCTGAGAATTGTTCTCTTCACAGCAGCACTTATTATTGACACAATGGTTGAACACAGTGCAGAAGGAGAGCCCCGCCTACTGGATGATGTCGCCCTCTGTCTCCTCTTTGAGTCTCACTTCTCTCACTTCCTCTTCCTCCTGGTTCACAGACTGTTAGCAGCAGTTGAATCACTGTGAGGAGGGAGGATGGAGCACTTTGCACTGTGTGCAAGGACAACGTGAAAGCACAAATGTTCTCCATCACTGATGCTTCTCATGCTTAAAGTGAGACTCGGGGTCAGATATTTTTTTTAGATCATTTGAGGTTTAAGCGTGACATCCTCAGAAGGCTCCAGAACATGTGACTTGTCATGTTTTACAGTTGTTTTTGTCAAAGCAAAGAAAATGTAGTTTTGCACGTTTTTACAGCACGAATTCAAAGCAACATAAACATTGAGAAATATCATTTTTAAGACCAGGAGCACCAAAAACATCACAACAGATTCAAAGTAGTTGATCTTTCATGTGAGCTCAAACTTAGAGTATTCTGAAGTTTAGGTTGAAAATGAATTCATGATGGTCAAGTTAGTGTTTGATGTGTAGAATAAATATTCCTTCCTACTGGAAATTGTTTTGTAATATCTGGAGACATTTAAAAGATGTGGAAGCAAACGTCACTGAACGAACGTGCAGGAATGCCTCCACAGATCAGAGGAGAGCAGGTGGTCTCCAGGGTCATGGACACTTTGAACCACTCTGGGGAAACAGGATGGATATAAAGCTTTGTGTGGACTGTGACTCAGACGGTGTCAGAGCAGCTTAACCCTTGTATGGTGTTCGGGTCTGTGAGACCCGTTTTCAGTTTTTTTCAAAAGAAAAATTAAACAATTATTTTTTCAACCTGAAACTCATTGGCTTTGGCTTATTTTCTGTGAAGAACATAAATCCAAACTAATTTTCAATGACCTCATACTGTACCTCCCCCCACGCATTTACATTACATACAAGGTGTTCGGGTCCACTGGACCCAGGTCTAATAAAGGTGTTGAAAGTGTAGGTCCTGTGTTCCCACACTCTGTCTTCCTCCTTTCTGGTGCTGCTGATAGTGTTTTCTTCCCCTCCTGCTCCGCACAAAGTTGCAGCATTGTTGAAAATTCAACTATCAACACCGTCTGCTCTGACATTCCCGCACATTTTACCCTCTTTCTTGAGGGATCCAAATTTTATTTTCTCATACCCTGTCCCTCCTGCAAATTAGGGGCATAATACTATAAATAAGACTTTGCCAGTGTGGTTCTTTATCACAACTGATCAAGATGGCAAAAGATTATCTGCTGCGAGGGCCATCTGATTGATTTTGGAAGAGAGAGGAGCTTCGGATGATGATGTTGACAAAGAGGTTTCAGAATATTTCACATTTCTGAAAATTCAGAGTCTGACAGTGACTTTGAAGAAGAGGATGAGGTTGAGCACCATTTAGTAACAAAACGAAGACGAGTACCCCATCTGCAGCCAGCTCCAGGACCAGAACAAGCCCACCAGACAGCAAGTGAAGAAATATGGATGTCAATAACTGGTGAAATTGAATGGTCTTCTTGCACAAGAAATGAGCCACCCTGCAGAGCTGCTACTGTGATAAGCCAGGGCCAACACGGCTGACAGTTACTCATGTGCAGGACATCAAGTCTTCATTTGAGCTTTTCATCCCAGATTCCATCCAGAAAATTATTCTGGATTGCAGTAATCTAGAAGGACGGTGTGTTTTTGGAGAGAGGTGGAAGGAGACCAAATTCATCTAAGAACCCCAAAGGCCTACTTTGGGGTTCTTATCCTTGCAGGAGTTTTCAGGTCCAAAGGGGAATCGACAGAATCCCTGTGGGATGCAGAAACCGGCACGAACCTTTCCGTGCATCAATGTCTCTGGAAAACTTCCACAAAATTTCCAGGATTATTCGTTTTGATAACAGAGACGACAGACCAGCTCGACGGCAGAGAGACAAGCTAGCTGCCATCAGGACAGTGTGGGATAAGTGTGTGCACCACCTCCCCCTGTTTTACATCCCTGGGCCTAATGTCACCATTGATGAGCAGCTGATCCCATTTAGTTGTAAAACATATTGCTTCACGTGTAAATGTGTTGTGTCTTTCCACTCACTCCACTTGATTACAACTGATTTTTTTTTTATAACATTTTATTTAAAAAAAAACCAAAACAAAAAAAACCCGAGAAGCACATTAATTCATAAATGTGATCTAACAAAGGTAAAGGGAAAAAATTAACCATGTTTGCTGTTCATATGGCTTGTAATTGGGATGAAGTAAACATCTGTTGAGTAATTTAACATAAAATTGTTTGATAGTGTTAATTTGGAAAGCCAAAACTCTAGCGGGTCCACCAGACCCATGAACACTGGCTGAGTAACAAAAATATGAACACCACACAAGGGTTAAACATCAGTGAACAGCAGCTTTACCAGGAATACGTCCTGATGCCACAGTGTTGGAAAAGAAGGAGAGCTTTTACTTTAAACTGTACATAAAGGCATGCAGATCAGTCAAACTGGGGTTGTGTTCATTGTTCCTGAGGTTCATGTTAACATACAGGGAAGGATCAAGGGTGGATGATCATTATACACCAGAGAAACTCACAAGACTGTTACCTGTTCAATATACTGCAGATACAAGTCAGCAGACGTCCTGACAGAGAGCCAACAAACACAACAATCATTCTGTAAATAAGGAATGAAGCAGTAGATCAGCCTGCAAAGCAAGCTCCACAAAGCTGCCCCTCTAATCAGCTTCAGACACACAGAAACACAAAGGATGATGAAGCAGAAACGATGCAAAAGCAGTGGGTGGAGGAAAAGGAAGGATGACGGTGTTACAGGACAGAGGAAAGCAGGAGAGATGAGTCATCAGCACTTTGGACGCTCTGGTTTAAACAGCAGGAAACTGTGACAGCTGTGAGGAAACAGCTTCTTTTTCTCAGTGACGCTGGTCCACACTCCACGCCAGCAGATGGCGCTAATGCACCATTTCCATGTTTTCCAGCCACCGGGACAGCTTCCCTGTGACACGAGGCGGAAGTGAAGAGGAAACGCTGCCAGTATTGTTCGCTTTCCTCCGGGAGCTTCAGCAGGAAGTCGGAGCTGTGGTGGTCTCTCCGCCGGATCTGTGAGCTGTCGGAGCCGCGATGTCGTCAGTTCGGTACCTGAGAGAGTTTATCAACGAGCGACTAACTGCTGCCGCCGAGGAAATCTTCCTGGAGTTTGAAAAAACCATCGTCCAGTACGAGGAAGTGATCGACCGGCAGCAGAGGCTGCTGAGCATCACCTGGAAACCCGAAACACAGCTGCACAAGACAGGTGAGCCTCAGCCTGACGCAGGGGAGGAGCTTTTGTTCCCACCTGAGCCAATCAATGAATCAGAGCCAGAACACTTTATTAACCCAGCCTGATTTCTTATAGATGCTCAGCTATGATGTAAACACTGAAATGAGGTCCTCTGTTCAAGGTGCAGCATATGAAATGTTAAACAACACTGTTTACGATAAAAACGAGATATTAGAAGTGAAAAGGTGTCACAGCGAGCAGGCGTGAAGCCCACTCAGGTATTTCCTGTGGAATGAGGCTCCTGCTGTGCAGCACGTCGTGGAGAGGAGATGCAGACAGCCGGGCTCCACACCCACACCAGCCTCGCAGATCGGTGTGCTGAGTCTGTTGGTGTGTGCTGCACCGACCACCACACACTCACCTGAGCACTGAACTGCAGGCCACACGCTGTCACACAGATGGCCAACTGTTCATGTGAGCGGCGAGGCATCCACCCGCACCGCTGTCAGCTCACCACCCAGTAAAGCCAGCCCGGTGGTGCTGAAGGGACTGCAAGAGTTCAACATGATTCTCACGCAGCTCGTCAGCTGTCTGTGTTTTCAGCACAGATGTGAGGCGTGACCTTTGACCCTTTGCATGTTCAGACTCATCCTGAAGATGCACTAAAATACTCCACAGAGTGGGAGGGCAACATGTTCACTCTGTGGAGCCTCATTAGTGGTAAAAACAATATATTTGCTCTGAACTGTTTTTGTGGAATTCTCAGATTTCTTGTCTCTTTCTGTCCCTCCAGACGTCCCACAGCAGCCTGTCTGTAAGGAGGAGGAGGAGGTTCTCCCTGAGCAGCAGGAGAGGAGCTCCAGTCTGGACCAGGAGGAACCAGAACCTCCGCAGATTAAAGAGGAACCCGAGGAACTGTGCAGCAGTCAGGAGGGAGAGCCGCTGGTGCTGAAGGAGGAGATCGATACTTTTATGGTGACTGAAACTTATGAGGAAAGCGAGCACAGCGACTCAGAGCCGGACAGCGATCAGCTCCTCTCTCACAGCTCTGCCGAGAGAACCGAGATCCGAGACCAGGAAGGAGTCCGCAGCGCAGATCCAGGAGCGTCTAGAAGTCACAGCAGCAACGCAGGAGACTCTCCGGTGTCAGAGAGTCCGTGTAACGCCACCGCAGGGGAAAAGTCTTTAACGTGCGGCTTTTGTGGGAAAGCCTTCAAGAACAAGTACAAGATGATTGATCACCACAGAGTCCACACGGGTGAGAAGCCGTATTCTTGTGAAACGTGTGGGAGGAGTTTCACTCAGAGGGGAACGCTGACCGTCCACATGAGGACTCACACAGGCGAGAAGCCGTATTCCTGCAAAATATGTGGGAAAGGTTGCACGGTGAGGAGTAATCTGATGGTCCACATGAGAACGCACACAGGTGAGATGCCTTACCTGTGTAATACCTGCGGGGACAGGTTTTCAGACTTGTCGACATACAAAAGACACACGACCGTCCACACGGGAGAGACGCCGTATTCCTGCGAAACGTGTGGAAAGGCTTTTAACCGAGGCAGCAATCTGCTGCGCCACATGAGAACTCACACAGACGAGAGGCCTTATTCTTGTCAAACGTGCGGGAAAATGTTCACACGCAGTAATCATTTGTTGCGCCACATGAAAATTCACACGGGGGAGGAGTCCCAGTAGTGGTACTGTTAGTGGTGCTGGTCACAGGTACTTTAAAGCTGTCCTTATACACAAAAAGGAAAGAGACAAATGTAATCCTGTCACACCAGGATGCTCCAAGTATTATTCCTACAGTGTGTAAGAATGAAAACGTCCAGTTCGAACATATTCAGGAGTGACTGCAGCCTCCGAGTGACAGGGATATCCATCATTTGGATCATTGTGTGTGCTGCAGGCTGCTCTCATATTATTCTCTACGACATCCTCACAAAGACCAAAGTCTGTGTTTGTATGTGTGAAACAGGAATAACACTTCCCAAGTCTGCGAGTCCGTCAGGGTCCGCTCGAGTCCCAGTGACTTAACCAATCACAGCAGATGGCCCCGCCCCTCCCTGAGCCTGGTTCTGTTGGAGGTTTCTTCCTGTTAAAAGGGAGTTTTTCCTTCCCACTGTCGCCAAAGTGCTGCTCACAGGGGGTCATATGATTGTTGGGTTTTTCTCTGTGTGTGTTATTGTAGGCTCTACAGTATAAAGCGCTCTGAGGCGACTGTTGTGATTTGGTGTTGTATAAATAAAACTGAATGAAATCATCAGGCGCTTTTCACGAGTTACTGTGGGGACATCCACGTCCCTGCTGGGTTTTTGAGATTAATCCCAGGCAGTTTCCAACCCACAGAAAGCTCTCCAGGATGGGGAGCAGCAAAAACGCATCATCAATGTCTCAATAAGTAACAAAGTCGTCAGATTAAATATAAAAGATAACATTTATGTAGCCAGAACAAACCTTTGTTCTAAACCACAGAGCTCAGCTCACACAATGTTTCCCACAGTGAGAGGTCACATGATCAGGCATCGAAGCCTTCAGGGGCGGTTTGGTGTGATTTTAAGTGTAAATGAATTATAACCTGATTTTCCTCAGTACAGCTGAATATGTGGAGAAACAAACTGTAGGAGCTTTTTGTTTTTTAATAGATAGAAAAAGTTTTAAATATATGTTTGTTTGGGCTGTTTGATTGTTAGAGGGACGGATATTTAATCTCTTTGAGCTCATTTTTGTTCGTTTACACAAGTTTATTGTTAGATTTTCAGAATCCACCCAACAACAGAAGAAGCAGTGTTAGAGGTGGTGGCAAAAGCTGAAGGCAAAACATTCATATTAAAACAACTCATGATCATTGTGACAGTAATAAAGTGTAAAGTCTGGAGGTGGTGACTGTGTGCTTCAGACTCCCAGCCAGGACCCGGCTCCCGCGGCGGGACCTGGCTGGTGGTGTTTGCAGGGGTGGCTGGAGGCCTCTCTGAGGGGCCCACGCGAGGCCCAGCCTGCTCCGTGGGAACCTGTCAGAGCCGAGGAAAGCAGAGTTTGGTTCATCTTTCCTCCAGCTTTAATTCACAAGCTCACAGGTGTGGATGAAAGCAGTGACTGTGACTTACTGCATTTATAGCTGTTGAATACAGTCATTGATTTTATTGACTGTTGTTTATCTCATGCATGCATCAAATAAAGTATTTAATCTGTAAAACCGTCCTCTGTTTGACTTCTTTAAACTGCCAGTAGCTCGTCCTCAGTCATGGACAAATGCAGATCTGTGTCAGCTCCTTATTGGAAGCTTCTAAGCAGTTTTCTCTGAACACACATGAACATTGACTTGGCAGTAAAAGTTGACACAGCCTGAAACCTGTGCAGGACCAAAGCTGTGTGCCAGTGAGATCAGAGCTGCTGTCAGCCACAGTGGTGTATTTGGGGCTCGGCCTGTAGGGGGTGCTGGTGGTGACTCTTGTACCGTTGTGTGTAGTTACACCAGTATAATGTGACGGCCAACCTGGGCTTCTGTACTGGGTTGCCATGGCAGCTCTCACCAAGATGAAATGAACAAATAAACTGCACACACACATTTTACTGCCCAGGCTGCAGCAGTGCCCTTTGACCTTTAGCTGCTCACGGTCCGTCCTTCACCTTTAAAGGCTCCCACAGACTCTGTGTCAGGATCCACACATGCAGCAAGCTCATCATCATCTCAGAATACCATCACCACGGAGGAATCCACACAGGTGAGACGCTGTGTCGTCCTGTAACACGAGGGAAACGTTTCAGACAAAATACAGATTCAAGAACTGCCTGGAAACATGTTTCAGTCTAAAAGCAGCTTCAGACTAATAAAGACCAGAGTGAGAAGTTTGATTCAGAGTCATGTGTTGTATAAATGCTAATGTTTGTTAGTGTGTTTTTATGTACTTTTATGTTTGGTTTGTGGTTGATGTGGATTTGCTGCTCATGTGAATCCTCCCACAGTGTTTCATTAGCAGCTGTAACCACAGTGACTCTGATAAAACAGGAATTAGCAGAATCCATCTGATATGAAGCTGTGCTTTGAATACCACTTCCCTCCTCTTTGAAGAGTAGTCAGATATCTGTGTTCAGGTTTTTGTACAGCCTCTTCTACACTTTGTATCACTGTGTTTGTAGAGCACAGTAGTAGAGAGCTGTGTCTGCCAGGGTTAGGGCTGCTATGGTCAGATTAGTTGTTGTAGGTGATGTTTCTGAGTCATAACGTTTAATAAGAATATATTCATCACCACTTCTGTCCTTTGCTCCTTTCCAGAGTATAAACTGAGGAGCCTGAAGGTCAGAATGATGTCTGTACCAGTAAAGGCGTACATACTCTGATGTTGTCTCATAGCTACATGTGAGTGTGACAGATTCTCCTTCTGTTTCAGTGACTTCAGGTTGTTGAGGAGTGATTGAGTCTCCAGCTGTTAGTCCTGGAAAAAGAAAGAAGAAAAGTAGTGAAATGCAGTCTGTATATCTGCTTAATGCAGCAGCTTCAACTAAACTTTAATCCCTGTTCTTAAACTCACCTATAATGTGAGATAGAAGCAAAAAGTGGGCGGGGCCAGTTTAATAGCTCAGCCAATCAAATAGTTTTGTGCTTCCACAGCAGCTCTGTCTCTGTCTCTGATCTTTACTGCTTCATTTCTCTGTTGTCTTTGTCATCAGTCCAATGACACAAGAATCAGAGGTTTAACAGTGTGTGGCTCCCTCTAGTGGATGTTGTGGAGTATTCTGTTGTCTTTGCTCCAAAGGTTTTTGTACAGAGTTTTGCTGTTTCCTGTCACTGTGGGCTGCAGAGCACAGTAGTACACAGCAGAGTCAGACACTGCAGCAGAGGAGATCTCCAGATCTGCACGTTTCTCTGTTTTGTCAATGTGAGCTGAGAATCCCGACACAGCTCGATGAACTGATCCTCCCTCTGTGATGTAGAGCAGGAACTCTGGTCTGGATCTCTGGTATTGTCGGTACCACTGGATATTGTTGATAAGACCATCATATGTACAGGTCAGGTTGATGTTTCCTCGCTCTGCAACAGCTTCTTCAGCACGTTCCTGCTTTATGCTGTTCATGGAGCCCAAAGCTGCAAATGAATGATTCATGTCAGTCAGTCTTTTTCTTCCTTTGTGAGCATAATGAGATGAAGAACTCTGCTAATAATAACTCTGATCAAATCTTGTCACAATGAGACTTTTCTGTGTTCTAACACTCACCTATGCAGTGAGAGAAAAGTACAAACAGGTAAAGGAACATGTTTCAGGTGCTGAAGTCACACAGCAGATGAACAAAGTTCAGCAGAATGAAAAGACTAAGCAGCCTCTCTGCTGCACAGCCTTCTCCTCAACATCAGGCTGGCTGGAGTTCTGCAGAGAGAGACCATCTCATTGGCTGAGTTCAGCATCAGTGGGTGGAGCCAGAGAGAAACCTGTTTAGAGTCTTTATGAACAGCGAAACATCTGCTGGTTGTTTTTACAGCTGTCCTTGTTGCATGTGTGTTTCTTTCAGACTGAAACGTTTTGGGAGGAGAGTATTTGAACAACTAATAAAAATAATAATTCACTGAGATTTAGAGATAAATCTGTTCCTACACTGTTATTAACACTGGGAGCACTGAACGTATCCTATTATGTTTTGGACATGGCTGTGATAGCTGAAGGTGCCATGAGAGAGTGTGTGGTAGATGAGAGAGTTTCCTCCACTTGTGTTCGTTTATGAGGAAGATGTGACCAGAACACAGTGATTGTTAAAGCAGGCGTTAGAAAAACGTACTAGATATGATACAACGTCTTTGTTTAACACATGAAATATTGTGAGAAGTCAGAATTGTGTGTCGTGGCTCTTATCACATGTAACCGAAAGCACAGCAAGTTCCCAGGAGATACAACTCCTGAGAAAGTCCTCCTACACATCTGTCCCAGGGTGATATGCAACATGCTACACAAATCCTCTTTGTCTGTAGAAAAGAAGCTCGCTGAGCCGTCCCCAGAGAGCGCTCGCACAAAGTTATGGTTGCTGCTGCAGCTCACTTGAAGTCACTAAAAGCTTTAAAGTCACATCTCTTGTGTTTCTCCATTTGTTGAAGAGTTGTTCCAACAGCTTGGTACCTCGAGCCGGACTCCACATCTGTCCTACTCATTCCAACAATGTCTGGAAGGTGAGGTCAGCAGCAAGGGAGGAGTCGGAGAGTGATGAGATCTGTAACTACATATACACTCAGTGTTGGGGAGTAACGGAATACATGTACCGCCGTTACGTATTTAGAATACAAAATATGAGTAACTGTATTCCGTTACAGTTACCGTTTAAAAAGGTGGTATTCAGAATACAGTTACTTTGTTGAAATAAATGGATTACACTGCGGTACTTTCCTGTTTCATATTGTCGCGGGTCAGGACTGTTTGGGTTTTGTTTGACAGCTACGTTCTTTCGTTCCAGGCGGCAGCGTTACGGTTACCATGGTTACAGGGCGACGCTCTCTCTCTCTGCGACTGTGTGTTTCCTGGGTGAGAGAGCGCCTTTTCGTTGTTGTTGTTGTTGTGCTAAGCTAACAGGCAGAATGCTACAAGCATAGCTCTAAAGAATGTAGCATCATGTTCAGTGTAGTCCGTGCTGCAGGGAGAATGGACTGCCATACACGTTATGTGTCTGTGAGCGCGAGGAGGGAGAAAAAGGTACGAGTTGTCATCGCGGAAAAACGGGAGCTGGAAGCATGTAAATATAATAATAACCACTGCAGCCAAGAAGAGTGCCTGACGAGCCCAGCTGTAAGTAAGCTATTAAGACTCGACTGTACACCGTGTTCGTGTTTCCCTCCGAAAACAACAAGTTCCGTTGGAGCAGCCTTTCAACGCCTCTCTCTGTCTGTCGCAAGAAAAGTTGACCCACACAACAAAGTAGAGCTATTTTTCGGCTACCAGCCGACAGGGACCCCGCCGTATTATGCTGGGCTTACACTGTGCGATTTTTTCAGTCGCGCGATTCAGCTCCTGCTCAAACTGTACGATTGACTCGCATGGGTTAGAAGTTCATAGGTCACGATGCAGGTCTCACACTATACGGCCCGATGCTCTGATGCGACCTGAGTGCTCACACTGTGCGTCCATAAAAATGAAGGTTATAACAGAAATTCTGTCGCTCGCTCTCCCTCTCCGTCTTTCACTCACACAGACACACCACCACCATCAACTTTGCTAAATTGCTAATGAAAAACATTGGTCAGGCAGCTGTGATTGAGCAGCAGTGTCGATCCAACTATTTTCACGGTTGTTGTAGTGGTCGTGATAATTTTGTGAGGCCACATCGAAAGGGCTCGGATGGTTCTACAGGTTGTGCCTCCATCGCTTGTGTCCAGATCACACGCTGCACTGCCGTGCTACGCCGTCTTTTTCGCTGACATTTGTGTTTGCGCGTGCGCAGTGTGTGGCAAACTGCGGTGACACCCTCACGACCAAGCGATTGATGATCGGGAGCTGGTCGTGAGGTGTCAATCGCTTCTCGTTACCCCACGTATACTACACGATGCACGAAGCACGATGAAGGCCAAAATCGGGCCGATCGCCAAAACGATCGCACGACTCAAAAATCGGCTCAAAATGGGCCAAAAATCGCACAGTGTGAGCCCAGCATTAGTCAGAGGTCCCTTTACTACAGTTCGGAGTCGCGGACCTTCAGTAATAGTAATAAATCACACAGCAATAGTACATTCACGTTGTTGTAAAAAGCACGATAATATTGTAGCGGGTCAGGGCTGTTCGGGGTTCTGCTTGTACAGTTATGTTTTGTGTATGTTGCCATGGTGACGGGTGACGCCCTCTCGCTGCGACGGTGTGTCCTTCCGGGGTCAGAGGGCGCCCTATGTGTGTTGTGGTTGCCGCGCTGAGCAGTTAGCTAGTGGCAGTGTGTTCTTCTGCAAATGTAATAAACGGCTGTGCTCCCTGGCTAGCTCACGGGAAGCAAGACCAAACGATACCTCCGTCTCCTCCTTGTCTGAACTCGCCACAATATATTAAGTAATCCAAAGTATTCAGAATACGTTACTGTCATTGAGTAACGTAACGGAATAGGTTACAGAATACATTTTGGGGCATGTATTCTGTATTCTGTAATGGAATACATTTTAAAAGTAACCTTCCCAACACTGTATACACTGGAGAACCAGAGGTGTGGAGAGCGATGGCCTGAATCCTACAACAGGTCAGCACATAATAATAGTTATGATAGGAATCAAAAGAATAATAATAAGTACAAAAGGTCAAAGGTCAGCAGTGTCTCCAGACAGTCAAAGGGGAAAACTGATGAACTAGCAGTGTTAACAAACGCAGGTGAAGTCATTTCATCAACAGTTTGGTCTTTTCGTCCAGCTTCCATGAGCTGGAGGATGCTCCCCAACCTGACTCCACTCTGTCTGTTCCACAAAGCAGCTTTAGGGAAGGTTGAGGCTAAACAGTAACACATGTAAGGCAGCCCCATTCATGGATTAATCACCAGAGTATGTTAGAGTTATCTGATGAACTGAAAATGTAAAGCTTGCATGTGACTCCCTTTAAGTGTGTAAACGATGTGAAGTTCAGATGAATTGTAGCCGATGATGCTGAGATCCATTCACTGATTTCCACCTTCACACCAACTGTGTAGTGCAGAATAAAGACAGCAGAATCAGTGTACTGTCAGTGTAGAGGATGCAAATCAGCCCAGAAACATCTGCTTACGTCCATCCATCCATTCTCTTCCACTGATCCGATTTAGGGGGGCGGAGCCATCCCAGCTACTGTAGGACGAGAGGCGGGGCACAGCCTGGACAGGTCACTGGTCTATGGCAGGGTAACACAGAGAGACACACAACCATTCACACTTATGGGCAATTTAGAATCACCAGCTAACCTAACCCCACTAAGCGCACGTCTTTGGACTGTGGGAGGAAGCTGGAGCACACGGACAGAATCCTCGCAAACACCTGCTCACATCTGGTTGAATTCACATTACAAAGAGCAGTGAAGCTCAGATCAGCTGATCACAGCCTGTACTTGAATCAAATCTACTGGAGCTCTCAGCAGAAATGATTGTGAGTTTGATTCTTTTCCCCACACTGAGCCACTACAGCTGATTTTAGGGTTCCCACCTGCTGAATCCACTTTAACCTGTTCTCTGCTCATGTTCCTGTGAGAGGCACAGTCACTCTCTAATGGAGCCAACAGAAAACAGAAATGTCTTCATTTTCCCTCTTTTTCTCTGCTCATGTTCGACTTCACTGATTCAGTCTAATGAAGTGATTCTAATATAATTCAGATTTACACTGAAATAAAGTTTGTGTTCCTGTGTGCTGATAGCATTCATTTACATTAATGTAGCACAAGGTTCAGTTAACTCTGCACTTTTTCCCTTTGGAGTAAAGAAGTTGATGGAAAAAGTCCTGGATGTCTGTACTTTACCTACAACCACCTCTGTGGGATCAGTGATCAATCATTTATCATGTTGTTATTGATCAGTGACAGGTTGATTTCTGTTGGAGAGAAAGATGAAGATTTGAGTAAAGATGAGACTGAAATGAGTCTGTTGTCTTTGTCATCAGTCCAATGACACAAGAATCAGAGGTTTAACAGTGTGTGGCTCCCTCTAGTGGATGTTGTGGAGTATTCTGTTGTCTTTGCTCCAAAGGTTTTTGTACAGAGTTTTGCTGTTTCCTGTCACTGTGGGCTGCAGAGCACAGTAGTACACAGCAGAGTCAGACAGCTGAAGCTTCTGGATCTTCAGAGGAGCTGATCTGATGCTGGAATCCAGTGTGGATGAAAATCTCTCCTTGAACTCGGCTGCTATGTTTCCTTGATCCCCACTAACACGGCTCAGGATGAATTTGGGGCTGTTGTTTCCATCCTGTTTGTACCAGAAGAGATAATTATTTGTTGTACTGCTGTTATAGAGACAGTCAAGTGTCACTGTGCCTCCTGCAGCAGCAGTCTCTTCTCCTTTTGCTTGCAGCACGTTGTCTTTTTGTGCTCTGCATTCTGTAAAACACCAACAAACAGTATCAGTGTGCTGTTAAAGAATCACGTCAATGTTGATATCAAAGAAACAGAGTTGTGTTCATACCGAGGCACATAGCAGCCAGCAGCACTGAGATGAACAGAGGCGTCATATCTGCAGTGTAGAGTAACTGTGAGCTACAGCAAGTATAAAGAAGCTGTGATCTCTCTGTTTAGTCTTCATCAACACTAAGTTGGTGGATTAGAAGGAGGAGCCTGATCACAGTGACAGGACTCATTCACAGCCCTGTGTTATTCCCCCTGCTGACAGCTTTACACTCAGCACGTCTTTCTGCTGCTTTCAGTGGATATTTGCTCCTATTGCAGGAAGCAGGTTTAACAGACTGAACTGTGAGTCAAGGAAGAAAGAAATCATCAATGGAGCTCTGATACAGGGTTTACCATGGCGACGGGTAAACAAAGAGCAGAGCATCCTGTAACAATGGCTGGTTATAAACAAGTGCTCTTTAATTAATGCAGCACATAACCTTAATCGTAAAGGTAGCAGGGTGTTACATGTTTTCCAGTTCGCCATCTTAACTCTGTTTTCTAACTCTGTATTTTCAACAGCACTTTTTCATGACAACACCCTCTAATGGTGCAATATTGTATAACACAACAGCTCCTCCCTCTTTATCAAAGAGACTTCATCGTAAAAATTTATCACCAACTAGCGCAGCACCAAGATGAAGTAATTCAACATTTAGCAAATCAACAATACGCTTGTAAACTTAAATTGTAGTAACAGCTGTAACATCAGAATACTACAACTAGCAAAGCTAAGTAAACCTGAAATTATGTTGCACTACTATGTAAAATGAAAAAAGAAATTATTATTCCACTTATTTCCATTTCATTTTTTTAGTTCCTAGTGCACTGGCAGCAGTAAATCAGTTCTGTTAAACTAAAATAGAACAATTAATAACATTTCTCTAATTTCCTTTTATCAAGAAAAACCATTATGATACAATATAGTCTTTGTGCCAGCGAGGCTTGTACTTGACGCGTGGCAGTCTTCTGGCAGTAGGTGAGCCAGTGTGGTGCAGCCTCACAGCGTCAGCGTTCTTTTCAGTCTCTGGGCGACAGCGTGCTCGATGAGTGGCATCCCAAATCTTTCCATCACTCAGCAAGAAGGCCTTTGAGCCTTTGAGCCTTTGTTACTGTTACAGGAGTAAATCTGGGATGTCCTTTGGCAACTTTGTGTGATTTCCTTATCCTCACACTCTCTCCTGGTAGAAAAGAAGGTTTCCGTGACGCCTACCATCAGTGTAACATTGCATTTTCAACTGACGTCTCTGAACTGAGTGACGTGCAACAGTGGAGACACAGCCAGCAGAAGGCAAAGGGAGTACATCCAGTTTAGTACGCATCTTCCTGCCATACAGGAGTTCATAACAACAACAACAATCTTTATTTATAGAGCACATTTAAAAACCAGCGGTATACCAAAGTGCTTAACATAAGAGACAGAGAAGTAACACAAGTAGGGGAGACCGGGGATAGTTGTAACATTTTTGACATTTCTGTCTGTAAATTGGAGCTCGTTTAAGGTAGTGGATTCAAAATGTAATGCAAAGTATTTACATGTCTCTGCTATTAAATAGTGCAGCTATTTTCTCTGCAGCACAATTACCCATTGCATGGTGTGGCCTCAAACACAAAGAGTGAAATGTTACAATTAACCCCATAGTCTGGGTTAGTTGTAACATATCCTGGGGTAAAATGTAACACAATGAAATAAGGGTACTAACAAAACATTAACATGTAATCTTTGTTTATTCAACACATGAATGCACTTAGAGCCATTTATGTAGTTATGTGTGTGTGTGACAGAATGCAGAAATCTAGCTTTTGAACATATTCCAACCCCCCAAAAAGACAAATTATGGAATTTTCTGCAACTGAATATTTCATTAATTTTGGTTGGTCTTCCTTGAGTTTGGCCTCATTGGCTCAGTGGGCATTATAACCTACAACTCTTGCAACAACTTTTGAACATAACAATGAAGCTGAAAAATTTTGTTGTGCACCAGCATCGCAATTCCATTACTTTTTATCATGGCTTACCTTGGTGTGGTTTGCAAAGTGCTTCAGAAAGATGAGGAAATCTGTTTCTTGCACCCATCCTGATTTATTTCCACTACCAGTACTTCCTACTGGTCCATCTCTGACACAGTGGTCTGCATAATGTGTGTGTGGGAACACAAACAGTGGAGGAATTGTGTTGCCAATGGCATTAACCGTATATACAAAGGCGACCAGTGAACCTCTCTCTGCTGATGTCGTTGCCCCAACTTGTTTAATATAAGTTAAAGTAATAGTGTGGTAACATCTGCATTATTGTTACAACTGACCCAGACTCCTATAGCCATGAACTAGCTAACATTACAGCCAACGGCTAAAACATTAGCACTAAAGACCTACACAGAATATATCCCCATAGACATACAAATAACATAATTTAAGTTTGATGAGTATAACTGCAAAGCGGATAATGCTATTACACATTGAAATAAAGTAGAAAAACTTACTTTTTGGCATACAAATTACTTTTTTTCGTGTTAAATTGTCTGTGTTTGACAAAATGTGCTGATTTTTCACATGTGATAGCAGAACTGAGTTGGGCATGCACAGGAAGAGTCACATCATTTGAAACTTAGCCCTGATTGGAGAAATTGGAAGTGTTACAACTAGAGATGGCACGATACCACTTTTTTATGTCCGATACCGATATCATAAATTTGGATATCTGCCGATACCGATATGAATCCGATATAGTGTTTTTTAATCAACAAAACTGTTTTTTAAATATCTTGCTGCATTTTGTATAAGTTCATACTCAAGTTTAAAACAACAACTACACTAAAACTATTCTGTTATACCTGTATGCAAAAAAAAAAAAATTCATAGTTCAGCAATACTGATCAATCTAATAAACTTAAACCTACACCATCCTCCCTATTCTGGTATTTTAAAGAGTACTTAGCAGAAATATTAAGCAACCTAACTAATAGGGTTCCAACTCCCAGCAACAACAAAAATAAATAAATAAAAAATAGGGAACCACCCCTCACGCTCCACCTCATGATGCTTAATCGACGTAATCAACCTTAATTTGATGCAGTGTGAAAAAAAATGCACAGAAATCAATTATTTTTCAAGAAATATTAAATAGATTCAACATCTTTCTTCAACAAAATTGCAGACTGCACAGATGGTACCTTCCCAAAGGAAAAAGTACTATAGCTTACTAGGGTATATATATTAGACTTAATAGTCACTATATACAGTAATTGACTTCTATTCATTTTACATCAAATTAAAACTTTGGGTGTCAGATAATTATTTATTAAAAGCTCGACATTTTAAATGAGAATAAGAAAGAAAAGTATGTCTTTGTGCCCCCTTTTCCCTGTTAATGCCCTATCGGCCCCCCTGGCTAAACTTTGCTAGATCCGCCCCTGCACAGTTACGTCAGCTGTAGAAAAAGATCCTCGAGTAGAAAGTAATATTAAATACATTCTAACAACAGCTGATCAAGCTTAAACGTGCTGCTGTTGTTCAGCCGCTGGTTTCCTCTTTCTGGTGCAAAGTGGGCCAAAAACAAACCAGAGAAACAGACTCGTGACAGAAAAGCCGATCAGCTGATCATTAAGCAGTTTCATGATTGAAGTAGCAGCAAGAAGAGGCAGTCGCTTGTTAAGCTTAACGCAGGAATGCTTTACAAACATTCAGAGATGGACTTACACACTTGCTGTACTTCTCTCGGGATAACTTTGTCGGAGATGAAATGCCAGGTTGCTAGCGAAGCTCCACATGCTATCCAGACCACCGACAGGTCCCGCATGCCACAGCCGCTCTATCACGTGATGCATACTGCTCCGACGTGCTAACGTTCTGAGGTGAGTTACGGCGTGTTGCAAGTTTTGTGAGGTGCTTTCGTGATATTTAATGGATCGGATTACATTTTTTATTTTTCTCCGATATCCGATCCAGTAATTTAAGTCAGATATGTAATATCGGATCGGTCCATCTCTAGTTACAACTATCCCCGGTCTCCCCTATTATAAGGCCTTAGCAAAGTATCAAATATACTCACAGGTCAATGCCACTAATACACAGGGGTAATATAATATGCATATTAAAATAAAAACATAATAAAAGCACAAGTTGTAAAAAATATGTATAAGGAAAAATAGAGTCTAAGAGTCAGGTGCGAGCATTAACAAGCAGGAAAGGCGAGATAATATGGCCTGCCTGCATTTGTATAGCGCTTTTCTAGTCCATAGGACCCCAAAGCGCTTTACACTACATTCAGTCATCCACCCATTCACACACTGGTGATGGAGCTACATTGTAGCCACAGCTGCCCTGGGGCGCACTGACAGAGGCGAGGCTGCCGGACACAGGCGCCACCGGGCCCTCTGACCACCACCAGTAGGCAAACACGGGGTTAGTATCTTGCCCAAGGATATTTGGCATGCAGCCAGGATGCAGCCTGGGATCGAACCACCGACCTTCTGATTAGTGGCTGACCTGCTCTGCCACCTGAGCTACAGCCACAACTACTCTCCTCTCTCCCTATAATAGGATCATAGGGAGAGAGGAGAGTAGTTGCACGTGGTGTTGCATGCAGTGTTGCACGGTAAACTTGAAGCCAATCCAGCGCAGTCTCCTTCCATGGTTTTGACTGCTGGATTGCTGTCTGGATACAGGTGCGGAGGGCACGATGAAACCGTTCGATTGCTCCGTCTGCAGCTGGGTAGTAGACAGATGTTCTGCTGTGGGAGGTGCCTCTATTCTGGAGGAATGAGGGGAACATTACAGAGGTGAACTGTGTACCATTGTCTGTTACGATGGTCTCTGGTTGCCATGATGACAAAAGACAGATGAGAGAAAGTGAATAACATCATTAGTAGTAGCAGAAGGTGAAAAGGAAAGCTCAGGCCATTTGGAGTAGCTGTCAGTCAAAGTTATGACAAATCTACAAGCAGGTATTGCAGTATCAAAAGGGTTAGGGTTAGAGATCTCTTCATCTTTGTTTTGTGTGCACAATCCCTTGGTGACTTTCATGTGCCAGTGCAATCAGTTTAGGTCTCAATTACAAGTTTAAACCCTTCTGGAGAAAATGTGAGAATAACAAAGTAAAAGTTTCAGCTATAAAACATCATTAATGCACCAACAATGTTGGGAGTTTATTACTAGTTACTTTATTTGACTTCTGATGCTTTTTTCTTACACACACACACACAGACACACACCTCATCACTAATGTCAATTTATGTTTATACATATATCTCTATATTTATCTATTTATCTATCACTACTCTGTTTCTACACTCATTTTAGATAAGTGCTTGTTGTTTGTTATATATTTGCTGCCATGACAACTCAATTTCCCTCTGGGATTAACAAATTTTCTCTGATTCTGAAATGTCTGAACGTTCCTGCAGTTGGTTTGTGGTTGATGTGGATTTGCTGCTCATGTGAATCCTCCCACAGTGTTTCATTAGCAGCTGTAACCACAGTGACTCTGATAAAACAGGAATTAGCAGAATCCATCTGATATGAAGCTGTGCTTTGAATACCACTTCCCTCCTCTTTGAAGAGTAGTCAGATATCTGTGTTCAGGTTTTTGTACAGCCTCTTCTACACTTTGTATCACTGTGTTTCTAGAGCACAGTAGTAGAGAGCTGTGTCTGCCAGGGTTAGGGCTGCTATGGTCAGATTAGTTGATGTAGAAGATGTTTCTGAGTCATATCGATTATCAGGGATATAATCATTGCCACTCTGTGATCTTGCTCCTTTGTAGAGTATAAACTGAGGAGCCTGAAGGTCAGAATCATGTCTGTACCAGTTAAGCCAAACATCACTTTCACTTGTCTCATAGCTACATGTGAGTGTGACAGATTCTCCTTCTGTTGCAGTGACTTTATCTCGCTGAGGAGTGATTGAGTCTCCAGCTGTTAGTCCTGGAAAAGTAGAGAAAATGAAGCCATCAGACTAACATTGTCCATGAGGCTGAGTATCTGTGAGTATTACTGTGTTTTTTTAAACACATTTTACTTCTGGTTTCTCTGACGTTTCTCTGATTTCACAATTGAAATATTTTTCTGTTTAATCATCACTCCAAACTTGAGCTCAAAGAAAGTCCAAACTGGATCTGTAACACTGTAAACATGTCTTTGAACTTCAGGTGTTCCTGTCAGAAACATACGTACCTACGAGAGCTGCAAAGATCCAAATCACAGCCAGTTTTTCCATGTTTCCAGAGGAGAAATGTTGGAAGTGATGTTCACTGGGAGTTAGCTGTGAGTGGTCTGATGTTCACAGCTGGAGTCAGACAGGTTTCTGCAGTCAGGAGGAGGAGGAGGCTCAAATCACATTAACTTCATCTGAAGCTCTTCATCACAGCTGTGTTATGAGTTAGTCTGTATCCTAACAAAGGTGTGTGGCTCCCTCTAGTGGATGTTGTGGAGTATTCTGTTGTCTTTGCTCCAAAGGTTTTTGTACAGAGTTTTGCTGTTTCCTGTCACTGTGGGCCTCACAGCACAGTAGTACACAGCAGAGTCAGACACTGCAGCAGAGGAGATTGTTATTTGTCTTCTGTCATCGACCACTTTGAAAGACACTCTGGAGGATTCTCGTTTCATTAAATTCTTTGATCCCACGTGAGCGATCAGGAGCTCAGGTGCTTTTCCTGCATGTTGTCGATACCAGTAAAATTCATCGCTTTCATACGCTTGTTTGGAGTATCTGT
Organism: Rhamphochromis sp. 'chilingali'; assembly: GCF_963969265.1. Lineage (NCBI taxonomy): Eukaryota > Metazoa > Chordata > Actinopteri > Cichliformes > Cichlidae > Rhamphochromis > Rhamphochromis sp. 'chilingali'. The sequence goes on from NC_137943.1 coordinate 35,741,834, forward strand.
AGGACAGAGTAACAGCGCTGCCTTCCAAACTGGACGTGTCTTCCTTGTCTGCAGTGAGTTCTTCACATCTGACTCCTAAAATGAGACAAATATGTTTGTACAATGTCCCATTTTCTTCAGTGTAATAATATTTATCAATGACTAAAATATTTTTAAATGTATACAACACATAATATCGTACCTGTTAGACAAGTCATAATCAGTAGAGAAATAAGATAACAGTCCAGAGGCAGCATGTTGGAAATCTTTAACCTTTGTGGTCTGTTAATGAAACGTGGAAGGTTTTCTCTCCTCTGCAGTTCAGTCACTCCTCCGTGCTCCTCCCCGAATCGCTGTTTCCTGTTTTATATATTTTTTCACTTCTTTCTTACACTTCCTGTTAGTGAACCAATAGAAGCACTTTAGCTTTCAGGCTGGAGGCTGGATTCACTAGGATGGATCACAAATGCATGAACAAAGTAAATGAAATGTGATGGGTCTGTGTAGCACAGCCCTTCGCTGGAATGAGACAATTTTACTACAACAGCAAAAAGCAAGACGCAAGTCACCAAAGTTCTTTGTGTTACTCATGCATGAGGGAGACCCAACTGGAGCCACCTGACCTCCGTCAGACTCTCAGCCAGGTTCCCTGTAGCACTCCTTTCATTGTGGTTACATGAATATGCATAAGTTCATTAACATATAACGTCATACACAGGCACACATGTATACAAAGCAGAAACGGCCCTAACCAATCTGGCGCCCTAGGCAAGATTTTAGGTGGCGCCCCCCTACATCAGCAGTGTAGTGTAATGTTGTAACAAATAATATTTCTATTAAATAAGCTTTACTTTGCATTTTAATTAACGTGGGATTATTTTTTGTATTTAGAAATAATAGTACCAACTTTTTTTTTTTCAACATTTGTGGCACTGGCGTGGCGCCCCCTGATGGACGGCGCCCTTAGCATTTACCTATACGGCCTATGCCACGGGCCGGCCCTGATACAAAGAATACCTTGTCTGTGTGTACGCCCAGGTGTGTGTGTGTGTCAAGATGTGACTCTGAAGACTCCCCAAAGCTGGTGGCAGGAGTCCAGCGGTTCACATAAACAGAAGGCTCTTACACTCAAACAGATATACGTGTGCTCGCTATACCGTATATCAACAAGAGAAGATACGACCTCTCTCATGATCCTAGGAGGAGTGTGATCTGTGCCAGAACACTCTGAAGAGGAGTGAACGCACTCCCCTCTTCATGCTACACAGAGTTGTTACAGACCTCCTAGGATGAGACATTCTTTCAATAAATATCTATTTCTAAGCATAAATGACAATCCAACAATACAAATCTGACAAAATGGAAACACTTTTTCTTCCTTATTATTTTTTCTGTAACTTTTTCACTGTGAAAACCAAAGACTGGCTGTCAGCAGGAGAACGAGCTTCTTTCCTTTTTGATCTGAGGGTTTGATGACAGACTCTTTTTGGCTTTGAATGATCAAAGATTTTGATCATTATTCCAGTAACAGGCGCTGCTGTTGACTCTTAACTCTCACTCTTTGATGTGTCCTGCACGTCTACTTGGTCTCATGACCGGGCTGAAGCAAGCTTATTTGTAGTTGAAACAAAATATTTGCACAGATGCATTTTTTTAAATTTATGTCAGTTTTCTTCTGATCTCCTTTTGTCCCTGCAGTCCAGGAGGAACTCTGCAGCAGTCACAAGAGAGAGCAGCTTTCTCTAAAGGACGATACTGATTTTGCATCAGGAAGAGCATCAAATGTAAAAATTGGACTAAGCAAACCTACTGTGACAAAACTCCTGTGGTTAAGAGAGCAGCTGAAACTAGCTTTACAAGGATTTGTGAGCACCTTCAAGCCTACATCTATGTAAAATATTATGAAGATAATATTTATTCATTATCTGACAAATCTGAGCTTGTTTCATTACTTATTGTCCCATCGTGTTTTTTAAGTGAGGGTGGGGCAACAATAGACTGGAAAAGTGTGATTCAAAGGAAGAAGAGGCTGAACACGTGACATTAATGAGCTGCTTTATTAACGTGTGGATAAAAAGATCGTCCCAGAGAGGCTGAGAGTGTCAGAGTTAGAGCGATCCACTCTCTGCGAAAGGAATCAAACAATTATGTTTCTCAGATTCATCATCTACAGTTCAACCTGCAGGTTGTTGCTCTCTGCCAGGTGATTGGCTGAAGAGCTGTGAAAGGGTAGTGGGTGTGTGGGGTGAAGTCAGCGCTCTTCTGTGGAAAAAACCCAGAGGCGATTAATTCACTCGGGTGCGAGTGGTTCTACTACCGGTAAGAGACTTTTGCCATTTTGTTTGGATCATATTGTAGGTGCCGATTTTTAATGTGTCGTTGGACTTTTTTAATGGAAGAATTGATCAAGCCCCAGATCGACTGCGCGCAGGGAGACTGATCAATATTGTAGGCATATTGAGTGTTTGTTTTAGCTTTGACTTTGAATGGTTTCATAATATTGATATTTTATTGGGTAATATTTTAATCGATAATGTTGTTTGTGTTTTTCAGCTGTGCTGTCTCTGCTGTCCTTCGTTCTTTTGATTGTTTTGGTTAGTCCGTCCAGCTGTAAAGACGGTTATTGATTGGCAGTGAGATGTGTAAGGGCGGACTAACCTCCTTAGTTTTTTTATTTGTTTGTGTCACTTCCCTTTATATTACAGGCCATGCATAGCGCTGCTTCCCAGCTGTGCTGAGACCCGAATTGTTTGCAGTGCGTGCCGCAGGTGAATCGGTTGCAGTGTTGCTAAACGGGGTGTAACGGTTTGCAGCGTTGTGTAATTTGCACACCATTTGTGTGGTAAGTCTCATGTGCAGCTGGGATATCAGCAGGATGTTGTAAGTGTCTGGAAATAACTGGGACTTTGTATGTTTAACTAATGTAATAAATAAATTATCATTTTATTTCTGTGCCCCGTTTACTCCTCCCTTGTCCTCGGTTACAATTACAACATTAAAAGATTCAGAGAATCCGAAGAACAATATTAATGTTGGTGATCCACAGGGTGGAGTTTTAAATGTCTGCGGCTATATGATTGGCTGTTTAATGTATTTAAGCTGATGGACATTTACAGCTGTAACTCTGATGAGCTGCATCACAAATATCTGATTATTTGACTTTTATTTGGACGTGAACTTTATTTACAGATGAATCTGTTCATACGGGAGCAGAAATAATATCCAAACTAAAACTGTACGATAGATCTTATGTGCTGTTCTGGCGGAACTTTACTGTGCGACACTAGACGGAAGTGAACAAGGAAAAAGCGGAAGTAGTGTTAGCTGTCTGTGTGACTGAGCTGGAGGTCAGTTATGTTGTTGTGTGAGCTGAGTGTGTGAGCTGCGGCAGCAACGATGCCTTCAGTTCAGTATCTGAGAGAGTTCATCAACGAGCGACTAACTGCTGCTGCTGAACAAATATTCTTGGAGTTTGAAAAAACGATCGTCCAGTACGAGGAAGAGATCGACCGTCAGCGCAGACTGCTGGATATCACCTGGAAACCCCAAATCAAGCTGCACAGGACAGGTGAGTGTCCCTCTGTAGTGGCAATTCCTTTTGTTTGACCAACGAGAAATGATTGTCCTGGCAGCAGAATTTGCATTTAGTATCCAGTATTTTTGTCTCAGTTTTGACAGCATGTCGCTCTTCCTGCGAGTCCCAACCTTTGATCGATATGGCGTAAAATCAGTGACTCATGCATATCCTTTGTCAAAATTGCAGGATGCTTACTTCCATAGTCGTGGCTGCTTTAGTCATTCGGCCACCCCCTCAGAGGATTCCTGCATCCAACACTGGATCAAGTTTGTAGAGACTACTTCCCTTGGAGACTCCTTTCAGGCCATTGCTGATTAAAACCGTTTCAGTTTTAAATTTCTGTTGTTGTGCATATTGAATAATAGCTCGTTCTGTCTTTGCTACATATTCTGGAGTCATATTTCCGTTCTTCAAAGTGGTCTTAAACCTTTCCATTCTTATCTCCACTTCTTTCTGACTTTCCAGATCATTCTTATTCAAACCTGCAGCAAGCAACTCTGTCCTCTTCTGCACCAGCAGCACCAAGGCCTCTTTCAGCTTTAAAAGCCAGGCTACAGAGATTTTAAGTTTTGCCCAAGACGAGAAGTAATGGATAAGATAGTTGGTAGGATTTTGTAATTCCTTCACAACGACATTCATTGTCAGGTCCTTTTTGACCTCTGGGTCATCTGCAGAAATTGCACTGTACTCCACATCCAGTTTAGGCCATTCCTTTTCTGACTTATAGAGAAATTCTGTCCCTTTAATTCATCTCCTACATTTGAGGAAATCCCCAGCTCTCATGCCTCTGGAAGCGTCATCTGCAGGATTCTCCTTGGAAGAAACGTATCTCCACTGATTCACATCTGTTGCTTCTCGATTGACAGCAATTCTGTTTGCAACAAAAGTATTAAATCTTCTGGTTTCATTGGAGATGTATTTCAGTACTGTTGTACTATCAGTCCGAAAAACTGATTCTTCCAACCTTACCTGCAGCTCCTTTTGCAGAAGCATATTCACTCGAACTGCAAGAACTGCAGCCGTCACTTCCAACCTGGGAATTGTAGTTTGCTTGAGAGGAGCAACTCTAGCTTCTCCCAGGATAAAAGCAACATGCGTGATGTTATTCTTTTCCAACTTTAAATATGACACCGTTCCATAACCATCTTGACTTGCATCAGAAAATGATGAAGTTGTGCCTTATCTGGTCTTCCAAAGCAACTTGGTTTAATGCAACGTTCCACTTTGAGCTTTGGAACCAGCTGGAGATCCTCCAGCCAATCACGCCACCGCTGGGAAAGAGAGTGGGGAATAACTTCATCCCACTTAAATTTTGTCAGCAAAGCTCTTGTAGCAACAGTTTAGCTGGCAAACTGAAGGGAGACAAGATTCCCAAAGGATCATATAGTGAGCTGACCACAGACAAAATGCCCCTTCTGGTTGTTGGACGGTCCTGCAGGGAGGTTCTGAACTGGAACTTGTCTGTTTCTATGCACCACTGTAAACCCAGTGCTCTCTCAACTGGAAGCTGATCTGTGTCCAAATCCAGAGCCTTAATTTCCTTTGCTCTTCTTTCCTCTGGGATGGACATGAGCACTGTGCGACTGTTGCTGATCCATTTTGAAAGCTTAAATCCTCCTTTAGCGCAGATATCTGTCAGCCTCTTCACCATGTGCACTGCCTCCTCTTCTGAAGCAACAGATTTCAAACAATCATCCACATAAAAGTTTCTTTTGACTGTATCAACCACTTCAGCTGGAAACTGTTGTGCATTATCATCTGCAGTTCTCTGTAGAGCATAATTTGCACAGCTTGGCGAAGATACAGCTCCAAACAAATGCACCTTCATCCTGTATTCCTGCGCCAACCATGTAGTGTCGCCATGTTGCCACCACAGGAAACGGAGAAAGTTGACGTGTTTTTCTGAGACGTGAGCTTGGTGAAACATGGAATCAATGTCCGCCATTAATGCAACAACCTCTTGTCTAAATCTGATCAGAACTCCAACCAGCGAGTTTGTGAGATCAGGTCCCTGTAGAAGCTGGCTGTTCAATGATGCTCCTTTGTAAGTTGTTCCACAGTCCAATACAACTCTTAACTTGCCCTTTGTGGGATGATACACTCCGTGATGAGGGATGTACCACACCTTTCCATCATCTTTGTGCAACTCCTCTGCAGGCACAAGCTCGGCATATCCTTGTTCAAGCATGTTGTTTACACATTCAGTGCATTCATCTTTATAACGAGTATCCTTTTCAAATCTCCGTCTGAGACTCTGGAGACGCTGCTCCACGACACAGAGGTTATTTGGCAAGCTGGGACCTTCTCTCCTGAAAGGCAAATCCATGTGATAATGATTTCCAATACGTTTTATTGAGCTACTAACAATATCCATGAAACACAGATCCTCTCTGGACTTCAGTCTGCTCCTCTGAGGAGCTTTCATTAAAATCATGATTGTACTGTTTAATCAACATTTCTTCAAGACGCTCAACAGAAATCCTATTGGCTGTTACAGCAGTGCAGTTTTTATTTCCGCTGTTACTTCCAGTGCACAGGGGACCATTTGTGACCCAGCCAACTTTGGTTTTTACAGCATAAGGTCCACCCTCCGCACTGTTTATCACCTTCCATGGCTCTCAAACGTTGGAAGCATCAGTGCCTATCAGTAGCTCCACGTCTGCATCAATGTTGTGAAGTTTAACAGGTTTAAGATGAGGCCACTGATCGATGTCGCCTTACTGGGGAATATTTACCGTAGAAACTGGCATAGTCTTTTGAGTCAAAACATCTGGCAACGCCATGAAATCATTTGCTTCCATACCAGACACTTCCAGACCAGACAGAACTTGTGCACCAACAATCCTATTTTGACTCATTGTTCTCAAAAGGATATTGGTCTTTTTACCTTTTAGATTCAGTCTTTTTGCCAGAGTTTCTGTACAGAATGTACCTGAACTTCCAGGATCCAAAAATGCAAAGGTTTGCACAGTTTTATTGCTCTTTTGGCTCTTAACTTGAACTGGAAAAATAGAAAAGAAAATGCATCAACTTCATGACCTGAGGATGCACATGGAACTCTCCGCTCTATATGAAGAACCCCGGTGACACACGTTGCAATCCAAACGACTCCTACAGTCTTTGCTTGTGTGACCAACTTTCAAACAACAAAAACAAATTCCCCTTTCCTTGATAAAAGTCAACTCATCCCGATGCATTTTAGCTTTGAACTGCTTGCAATTCTCTAGTAAATGATTGCTGTGTGAACAAAACAAACAACTATGCAGAACAGTGGAATTTGTTCTGCTTCCAGTGGATTGAGTTTTGACTCCTGGAACTGTACTGACATTAGTGGCAAAATTACTTCCCTTTTTTCTTTGCTTGGTGGAACTTGAAACTTTAAAGCTGCGGCTGACAACATACCCTTCGTAAATACTAATGTATAGAAACCCTTACCAGCAATCATTCATTTTTGTGTGGCTTTTTTCATGGACTTTTTTTCATGCTGTGTAGGTGTGTACTTGACTAGCTGATATCGACATAACGGGGAAACATCTGGTTTGACTGTCTGTGAAGGTTCTCAGTCATCCAGGTCATCGTAGTCAAAGGAGCTTGCAAAGAAAAGCGTCTGGACTTCTTTAAGTTGCTTGAAGACGTTTCACCTCTCATCCGAGAAGCTTCTTCAGTTCTAATGTCAAATGGTGGAGAGATATATATCTAGGACTCTCCACCATTTGACATTAGAACTGAAGAAGCTTCTCGGATGAGAGGTGAAACGTCTTCAAGCAACTTAAAGAAGTCCAGACGCTTTTCTTTGCAAGCTCCTTTGACATCTGGTTTGACTATTCTTCACCTGTAGTTTGAATGCTGAACATTTGCCTGTTTAAATCATGAGACCAGTCACTACACAGAGATGTGCTTCTGAATGTGGACGATGTGTCTTCTGCTGCAGTGATGCAGTTCTGCTTGTGTTGAGGGATGTAAACAACTGATCGATCTAAACTCTTTAAACGTCAAAATTGATCATTATTTTTTTATTACATAGTAATGGTGAGCGTTCCCACCTTCTGCTCTTTGTAACTTAATGCCATCTTTCCGTTTTGGACATGGTTGTGGAGTATATCTTCGCAGTATCGATTGACCGCAAAGTAAAGCTACCAGAAATGTACAACCCCACACCCGGTCTCAAACCAGGAAGAAAGCATATTCTCGTGCACAGGGTCTATTAGCGATCCAATTATGCACCAGTTTAGTACATCAAAACTCAGTTCATCAGACTTTGTAGTGAAATAATGTCTTTAAACTCCAATAGCTTCACTGTTTTCCTTTACGGGTTAAACGATATTATCACTCTCCAGTTTTGATGAACGAGTGACATGTTGATCCAGGCCTCAACACCAAATCGGTCTGGAGTTACTCTCAGATGATGCAGTAACTTTTGTTCGAGTTCGACAGTGATCCTTGAAATCCATATATCCAACGTATCCATTAATGAAGGATTATTCCTTTGGTCCACAGGCAGGTTTTTTACTCTGTTGTGGCAATTCCTTTTGTTTGACCAACCAAACATCCCACAATTAAAAGCCCACAAGCCACTGCTGCACTGAGATAATATTTTGTACGCAGGCAAAAGAAGTCCACTGTCCACACTTGAACGTTGCGTTTTTATGGTTTATTCATCCAGTTTGGCAACAAGATCAAATTTTTTGTTACTTCCTGCTGCTTGTGCTGCTCTGGTTTAATAAAAAAATAAAAATAGGCCCACCCCAGTGCATGCTGGTCCTATACCAGTCTCTTTATTTATAGAAACAAAATGGCCCTACAGCTCTTACTGACTGATTTAACAAGGTAAACACCAAACAAATATTAACCTACAAATAAACTTGTAAATAAACCCCAAAATATAAGTAAACTAACAACAAACTTTAACAAATTTCAAAATATAATAAAAATAAAGAACAAATGGCTCCAACACACTCTGATCGATGGATGAACACATGATGTAGTCTACGTGTAAGTAATTTTACATGGTTATGTGCTGTTCAATATGCGGCTGCATTTGATGATGCATTTACATGCAGCTCGAAAGTTCACAATCTGTATTCCAAAAGGTTGTTTCCTCTTCCTGTTGGGATGATCTGTTAGTACGTCACCGTTCCTTTTGTTGCAGTGTGTAATATAATTCAGTGGCAATTTTTGATCATCAAATTCCACAAGATTTAACACGTGATAACGTTTTTGTTTTACCAAAACTAAAAGGGAAATACAAAATACACACCGGCACAATTATGCATTTCTAAGAATATAACAACCAACCTGTTATCAATGATAACCCTACATTCTTGTTCAAGTCGTCCTCGGGTGAATCAAGGATCATTTTCAAGTTTAATATCTGTCGAAATCTGAAATTATTACATCATAGAAATCACAAGATTTTCCCTGTTCTCTGCTGCAATCAGCACATATTCAACCATTTATAAAAAATGAAAATCAGCATGTTTTCTGATTAAACGTGTTCTCGGGTTCATCTATGATCATTTTCAAGTCTTATTATGAGAGAATAATAAAAGCACCATGAATGACTATATTTCAGTGTCTTTAACTAGCAGCAATAAAACTCTTTAGAATAGAGGAAAATACTTTATTATTATTATTATTATTGTAAGTATACGAAAGATAAAGATGTCGATGAATTTCAAATGCATGTCAATGTCACTATCGTCTCCTTGGCAACACACTGTGCTGATTATAAAAATCATAAATACTGCCTTGTTGACTCTGTTAGCTCGTAAGGGGGCTGCAGGTGTGGTGGAGTAAGCACAGGTGGAGGCAGGCATTCTCTTCACCTGACGTGCAATTTCCTTACAAAAACCCACAGTGATGGCGGCACAGGCCGGTGGCATGAACGACCAAAAACAAACTTGTACAAACAAATTAAGAACTGTAAAAAACAAAAAAAACAAAGGAAACTTAAATGAATGAATAAATCAACTAAACAAAATCCCACAGGCTAGCCCTGTGGCTGTTGGGCTACTGTCCAGCCTTTACTCTTGCGCTCCACCTTGAGCTCCTCTTCAGGAGCAAAACTCAGGCTTACAAAGCTTAAGCTCCTTCCCCAGAACAAACCACGCAAGTGGTGATGATATGTCTGGCACTGAGGCCTGTGTTGATTAAAAGGGGCGTGTCCAAATGAAACCAGTGTCGAGGTCTGTTAATATCACATGACCAAAGATAAACGAGGCCCCGTTTCTCTGAAATGTGCGACTGCCTCATTATGTGATTCGAGCTGATGAAAAGACCTGGGAATTAGTTTTATGCATGAACGGGATCTAAGTGATTCTGAGGATCATCACGAGCGTGCACGGAGACTGTTAGCACATTATGGAGCCACCAAAACGAATAAATATCAGCAGTTAGGAAGCATTTTGACATGCTATCGACCAATAATGACATCATCTTCAATCAGTCTCAGAGAGGAGGTTATTTAGGTAGGTGTGTGAGAATGGGTGAATGTGTAAAGCGCTATACAAATACAGGCCATTTACATTCCAGACAACTCAACAGAGCTACAATTTAGTCAGTCTACAAAGAGCTGAAGCTAAGACTTTATGTTCTAGAGCTCAAACTTTAACTAAGGACCTGCCTCAGACACAATCATTCCACAATTTTAAATGCAGTAAGAGTCCAGAATTTATCGTCATCACTTTCTTTTGGCATGTGTCCCTGTCTTTCTCCAGAACTCCCACAGCATTATGTCTGTAAGAAGAGGAGCTCCAGTGTGGACCAGGAGGAACCAGAAGCTCCACAGATTAAAGAGGAACAGGAGGAACTGTGCAGCAGTCAGGAGGGAGAGCAGCTGGGACTGAAGGAGGAGACGGATACCTTCATGGTGACTGCTGCTGAGGAAGGAGAGCACAGTGAACCAGAACCACACAGGAAGCAGCTCCTCTCTCAGGATCCTGATACATTTATTCCGTCCAAATCTAAAGAAATATTGGCAGATATGAATGAATCTGTCCAGTACGAGGAAGAGATCGACCGTCAGCGCAGACTGCTGGATATCACCTGGAAACCCCAAATCAAGCTGCACAGGACAGGTGAGTGTCCCTCTGAGGGAGGATCCTGATCACAGCTCTGCGGGACGTTTCTGATTGTGAGGACTTTTTGGAGACGTGAGCTAACAAAGAGCAAACAGAGGACAGGACTGCGCTGCGCTGCATTTATTCTCCAACTGCTCCCTAAGTGAAAGCCAGGCATTCATGTATCTGAGCAGCTGAGACACTGTTCAGATACAGGAGGGGGCCTGAGAGTGTGATCCAAAATTTCCATCTCTGCTCCTTGCTCATCCAAATACGATTTTCTGTTGTAATCATTTCTTCAGGATGGTACATCAGTTCTTTCTGAATCACAGCCCCTCACTGGTCTACTAATGTCTCACCCCTCCCTCCCTCTCCATACTGTAAATGGTCTTTTCTTAATGCCATGTGAGTCAGGTTCATACTTGTAAAGAATGAACTAAGAAATACACAAGTTCACCAATTAGTCCAGACTTTCAAGTACTCGAGGACTCACTGTGGTTATTTTATGATTGAAACAGTGTTGTACTCGATGACATCACAGCTCAGCTCCACTCTACCTTTCTCTTTTCCCCTGAATATTTACAATGGAAATTGCCCAAAATACATCTAATTGATAGTTCTTTAAAAATTATTATCACTTCTTTTCCTATTTAAAAAAAAAAAAAAAAAAAAAAAAAAAAAAAGAGAGAGAAAAATTTTTTTTGGGAAGGTTGGAATAAAGACTAGACTGACATCAGTGATCATTGACCAGAAATGGAAGCTTTTTGTGTATTTCTGAACAACATGTTCATGTTGTAGAAAATTATTTTGCTAGTATATTTACTGAGATGATTTTCTACCACACCACTTTCCTTTTTGTTTTCTCCTTTCGTCCCTCCAGATGTCCCACAGCAGCCTGTCTTTAAAGAGGAGGAGGTTCTCCCTGAGCAGCAGCTCTGGAACCAGGAGAGGAGCTCCAGTGTGGAGCAGGAGGAACCAGAACCTCCACAGATTAAAGAGGAACAGGAGGAACTGTGCAGCAGTCAGGAGGAGACTGATACCTCTATGGTGACTGCTGTTTATGAGGAAAGTGAGCAAAATGAACCAGAATCAAACGGCAATCATCTCCTCTCTCATAGCTCTGCTGTTGCTGAGAGCCAAAATCAGGAAGGAAGCATGGATGTAGATTCAGGGTCAAATACAAATAGAACCAAAAGTCACAACCATGCAGTAGATTCCCCTACGTCGAAGAATCAGTGTAACTCTGACAAATGTAAAAAGTCTTTAGAATGTGAGATTTGTGGAAAAGTTTTTAAGCAGAATTATGAAATGAAAAGACATTACACAGTTCACACAGGTGAGAAACCGTATTTTTGCAAAACTTGTGGGAAAGGTTTTACTCAGAGGGGTGCTTTGACTTACCACATGAGAATTCACACAGGTGAGAAACCATATTCTTGTAAAACATGTGGAAAAATGTTTGCATACAGTAGCGATTCACTGAAGCACAGGCGAATTCACACAGGTGAGAAACCATATCCTTGTAAAACTTGTTTGAAAATGTTTGCCTGTAGCAGTTCTTTATCTATCCACATGAGGACTCACACAGGCGAGAAACCTTATCATTGTAAAACATGTGGTAAAATGTTTGCATCTAGAAATTATTTGTTAAAGCACACGAGAACTCATACAGGTGAGAAACCTTATCTGTGTAACAGCTGTGGGAAAATGTTTGCATGTAATAGTTCATTATTGAAGCACATGAGAACTCACACAGGTGAGAAACCTTATACTTGTAAAACATGCGGGAAAATGTTCAGATGTAGTAGTCATTTATTGGTGCATATAAGAACTCACACAGGCGAGAGGCCGTATCATTGTAAAACTTGTGGGAAGATGTTCATATCTAGTAGTCATTTGTTGCGCCACATGAAAACTCACACGGGCCAGAAATTGTAGTCTTTGTACAGAAAAAATATTATCATGGAAGCCAAGCTTGAAGAAAAAAAACCACTTGAAAATGTGTTGGTTTGTTACATGTGAGATAGGTTTAACCTTTTCCTGAACTTTCAGACGTAACATTGTTGAAGTTCAGATTTTTGCTTTTTGGATTTTTTTGTTTTTCTTTTACTTGCCGCATATTTGATAGCTGACAATTTCTGTTTTGTGGAATTAAAAGTTTATATTGTGTGAAAATTATATAAAATAATATATAGGAGCTATTTTTTTTGTGTGCGCATCAATTAATTTTCTTCTGCTCTCCAACCCCACCAGAAGCTTGGCTTACCTGACTTATCTTGCAGGTGAAACATGTTCTCGACTCTGTTCAGTTTGCTTACCAGCCTGTTGTGGTTGTGGTCAAAAATTCTTGAAAGAGTAGTTATAAAAAAGCTAACAGCTCATCTGCAGAGGAATGGCTTATTTGAAGAGTTTCAGTCAGGTTTCAGAGCTCATCACAGCACAGAAACGGCTTTAGTGAAGGTTACAAATGATCTTCTTATGGCCTCTGACAGTGGACTCATCTCTGTGCTTGTCCTGCTAGACCTCAGTGCAGCGTTCGATACTGTCGACCATAATATCCTATCCGGTTGTTCAGTCTGACGTCACTAGCCGTGTCTGGGCCTAAACTCCGCTACAGGTCCATATATCAAACGATCACTATGGCATTACTGAGAGTTGAAAAACTGTCAAAAGTCTTTCATCTTTAATAAAATGATCAGCGTTCTGCTCTACCAGGTGTAACAATTGAGTTTAACATCCAGGCATCCATGAAAACGGAATTTATGACATTTAACGGAGTTAGAAGTTAGCAGGGAGTTAGCTCGCTAGCTTCTATCTAAATACAATATAGCATGTCCTGACTGCGGGGTTTTGGAAACAAATTAAAACGTACAGCTCTGTTATCACTTCCAGCATAAATGAAGACAGAAAACTAAACAGTAGTGATGTTTGTAGGGTTACTGAAGTTGGGCTAGCTGGTATATAATGATGTGCTACGTGACCGCTAGCGACACAGCTATGTTAGCATAATATAAACAAGATAACTTTTTTTCCACTCGATGAAAGTTAATGTGAGTGTTCTCGGTGGTCAGAACAAATGTAATCGCATGGCAGGATGCTGTAAAAGGACCAAACTTCAGCCAGGAGAACAACTGAGATAATCCATCCACAATACGAGGTTAGTCATTCATATACTGCTGCATGGGCTGGGCTGTAGTTACATCCTAAGGTTTTAAAAACTGAGCTTAAATAAATGATTAGCGGTAATAAAAGCCGAGGGAGGTCAACAGGGATCACTGACTGTTTTAGGAGCTTTTTGAGATCAAATAGAAGAAAATACAAAACATTAAACATGTTAACAACACAAAAGCCATATTAAACACAGACTACTTTAGACCCGGAAGTAGGATTCATCACGTCATCACTTAACAATCGGATTAGAGCGATTAGAACATGCTGTAGGTATTACAGGTACTGTGCTGCAGTGGTTTGTATCATATCTATCTAATAGACTCAATTTTGTACATGTAAATGGAGAGTCCTCTTCACACACTGAGGTTAATTATGGAGTTCCACAGGGTTCAGTGCTACGACCAATTCTATTTACACCATACATGCTTCCCTTAGGCAGCATCATTAGAAGACATAATATACATGTTCATTGCTATATAGACAAAACCCAACTTTATATATCCATAAAGCCAGATAACACACACCAATCAATTTGAAGGAATGTCTTAAAAACATAAGATACCTGGATGATATCTAATTTTATGCTTCTTAATTCAGATCAAACTGAGATTATTGTACTCAGCCCTGAAAATCTAAGAAATATGGTATCTAGCCAGTTTCTTACTCTGGATGGCATTACCTTGGCCTCCAGTAACACTGTGAAGAACCTTGGAGTAATGTTTTACCAGTATATGCCCTTCAATGCACACACAATCATGATCAAAAGTTCAAGACCTCTTAAAAAATGGCAAAAAAAAAATCATATTTTGCATGGTTGGATCTTTGTATTAAACAAACATGTAGGACTGCTTCTTTTCATTCGTGCAACATCTCTAAAATTAGAAATATCCCGTCTCAGATGTCTGTGAAGGTTCTCAGTCATCCAGGTCATCGTAGTCTAAGGAGCTTGGAAAGAAAAGTGTCTGGACTTCTTTAAGTTGCTTGAGAAGCTTCTTCAGTTAGTTTAACTAAAGAAGCTTCTCGGATGAGAGGTGAAACGTCTTCAAGCAGACTCTTTTCTTTCCAAGCTCGTTAGACATCCTGTCTCAGAGTGACGCTGAAAAACTAGTTCATGCATTTATTACTTCCAGGCTGGACGACTGTAATTCATTATTATCAGGAAGTCCTAAAAACTCCCTAAAAAGCCTTCAGTTAATCCAAAAATGCTGCAGCAAGAGTCCTGACAGGGACTAGAAAGAGAGAGCAGATTTATCTTGTACTGGTGTCTCTTCTAGATAAATGGACTGGTATAGCTTGCCTCAATCACACAAGCACTTCTATGATCTTTCTATCTAACATTCACACACAGATGGATGCATTGGAGAGCACCATGGGGTTAGTATCTTGACTAAAGATATTTAGACTTGCAGACGGGGAAAAAGTCCTGCTCCTTACATACAAGGTCTTAAATAATCAGGCCCCATCTTATCTTAATGACCTTGTAGTACCATATCACCCTATTAGAGCACTTCGCTCTCGCTCTGCAGGCCTACTTGTTGTTCCTAGAGTATTTAAAAGTAGAATGGGAGGCAGAGCCTTCAGTTTTCAGGCCCCTCTTCTGTGGACCAGCTTCCAGTTTGGATTCATGCGACACTCAACTGTTGTTATGATTTGGCATTGTATAAATAAAATTGAATTGAGTCATGGTGTTTTCTGCCTATTGCAGCATGCTGACTCTCACCTGGATGGTACTGGTGGAACTGTGAGAATCCTTTTGTTTTTGAGTGGCTTTGATTCAATAAAACAACTTCTGCTGAGTGAGAAGCTGCTCAGAATGGGTGTTACCACTTCTACTGTCTCCTGGATTGCTGATTATCTGTCAGAGATGCCTCAGTTTGTATGGCTGAGCGGCTCTTTGTCTGGGGTGATCAGTAATACTGGGGCACCATAAGGCATGGTCCTATCTCCATTCCTGTTTACCGTGTACACCTCAGATTTCCAGTACAACAGTGAAACGTGCCACTTGCAGAAGTCTTAGTGACTCTGCAGTTGGGTGTGTTTAGTATGGGCAGGAGTTGGAGTACAGGGAGCTGGTGGAGAACTTTGTGGAGCTGTCCGGAATAAATCATGTCAGCTCTGTTTCACTGTCACTTTCCCCATAAGTAAGAGTCACCATTAAGGTATCATCATCCTCCTTCACTATAAGATGCTCTGCCTTGTCAACAAGACAAAAGAGATGGTGGTTGATTTTTGGAGGATAAAAACTGCAAATAGACCCATCAGCATCATGTGTGAAGAAGCAGAAACAGTGGATAGCTGCAGGTACCTGGGTTTTCACCTGAATGACAGACTGGGCTGAAGGACCAACAGTGATGCTGTACAAGAGGAAGCTCAGGGCAGCAGCAGTGCCAGCGATACATCAGGATCAACAACCTTCACAAGGCTGGAAACATGATTGGTCAGAATTTGGATGTATTTAAGTCAGTGAGGGTCAGCGGTTACTGAACTGCTCTCCATCATGGACAACCCATCACACCTGATCCACTCAACCTTAGAGGCAGCAGAACTCCTTCTCCCTCAGGCTGATTCAACCTCACTGACATAAAGAAGAAAATCAGGAAATGATTCCTACTCTCCTCTGTACAGAAACTCTTCTTTCTGTGACGGGAGAGCACACCTGTCAGGACATAAGACTCCACTCATATATTTGTGTATTATACCTTGCTGCACCTGTTTCTCAAGATTCAAGAAAGCCTTTATTTGTCACATGCAAGTCGCCCTGCAGCAAAATACTAATGTTTTAGAGTGAAAGAACATCCATGCCCTCCTGGGTTTTAATTGCACCTTAGAACACACATGCATCAACACTACAATGAGCGGGTGGAGGGAGGTTTGGAGTCTTCTCTCACCCCCATTCTCTGCGGCCTGCTGGAGCGGGGGGGCTAGGAGGAGGAGTTGGCCGTCCGACTGCGGTCTGGAGTGTGGGGCCTCCCTGCTGCTACGGAGTCGGGGCGGTCTGCCTCTCCCCACCGCAGGGAAAAGGGTAACACCACCTGGGTCTGGGTGCAGTTCCCCCCTCCAGGGGCAAGGGTACCTAGACCCGGTTTGTAGAGTACGCTTGGGGAGTGTGATCGTGTGTACAGCGTCTCTTTATGTCTGTCTCCACGTTGGTTGAGTGTGGAGTGAGTGCATATGAGAGCATGAGGGTGGGAATAGATGTTTGTGTCTGTGTGTGCCTGTATGTCTGTGTCTATATGTCAGGTTGGGTATCAGACGCCACCTCTCTGGGGACATCTCAGGCCCTCCAAGGTTTGGAGGCCTATCTCCACCCACCACCACTTCCCCTGCCAGTGGCGGACTCCCTCAGGTGTCGGTGCGTTGGTGGTTCTTTGTGTCTGGAGGTGGGCGTCCAGGTACACACCGGCTCACTCCTTGGCGGCCGCTTATCGGGGCCTGGAGCCTGGGGCTCGCTCGGGCCACTTCGGAGGTGGGGTGCCCCCGGCCTCTCGGCCTGGGGCTCGGTCACTCAGGCACAGCTGGCTGCCGGCGGAGCTCACGGGTGCGTCACTGCAACTCCCCCTGGCTTCTGCTCCGCGGCAGCTGAGTGAGCCCTCATCTGGGACTCTCCTCAGCTCTTGTTGGGACAGTGGCGCGGCTGCCCCTCTGTTGGTCTTCTATGGTCTCTTGTGTTCTGGGGGCCTCTGGATGTCTGGAGTTTTGATCTCCTCCATACCTGCTTCATGCCCTGGAGGACGGGGCTGTGGCCCCCCCACACTCCCTAGCAGATCGTTACATGGAGAAACCTTTGGAATACAAGCACGCTGATCCACACAGGTATGCACACGGGTGTTCACTGCTCGTAGACCCAAATTACACCTTTCTTGGCTACTACTTCGAAGCACATCTGTCCTGCGTACTGCACAACAACATTGAATATTTAGTATTTACTGCTGTTTACACTTAGCTAGATTAATGCGATGGTGTTGTGTTTAGTATGTTGCTTTGGTTTTTTTTGTTTTTTTGCTTGTTTTCTATTCTTCTCTCAACAGGTGATCCAGGAGATTCTTATTTTTTTTCTCCCCCCCTTTCTCACTGTCCCTCTCCCCTTCTGTTTTTCCTTTCCTTCCTCTTTCTTTCTCCCTTTCCTATCCCTCACTCATGTCTGTCCCATCTGTAACATCTGAAAATAAAATATAATAAATAATAAAAACAAAGATCGACCACATGGACCAATACGGCAATGCCACGATGATCCATTTGGCAAAGTAAATCCATTGGGTATCCTTGTTGGTCTTCAGACAACAATTCTGATGGCTAAAGAACCAAATGGGACAGGCAAAAAAAAAAAAAAAAAAAAAAAAAATAGAGTGAAAGAACATCCAGATAATTCAGTTTTAATTCAATCAGTGAGAAACTGAAGCTTATTTTAAAGAAACAGAAAACTTCATGTCTGAACGTTCCTGCAGTTGGTTTGTGGTTGATGTGGATTTGCTGCTCATGTGAATCCTCCCACAGTGTTTCATTAGCAGCTGTAACCACAGTGACTCTGATAAAACAGGAATTAGCAGAATCCATCTGATATGAAGCTGTGCTTTGAATACCACTTCCCTCCTCTTTGAAGAGTAGTCAGATATCTGTGTTCAGGTTTTTGTACAGCCTCTTCTACACTTTGTATCACTGTGTTTGTAGAGCACAGTAGTAGAGAGCTGTGTCTGCCAGGGTTAGGGCTGCTATGCTCAGATTAGTTGATCGATCTGATGTTTCTGAGTTATAACGTTTATCAGGAATATATTGAGAACCACTGAAGTCTTTGGCTCCTTTCCAGAGTATAAACTGAGGAGGTTGAAGGTCAGAATGATGTTTGTACCAATAAAGCTCTGGATGTGTATAACTTGTCTCATAGCTACATGTGAGTGTGACAGATTCTCCTTCTGTTTTAGTGACTTCAGGTTGTTGAGGAGTGAGTGAGTCTCCAGCTGTTAGTCCTGGAAAAAGAAAGAAGAAAAGTAGTGAAATGCAGTCTGTATATCTGCTTAATGCAGCAGCTTCAACTAAACTTTAATCCCTGTTCTTAAACTCACCTATAATGTGAGATAGAAGCAAAAAGAGGTGCAGCAACATGTCTTTGGAGTTATTAAAGCCAGACAGACAGCACATGAACAATGTTCTTCCACTGCAGCACAATGACCAACAAATAATGTCATTGGATGAGCTCAACTTCAGTGGGCGGGGCCAGTTTAATAGCTGAGCCAATCAAATAGTTCTGTGCTTCCACAGCAGCTCTGTCTCTGTCTCTGATCTTTACTGCTTCATTTCTCTGTTGTCTTTGTCATCAGTCCAATGACACAAGAATCAGAGGTTTAACAGTGTGTGGCTCCCTCTAGTGGATGTTGTGGAGTATTCTGTTGTCTTTGCTCCAAAGGTTTTTGTACAGAGTTTTGCTGTTTCCTGTCACTGTGGGCTGCAGAGCACAGTAGTACACAGCAGAGTCAGACAGCTGAAGCTTCTGGATCTTCAGAGGAGCTGATCTGATGCTGGAATCCAGTGTGGAGGAAAATCTCTCCTTGAACTCGTCTGCTGTGTTTCCATCATCCCCACTAACACGACTCAGAATGAATTTGGGGCTGTTGTTTCCATCCTGTTTGTACCAGAAGAGATAATTATTTGTTACACTGCTCTCATACTGACATCCAAGTGTAACTGTGTCTCCTTCAGCAGCAATGACATCTCCTTGTTCCTGGATCACTTTGTCTTCTCCTTTACACTCTGAGGAAGAACAGAACATGCAGAGGAAGAGATGGATCAATAAACATGATTAAAAACTCACCATTAATCAGACTCACACATTTATTTAAGCAGAGGAAACATGTTGATGTTTGTATCTCACCAAAGAAAAGAGCAGCAAGAATAATCCACAGCCAATGTTCCATCTGTACAACAAGGTTTAAATCAACAGGAGAAACTAGCTGATGTTCAACATTCAGTCTGAGAATTGTTCTCTTCACAGCAGCACTTATTATTGACACAATGGTTGAACACAGTGCAGAAGGAGAGCCCCGCCTACTGGATGATGTCGCCCTCCAGTGGAGCATCTCTGTGGGTTTGCTCTGTTGGTGTTCCAGGATATCGTTAATATCAGAAGATCATTTATACTCATTGAAGCTTTTTTTCTGAGGTATTCATAAACTTGTTCACGTTGCCCCTTCATGTGGCAGCCCTGATATCACACCATCATCTTCACACAGGAAATATTCATATTAATTTCTCTCCACTACGATAAATACAGTGGTTCCCAAACTGTTTTTACTGGGCCCCCCTCTGTTTTACAAGAAAAATGTTCGCGCCCCCCCACCCCTTCTCGCGCGCACACGTACAAACACATCCTCCAACCACACGCCCATATTTTGCTCCATTGCGGTTTCTTTCACACCTCAAACATTTAGTAAACAATTAAGCAAATACAAGTAATCTGCAATAAATTACAGGCAGTAATAAAATAAACTACTAACTCTTTTACGCTAGGTCCGCACCTACACGGGTATTTTTGAACACGCAGCTGTTTCGTCCACGTAAACGACGTTTCGAATCACCGAAAACTGAGATTATTTTTTTTAAAGGTATGAGCCTTTTTCCACGTCACGCTGTGGCCACGTTATTGTTTACATGAGATGAATTGCAGAATGATAGAGACACAATGCTGTTAATCTGACTGTCTGCAGGTTTTACAGCAGTTACTGTCCCTCCATTTACAAAGGCAGAGGCGTCACGGTGTCATTATTTTACATGTAGTTGGTTTTTCCTGTGTAATAATATTCAACATTGCATCAATACATTTTTCAAAAAATGCAAAATGGGTTTAAAAACATAAACAGCTGTGGGATCCTGTCTGTGATTTAAACAGCCCAGCGCTGCTCTCGATGCAGGGAAACTAATCCTGCAGGGAGACCTACCTCGGCACCTGTGCAGGTGAAACCAAAGGGAAGATTTGCTTCACCATATTTTCTAGTCTTTGAATGAAGTTGGTTTAGAAACATATTCAGCGATGCTTCATCTCCTGCTTTGCGTTTCTGTGGGCGCCCCCTGCTAGCAGTGTCCAAGCGTTTTGTTCCCCCCCCCCTTTTTCATACCGCCCCCCCCCCCCCCTGCAATGGCTCTGTGCGCCCCCCCCCCCCCCCCCCCCCCCCCCCAGGGGGCGGGCCTCACACTTTGGGAGGGTCTGGATTAATACATGATTTAAATCCCTGAAGCAACCTCTCAGTGTCATGATTACAGGAATGCATCGACTCTAACGCAGCCCACATGAGGCTAAAGCTTTACATGCTTTTATTTTGAGAAGGTTCAAAGACAGGGGGGCAGGTAAGTAGGTTTCCTGCAGAGGGACAGAGCAGGGAGACACCACAGAACTGCCCGAGAGAACGACTGCTGAGTATCAGTGCAGTCAGAATTGCTTATATAGTATTTATTAGAGTCCTTTCTTGTGTTTCACTTTTAGAGTTCCTGTGTCAGGGAGGTAAGTGAAGGCTTCAGAAGGCTGAGTGGGTGGAGAGTGGATGGGCAGGTGAGTTTTCCAGCTCTGTTACAAGTCAGTCCTTTCCAAACAGCAGACGATGAGAGAATCCTTCAGGTTTCAGGTAACTCAAGTCCACAGAGCTATGAGCAGACACAAGAGAACATGGTGAGGTAACAGAAGCTACAAGCACAAACTCATAAGTCATAAATTAAAGCTGAATTACCACCAGAATGAAGACAACAATCTGACAAAGAGTGGATGTTTCAGCTGGACCTTTCATTCCCCAAAACACGAGGAGTTAATGAGATCTGGTTAGGAGGTTAGCAACACTACAAGCACCAACCAGCTTGCAGCCAAAGCTCTGCACAGCCCCATCAGCAATGAGTCCCCAGCCTCACTCAGACTGCTGCCAAAGCTCTGCTGGAGGTGGGAGTTGAAGATCACCTGAACCACTTTGATACGCCAGGCCTGTCCAGCATTCTCCCCCACCACCTGACTCAACTCACCCCCAGATGGTGATCAGATGACAGCTCAGCTCCTCTCTTCACCAGAGTGTCCAGAACACACTGCTGCAGACCTGTTGATGCAATTACAGAGTCAAGCATAACCTATACTGTGGTTAGCACACAAGTCCAGTAAAACAGAAACCACCATTGTGTCACTCGGACACATAAAGTCCTCAGAAGCACAATAGAGTTACCAGATGATGCAGCGTCCAGGATCCTGCTCAGAGACCTCAAGAAGGCCAGGCCCTCTGAAATGTTGTTCAGAGCAGAAGCACAGAGGAGAGTCTGGACCTGCCAGAGGGGGAACATCACAAAGTACCAGAGCAGGACAATGATGAAGGAGAGCATCATCATCTGATGTGATGAGTTCAAAGAGAATAAATGGAACAAGCATGAGATGGTCTTCCTGGTTGGACTTTTAGCTTCATGTGAGAGATTTTACCTTAAAGAGATAAACCTCTGTTACTCTGTTTATTTTGCTTCTGCTGCATTTCTGCATGTCCTCATCCACTAAATATAAAATAGTGTAAATGAGCAGCTTTTGATGTTTGACAGTTTTTATTGTGTCTGAACGTTCCTGCAGTTGGTTTGTGGTTGATGTGGATTTGCTGCTCATGTGAATCCTCCCACAGTGTTTCATTAGCAGCTGTAACCACAGTGACTCTGATAAAACAGGAATTAGCAGAATCCATCTGATATGAAGCTGTGCTTTGAATACCACTTCCCTCCTCTTTGAAGAGTAGTCAGATATCTGTGTTCAGGTTTTTGTACAGCCTCTTCTACACTTTGTATCACTGTGTTTGTAGAGCACAGTAGTAGAGAGCTGTGTCTGCCAGGGTTAGGGCTGCTATGGTCAGATTAGTTGATGTAGAAGATGTTTCTGAGTCATAACGTTTATCAGGGATATATTCACCACTGCCTCCCTCTTTTCCAGAGTATAAACTGAGGAGCCTGAAGGTCAGAATCATGTCTGTACCAATAAAGGACAGCAACACTATCACTCGTCTCATAGCTACATGTGAGTGTGACAGATTTTCCTTCTGTTTCAGTGACTTCAGGTTGTTGAGGAGTGATTGAGTCTCCAGCTGTTAGTCCTGGAAAAAGAAAGAAGAAAAGTAGTGAAATGCAGTCTGTATATCTGCTTAATGCAGCAGCTTCAACTAAACTTTAATCCCTGTTCTTAAACTCACCTATAATGTGAGATAGAAGCAAAAAGTGGTGCAGCAACATGTCTTTGGAGTTATTAAAGCCAGACAGACAGCACATGAACAATGTTCTTCCACTGCAGGACAATGACCAACAAATAATGTCATTGGATGAGCTCAACTTCAGTGGGCGGGGCCAGTTTAATAGCTGAGCCAATCAAATAGTTTTGTGCTTCCACAGCAGCTCTGTCTCTGTCTCTGATCTTTACTGCTTCATTTCTCTGTTGTCTTTGTCATCAGTCCAATGACACAAGAATCAGAGGTTTAACAGTGTGTGGCTCCCTCTAGTGGATGTTGTGGAGTATTCTGTTGTCTTTGCTCCAAAGGTTTTTGTACAGAGTTTTGCTGTTTCCTGTCACTGTGGGCTGCAGAGCACAGTAGTACACAGCAGAGTCAGACAGCTGAAGCTTCTGGATCTTCAGAGGAACTGATCTGATGCTGGAATCCAGTGTGGATGAAAATCTGTCTCCAGCCTCGTTTTTCCCCTCACCAACTTTAAAGCGACTCAGGATGAATTTGGGGCTGTTGTTTCCATCCTGTTTGTACCAGAAGAGATAATCATTTGATAAACTGCTGCTGTTATAGAGACAGTCAAGTGTCACTGTGCCTCCTGCAGCAGCAGTCTCTTCTCCTTTTGCTTGCAGCACGTTGTCTTTTTGTGCTCTGCATTCTGTAAAACACCAACAAACAGTATCAGTGTGCTGTTAAAGAATCACGTCAATGTTGATATCAAAGAAACAGAGTTGTGTTCATACCGAGGCACATAGCAGCCAGCAGCACTGAGATGAACAGAGGCGTCATATCTGCAGTGTAGAGTAACTGTGAGCTACAGCAAGTATAAAGAAGCTGTGATCTCTCTGTTTAGTCTTCATCAACACTAAGTTGGTGGATTAGAAGGAGGAGCCTGATCACAGTGACAGGACTCATTCACAGCGCTGTGTTATTCCCCCTGCTGACAGCTTCACACTCAGCACGTCTTTCTGCTGCTTTCAGTGGAGATCTTGTCTTTGATGAAATCACCTTCAGAAGATCTGGTAGATGAGTTTTCTTCTTTTAGAAGTTGTGAAGATTTTCCCCTCACAAGACCCCAAATAGTAAAACTTCTCTATTTCTGGCAGCCACTTGTCTGCGACCTGCAGAGGTGACATCAACATTTTATCTGAGAACGTCAGCTCAGGCGGGGAGGTGATTCACTTGTTTGTGGAAGGTTGGTGGTTCAGTTCCTGGCTGCTCCAGTTTGAATGCCAAATATTCCTGAGTATGATACTAACCCCAGGTTGCTCCCTGATGCCTCCGTTGTAGTATGATTGCTTGGTAGAAAACACTATATTCAGTATAATTTATATGGCACCATGTGGGTGGACTTGACTCAAGTGACCAAAGAAGTGCAGGAGACTGATGCTGTCCAGTGTAGCAACTGATTTATTCACCATTTTGTGACCCAAACAATATTTACATAAACAAATAAGAAACTCAACTTCATAATTAACTCAGTTCAAATAAACTTAACTCAACAGAATATTAAGGTCAAAGTGCACACAGCTACACTGACCTGGTCCTTTCTCCTCAAACGCCCGAGTTTTCTGCTTAAATCGTCCACTTAACCAAACTATTTCTTCTCTGGACTATTTCACTCAGTAGATGAACATCATATTCAAACCTGTACTGCTACTCTTTACTGGTGTAATCAATGCATATTATGCAATAAATCTATTTCTCCATAAACCCTCTAAAATCAACTTGATTAAATTACACAAATTCTTCCCCTTCTGCACTTGGTCTCATCCTGTGACCTCAGATGAACGCAGAAGCTATAAAGCAGGAAGTAAAACTACGTTTCCTCCTTTTGTTTCTGGAAGACAGGTAGGTAAGGTAAGTTTAAACAATACAAATAGTTTTTTTGATTTTGGCAGTTTCATGGCCAAAGTGAGTCTGAATGTCTACAGAAAGGCAGTTAATCAGTTAATCTATTCAACAGTTTTGTTGGACCATAACACTATCAAAGGTTTCTTACTGATCCTCATGGTTACATTTTCAAACAGTATTGATCAACATGTGTTCATATAACAAATGGCACAAATTCTTATGAAGACTCTAGAGCGGCTCTTCCTCAACCTCCTCCGACCACAGGTACAACATGCCCAGGACCCACTACAGTTTGCATACAAGGCAGATGTCAGAGTGGAGGATGCCATCCTGTACCTCCTGCACAGAGCCCACTCACACCTGGATGGGGGAAAAGGCACGGTCAGGATCCTGTTTCTTGACTTTTCCAGTGCCTTTAATACCATCCGGCCCTGTATGCTTCAGGAAAAACTGAACAGGATGGAGGTGGACCCCTGCCTGGTGGCTTGGATCTCCGACTACCTCACCGACAGACCACAGTACGTCAGGCTGAAGGACATCACGTCTGACACAGTGGTCAGCAGCACAGGAGCACCACAGGGAACTGTGCTGTCCCCTCTTCTCTTCACCCTGTACACCTCTGA
Source organism: Rhamphochromis sp. 'chilingali' (assembly GCF_963969265.1). Lineage (NCBI taxonomy): Eukaryota > Metazoa > Chordata > Actinopteri > Cichliformes > Cichlidae > Rhamphochromis > Rhamphochromis sp. 'chilingali'. The sequence goes on from NC_137943.1 coordinate 35,767,308, forward strand.
CTTCTGCTACAACTCTGAATTATGCCATATTCAGAAGTTTGCAGACGACACAGCCATCATGGGGTGTATCTGGGATGATCAGGAAGAGGAGTACAGAAGTCTGGTGAGGAACTTTGTCGCATGGAGTCACACAAACCACCTGCAACTCAACACCTCAAAGACTAAGGAACTGGTTGTGGACTTCGGGAGGTCCAGAGAAGGTCCACTACCGGTTCAGATAGAGGGGGAGGAGGTGGAGGTGGTCAACAAGTACAAGTACCTCGGGCTGTGGGTGGACAATAAACTGGACTGGTCATGCAACACAGAGCACCTGTATAAAAAAGCCCAAAGCCGACTGTACTTCCTCAGGAGGCTGAGGTCTTTTAACATCTGCAGGAAGCTCCTGAGGATGTTTTACCAGTCGGTGGTTGCTGGAGTACTTTTCTATGCTGTGGTGTGCTGGGGGAGCAGCACAGCAAAGAAGGACTCATCCAGGCTGGAGAAACTGATCAGGAGGGCTAGCTCTGTGGTCGGCATGAAGCTGGACACTCTGGTGACAGTGGCAGAGAAAAGGACATTAAAGAAACTGATGGACATTATGAACAATGCCAGGCATCCTCTGCACACGGCCATTAACAACCAGAAGAGTCTGTTCAGTGACAGGTTGCTTCTCCCCAAGACAAGAACTAACAGACTTAAAAACTCCTTTGTCCCACACGCCATCAGACTGTTTAACTCCTCTCTGGAGGGGAGAGGGAGGGGAAACAGGAGGACAAAGGAGGGGGGAACAACTAAGCTGTAGTGCCTCTTCACCTCACTGTGCAATACCTTTGTTAAAAGTCAACAGTGCAATAGACTCCATACTCGAAATTTGCAATTCACTTGTATTTTTATTTTTATTTTTTATTTTTATTCCTATTTATTCTATTTATCCCCTTTGTATATTTTATTTATATTTGTCTCTGTATTTATATATGTGTATATATATATAATATTCTGTAACTCTAACTTCTGTCGGTGCTGTGCTTTTGGAAACCAAATTTCCCAGAGGAACCCACCCGAGGGATTAATAAAGTTCTATCTTATCTTAGTTCTTCACTAATAAATGGTAGATATATTTACCCTTAATATATGGGTCATGTGATTTGAACATGCAGGTTAAATGCTTCATGCAGTCACTCCCCTATATAAACACTTCATTGGGAGCAAGCATATATATATGAGTATATATCATTACACACAATTTATCCAAGTAACTACGATTACGTCTCTAGTGTATACAGGTATATATGTCAGGATGAAATCCACATCAATTTACTGCGAGTTTGCTGTGATTGGTCTGATGTTCACAGCTGGAGTCAGACAGGTTTCTGCAGTCAGGAGGAGGAGGAGGCTCACATCTCATTCACTTCCCCTGAAGCTCTTCATCACAGCTGTGTTATGATTCTGTATCCTAACAAAGGTGTGTGGCTCCCTCTAGTGGATGTTGTGGAGTATTCTGTTGTCTTTGCTCCAAAGGTTTTTGTACAAAGTTTTGCTGTTTCCTGTCACTGTGGGCCTCACAGCACAGTAGTACACAGCAGAGTCAGACACTGCAGCAGAGGAGATGTTCATCTTGATTTCTTCTCCCTCCACTTGAATCTTCAGTCCAGGAGTTTTTTCTTCTCCTACTGATCCTGAAGGTGAGTGTGAGATCAGGAGCTCAGGTGCTTTTCCTGGATGTTGTCGATACCAGAAGAAATAATTAGCAGCACCTTTAGAGTAAGTGTAGGTCAGAGTAACTGTGCTGCCTTCTACACTGGACTCTTCATCTTTGGATGGAGTGAGGTCTTCACAGCCCACACCTGAAAGATGAGATGACAGTATTAAATGTGGGGACGTTAATGAATCATTTGAGTTGAACATAGTTTCCTGTGTAGGTGAGCAGACCTGTGAGAGTGAGAAGAATCAGAGGAAACACACAGTGATGTAATGACAGCATGTTGAGGAACATAAAGTTTGTTTTGTGTTGAACTCTGTTGAATGTGGAGGTTTTTCTCTCTTCTATAGTTCAGTAACAGCTCAGCTCCTCCCTGAATCTCTGCTCCTCCTCTCTGCTCTCAGTCACTCCTCCTCCTGTGGTTTGCAAACTTGAAACCCTGTGAGGTGGGAGGGTCACTGGAGTTAAAAATACAGGGATCTCTCCCCCCCCCCCCCCCCATTTATCTTCCACTTTGGGCCAAAAATTATTTCCAGATTATGTCACCTTCGAGCTGAGCTTCTTCAGAAATATTTAATATATTAAAAAAAACAGCTGTGGTAGAATATAAAGTATGATGTTGTCAGGTAAACAATGGAAATAGATCCCAATAAATTTCAGCATCAGACAATATGTCAATAAAAAATATCTATTTATGCCATGAAGTTGTTGTGCAGATGCTAATCATGGACGAGGTTTGGACCTAGCAGAGCTGTGACGTCATCTCATCCAGCATCCCTCTCTACAGTTATGAGCTGCTTAAAACTGTTCACCTTTAAGCAGGTCTGGGCTGCTTCACTCACTATGAGTTTAGATAACGGTCTCCATTTTAATCATTAGTTATTATTATTCTCCGGCTCTCTTCAACAGCATTTCTTTATTGTGTCTTCCTCCCCTCACCAACTTGTTGCATTGGTTGTCTCAGGTGGACTCAGACGATAACTTTTCACTCAGTATGTAAGGATGCGTCTCAAAGTGTGTTTAAAAGAGAAGAACGGGTTTATAAGAGGGGAAGGTTTTTATGGCTGAAAATATATAAAAATATCAGAATAAACATGTCGATTCTTCTTTTTGGATTTTAACCTATTGTTGGGGTTCCCAGAACTTAACCTCCACAATAATGGAGGGAATACTGCATAGATTTAGACAAAGATATATAGATATATATAATATAGATATAGATAACAATGAATTAAACTGACAAACACAAGCTTAAACATCTCACCCCAACAAGTTGATGAAGGCCAGATATTGACTGTGGTATCATTTTAACATCTCAGACACGGAATAACAATTATGAAAGGACGGCAGCAAAATGATTTGCTGCTTCTGAAGGAGTTTCCACAAAAGCTTCAACTTTTGCAGCCACTGCTTATCTGACTCTGATTTTACTCCAATAACTTTCTTTCTGATTAAGATTTGCACACCATTAAGCACAAAATTAGGCACATTTTAAATATGCTAAATCTGATACATTTGTTTATCAAATATAGCTTTTGCTGTTTGACTGTATTCCCTAATGTCTTTGTCCTTGAACGTTCCTGCAGTTGATTTGTGGTTGGTGTGGATTTGCTGCTCATGTGAATCCTCCCACAGTGTTTCATTAGCAGCTGTAACCACAGTGACTCTGATAAAACAGGAATTAGCAGAATCCATCTGATATGAAGCTGTGCTTTGAATACCACTTCCCTCCTCTTTGAAGAGTAGTCAGATATCTGTGTTCAGGTTTTTGTACAGCCTCTTCTACACTTTGTATCACTGTGTTTGTAGAGCACAGTAGTAGAGAGCTGTGTCTGCCAGGGTTAGGGCTGCTATGGTCAGATTAGTTGTTGTAGGTGATGTTTCTGATTTATAACGTTTATCAGGAATATATTCACCTGTCTGCTGTCTCCTTCCTTTCCAGAGTATAAACTGAGGAGCCTGAAGGTCAGAATCATGTCGGTACCAGTGAAGTAGAGGATAACTTGAAGTTGTCTCATAGCCACATGTGAGTTTGACAGATTCTCCTTCTGTTGCAGTGACTTTATCTCGTTGAGGAGTGATTGAGTCTCCAGCTGTTAGTCCTGGAAAAAGTAGAGAAAATGAAGCCATCAGACTAACATTGTCCATGAGGCTGAGAGGAGAAGACAGTGGAAATGAGGAAAAGTAGGACAGAAGTAAAAATCTACAATCCTCCAGACCAATGATTCATTTCTAGCAGAGTTCAGAGCAGAGAAAGAAATGTTGCGTTCTGAGAAAGAGACAAAAGTTCACCTATGAAGTGAGATGAAAACAAAAAGAGGTGCAGCAACATGTCTTTGGAGCTGCTGAAGACAGACAGACAGCACATGAACAATGTTCTTCCACTGCAGCAGATTCACCAGGTTGTGCTTTTATTTCCTCAAACTTTTTGCTCTCCAGACAGAAATCATCTCATTGGTTGAGCTGGACGTATATGGGCGGGGCCTGTGGATGATTTTGAACCTCCAACATCGAAGTGAGTGAAACAGTAAAATATACAGTGATGTTAAGTATTAAACATTACTGACAGGCTGGATTCAGTAGGATTGATCACTCTTTCTGTTAGCAAATACATGAATAAACCCTTTTTCTATTTTACGCTGCTCATGTACGCCCACACTAACACAAAAACTGATTTCCATCCACGATTAGATGAGACATGAGTTGAATATCATTAGACAGTTTGCAAGATGAAATTCACAGTGTTTTATTCATGAACGATCTTTTTCGTCACTGTTTCATGTTTAGAATCTGTTCGGATGTATTTTTGTTATTAAGAAATCCAGAAAAAATATCCCAACTAAAACCTCAATGATAAGAACTTTTTTCAAGGCGGAACGAGTAAAATGTCCTGTTTTGGCGGAACTTCCCTTGTGCAACAGTAGACGGAAGTGAACTACACAAATGCGGAAGTAGCATTAGCTTTGTTCCTATGTGACCGAGCCGAGTGTTGTTGTGTTGTTGTGTGAGCTTAGTGCGTGAGCTGCGGCAGCAACGATGCCTTCAGTTCAGTATCTGAGAGAGTTCATCAACGAGCGACTAACTGCTGCTGCTGAACAAATATTCTTGGAGTTTGAAAAAACGATCGTCCAGTACGAGGAAGAGATCGACCGTCAGCGCAGACTGCTGGATATCACCTGGAAACCCCAAATCAAGCTGCACAGGACAGGTGAGTGTCCCTCTGAGGGAGGATCCTGATCACAGCTCTGCGGGACGTTTCTGATTGTGAGGACTTTTTGGAGATGTGAGCTAACAAAGAGCAAACAGAGGACAGGCGAGTTTCGCTCTGATGGGTGAACTCACTTCAACTCAAATTCAAATTGCAATGTGCAGAGGGTGGACTATAAAATACATCTTTATTCACCACAGACAGTTATAACCCTGTTGTTTCACACAGCTCATATAAACAACAACAAAATATGAAAACTATTCATTACAAAGGTCTGTGAAGGTTCTCAGTCCTCCAGGTCATCGTAGTCTAAGGAGCTTGGAAAGAAAAGTGTCTGGATTTCTTTAAGTGGCCAGGATGTGAGTGGGCGTTAAGGCATCTGGGAAGGATCTCAGAACTGGAGGCGGTGGCTTACAACACCAACTGTCTGCCACCTATAATCCAGTTTTTCAGATCCCAACTCTTCATCAGTTCTCACATTGAGTGTTTAGAGTCGAGCCCTCGCGTTGCTCCTCAGTGATGCTTTAATGGTTTTACTGAAGCAGAGAACAAGTTTAACTCCATTTTCTCAGCCGTGTGTAAACGGCAAGCAAATTCTCTCAGCTGAACCTGTAACTAATAAAAGTGAAATGTCTGTGAAAATGCAGGAAATAATGAACCTGTGTGAATGTGTTAAATCGTCAAACTTATAGCCCGCGGGCCACATTCGGCCTAGAATACAGCTATATCCAGTAGGGCTGCTCAATTAATCGAATTTTAATCACGATTACGATCTGGGCTTTCAACGATCATTAAAAATGACTGAGCCGATTATTAGCCCCTCCCTCATTTATCCGCGACACCTTAAAGGCCGGTCCGTGAAAATATTGCCGGGCATAAACCGGTCCGTGGCGCAAAAAAGGTTGGAGACCGCTGATTAAGAGGACCCGAGGGAAGCTCGGAAAGCTAAGCAGAAGTTATTTGGAAAAGAGAGGTAAAAAAAACTTCAGTGGTGTTGCACACTATGTTATATTATTTTTTAAAGTCATTGTTAACCCTTTAAAGCCGGTCAGAGCAGCACGCTCCGTTTTGTGTAACTATTTTTAAATCCCTGTAGAACCAGAACCGTGTAAGCTAGCGCAATAATTTGTTTTGCATATGAAACCGGAGGAGTTGTACTTACATCTGATGCCATCAGCTTGTCCTCGGTCACGGTTTCCTTCCACATAAAGCTTTGCAAAAACTGCATAAAAAGCTCTTGCAGCAACAAAAACATAATATTCCAGAAACACGTTTTGCCGATCCGATCAGCTGTTCGTAACACTTCCCACAGTTAAACAGATGTCAGCGCGAACTGTCACATGTCCGCCATTTCCTGCCCGAAACCGGAAGTGACGTCATTTTCGCGGAAATTTATTTTGATGCAACTGCTGTTTTCTTTGCAAATTTGCATCATAGGATTGTTTTTTCGTTTTTCCTGCAGTGTATAAAAATTAATGTATCTCCAAAATAAAACTATGAAGACACTCAAAATAAATTTCCTGTTGTTGTAAACTATTTTTTGCAACTTTTTTGTATTTAAAGTTTTGAGGGATAAACCTCTTAAATTTCTCAAAGTAGAAATATATGTAAAAAAAACCAAAAACGATTTTCAATTTTTTTTGTAGTTTATTGCACTTTTTTGCAATTAATGTAGTTACTATGGACTTAATGCATACATATTATTAAAATATGAGCTATAACAGTTGTATAGCAACTTGAAATGCTCCCACCAATGGCACTACAACATGTAAAAAATATAATATAAGCTCTGGCAGACTTGGTTCTATAGTAGGTCTTAAAGGGTTAAATAAATATCGTCAAATAATCGAGATCTCAATTTCAGTGAAAATAATCGTGATTATCATTTTTGCCATAATCGAGCAGCCCTAATATCCAGCCCCCGTGATAATTTCTTATGTGAGTTATTACGGTTTTTCTGAATTGCTAAAACACATTTCCTTAAATCTCATCTCTTTGTCTCAAAACACTAAACACAAACTCCAAAATTCAAGCTACACACACAAAATCTTCGACTTGTCTTGCAAAACCAAAAATTTGACCCAAAACTATTTTAACTTTTGTCAAAATCAAGCACTACTGTCAAAAACCACACAAAACCAGCCAGTGTGCAAACACGACTTAGCAACGATTACACACTACAGAAATAAATACAAAACACTGTGAGAGAGCTGGAAAATAATATTTATCTGTTCATTCATTTATTCTCACATTTTGACAAAAAGAAAACTGCCGTAAAAAAAAAAAATATATATATATATATATATATATACATTAAAAAATTATATATTTTTACAGCATATTCAGGTAACTTAATCTGCCTCAGCATCACACCTCTGTGCTGGGTCAGGCCACAGTACTTCATCCACATCATATGTTATGGTCTGCCTTGCAAGGCAACGAGATTCCAGATCCAGCCCTGAGAAGATTCCAGTCCCATCTCACCACATGCTCCATTCTTTGCTTGAAGTAGATTTTCCTGTGTGTAAGGGTTTCGGTCGTATACTTTCCATCTCCGTGCTGAGAAAAACACCTCAATAGGGTTCAAAAGGGAGAGTATGGTGGAAGAAACACATTGATAAAATGCTGCTCATTGTGAAACCAGTTGCATAATTTTGAACCACAGTGAAAGCTCACATTGTCCCAAATGATATGGGATGCTCTGCCTGCTCGCGGTCTCTCTACTCAAGCAAAGCATCCTGTAGACCATCCAGGAATGTTGCTATAAGTTCGTTGTTGTACAGCCCAACAGTAACATGACTGTGGAGAAACCCACAGCTGCTGATGGCAGCACAGTTACATTTCCACCACGCTGGCCATGCAGTTCAATAGTGGCACATTGACCTATGACATTGCAACCTTTTCTTCTCCTTTTTGCTAGATTCAACATGTATGTTGTCTTCTATATTCCCTTGCTGCATTTCATGCAGTCAAATTGCATTATTTTGACGGACCATATCCACAATAAGTGTCTCCTGGTGTTTAGGGCTGGGACGATGTGTCGACGTAATCGATTACGTCGACGTTTAAAAAAAAAAAAAAAAAAAAAAAAAAAAACGTGCGTCGATGCGTCGTCACTTTCAAAACAGACATGGCGGCAGCGAGTAGCAGCAACATGATTGAGGCAGCCGCAGTCGACTTAAATCAATCCACCCGAATTCGCAATTCTACAGTATGGGGATATTTTAACAGAAAAGGAAGTGTTTCAGTCATTTGCCGACTTTGTAAGGTGGAAATGGCCTATCATAAAAGCACGACGGCTATGCACCAGCACCTCAAACGACAGCATCCAGGAGCAGCTTCTGCAAAGGACAAACCACCGTATGTTTTCAACTTTTTTACCAACACTGCTTTTTACTCTTTAATTCATCCAGACACCCCCCTCGTAGGCATACACTCACTCATAGACACAGAGAAAAACACTCAACCTCCGTAAATGCAAAACTCATTTAAGCTGCTGTTTAGTTGGTTTTTATTTGTGGCCCATGCTGGCAAAATGAGTCGGAATGCGCGCAGGCTGATTATGGGAATCTGCGAAAGACAAAAATGTGAGACAGCGAATTGGCCGCAGGAAAAATGTTAACGAGGATAATGCACCACCTGCTAAGCATAGTGGACACTATTACAACATTGTTAAAGTGCTTATAATCGAATAAAATTAAAATAGAATCGGATTGTAAAATTAATCGCTAGATTCATCGATTAGGGAAAATAATCATTTCGCCCAGCCCTACTGGTGTTGTGAGCACATGCGTGTTCTTCCACCCTCATTTGGCCATCTTTCAATTCTAAGCAAAATACCATTTAGTTATAAGTATTGTTAAATCTCCCAATTCTTTGGGCTGAAGGAAGAACAACACCTGGTGTATAAATGCTCAATCAACAATCTCTTTATTCCATACAACACTTTGAGCATTAAAAAACGTCTAGACGGGAGATGTGGACTGGAAGGCGTCTGCCAGATCTCAAAGGCTACGTTCACACTGCAGGTCTTAATGCTCAATTCCGATTTTTTGATCAAATCCAATTTTTTTTCCGTCTGCTTGTTCACACTACAAATAAAATGCGACTGCAAACGCGCTCTAGTGTGAACGCTCAAAGCGACCGCATGCGCAAAAGAAGACGTCACACACAACGCGCTCTGTTTAGACCCAGACCAAACAATATGTTTGACTGATGGCTCTTAATATAAAGACTTCGGACTTTATGTTTCCCAATTTTTGCTTTAAGTTATTTTGTTATTTACATAATAATGTAAATAGCACATACGAAAGTGACCCAGATCGGATTTGAAAATATCGGATTTGTGCCGTTCACACTGTCACACCATGATCGGATATGAGTCGCATAGGGTCAAAAAAGTCGGATTTGATGCGCTTTCGCCTGCAGTGTGAACGTAGCCAAAGTGTCTGACCGTTTCTCGCATTCTTAGAGCTTTGGCCCCCCCTTCCACAGTCATAAAACCTAAACATCCACATTCTTACTCTCTCAGTGAGCCTAAGTTATGACCTTGGCTTCCTGTGCAGTGTGTTCTGTTCTTCCTAATCAGACAAATAACGCCATGATTCTCTGAAAACAGTTTTACTTATGAATCAGCAGTATAATGCATCATAAACAATGTAATTCATCCACAATAAAGCAGCAGTCTCATGTAATACAAATCAGTTTAATAAATGTAATAGTTATCACCTTCTTCTAAGTCAGGAGAATAATGCAGCCTAAAACTACATAATGATTTCACAATCTTTACTTAGAGGTATAACGTGGCATAAGATAGTATGATGTAAACATGTGCTATGCAAGTATATCAGACTATTTCATTTACAGAACTAAAATGAGTTTGTTGTGTACAGAGAATCTTTGAGCTTGACTCAACGGTTAGGCCTTGTGAATACATCTTTGTGGATGAAGCTGTTGGTTGCAACATGTGTTTTAAATTATGAGTGGTAGTGTGTTAATAATGAAAACTGTGTGTTAGTTGTGTTTCGCTTCTGTTGCCTGTGTCCATCATTCTGGGTACAAGTGCGCCACACTGCTAAATGTGTTTTGAGTTTGAAAGTTTAGAGTTTGGTAAATGGGAGATTCAGATTTGCAAATGGTGTCCTGACCAGATGAACAGTGTTTCAGATTTTGGCATCTGTGGGATTGATTTAATGAAAGAGTTTTCATAGTTGGCAGTATAATTTTTACAATGGGATTTAGTGTTTTAGCAATTCAGCAAAACTGTAATCGCCCGTCTATATGTCGGAGCTGAATCTTTAGCCTGCTTAGAATCCATGCAGACAGGGGTGGGACTTTATTTTGATGGGCACACCATGTGGCCAATCACATGGAAAGACACACTGGGACCATACCATTACGTGGAAGAATAAAGGGGGGCAGACGTTTTGAAGACAGCATATGTAGTGCTACAGGCAGGCACACAGAGAGACGGGAGCCGGATTTAAATTCAAGCATGTCGGGAAAAAGTGAAGAAACATAAAACAAACATCTGGCTGCATTTCAGTGATACTGGAGACTGCAAAGCTGCAGAATTGATCAAACTAGCAGCTGCTTTTATTTTCAGCCATTTTTCACTGTGGAGGACAAAAGGTTTCAAACGTGTCTGGTCTTAAAATGTGCGTTCTCTCTATTAGTAATAAATGCACTAAATAAGACTTATGGAAACACAAAATGAAAAGTGCTTGAGAAAGACAACATTTGAATATTACGTAAAATAAACTATATATGACGTGTGTTTATATGATAGGCTCGCGACCCTGAAAAGGATAGCGGATGACGTGTGTTTGAATGGCAGAGATGCAGAAATGTGTGCATATAGCACAGAGCCATGGCTCAGTGTGTCTAAATGAGTCTCACAGGCCTGAATGTGCGCTTGAAGCCACTGGGACAGCTTGTGATCTGACGGCACTTTCTTTTGTCTTTCAGTTCTTTATAGGTCGTATAGGTCAAAAAATCAAAATTGTATTTAGAGAAAAAAATCAATGTGAAGATTAGTTGTTTCAAGACAAACTGTTCTCTGAGTTAGTGAGGCCGTACTTGAATGATTTGGCTTTCAGTTTATAAAGTCAGGGCTGAAGAGATGGTACAGAAAGCTGTGCATGCTCAGATGGAAAAAAACAAACATGAAGGAGATTTACACAAAATGAAACAGCTAGTCGTGGACAAATGTGAGGTCATCGATGGTTACAACCTCGTAGAGTAAAGAGGATCGATGTTGTCTCACAGGACTCATCTGCACAAGGCATTTTATAGAGTACAGCAGCAACGGCAGTTTCTTAAAACATCTCCACATTTTGACTTTTTCTCAAAATGATCAATGACATATATATTTTTTGATATGTCCCTAATACTCCATTGCATCGTTTTGCTTTCTCCACCCTTAAAATTAGTGACTTGAGTTTAGAGAATCTCAAATGTATTTGTTTTCTCCTTTCGTCCCTCTAGACGTCCCACAGCAACACGTCTCCTCGGAGGAGGAGGTTCTCCTTGAGCAGCAGCTTTGTAACCAGGAGAGGAGCTCCAGTGTGGAGCAGGAGGAACCAGAACCTCCAAAGATTAAAGAGGAAGAGGAGGAACTGTGCAGCAGTCAGGAGGGAGAGCAGCTGGGACTGAAGGAGGAGACGGATACCTTTATGGTGACTTTTATTCATAAGGAAAGTGACCACAGCAAACCAGACCCAGTCAGCTGGGATCAACTTCTCTCTCACAGCTCTGATGTAACTGAAAGACAGTCTCAGGAAAGAAGCAAGACTGTAGATTCAGGATCAACTAGAAATAGAAAAAAAAGTCACAAGAATGCAGATGATTCACCTACATCAGAGAATCACTCTGACACAAGCAAAAGGGCTTTCAAATGTGATGTTTGTGGAAAAGCCTTTAAGCAGAATTATGAAATCAAAAGACATTATAGAATCCATACTGGTGAGAAACCATATCCTTGTAAAACATGCAACAAAATGTTTGCATGGAGTGGTGATTTACTGAAGCACATGAGAGTTCACACTGGTGAGAAACCATTTCCTTGTAAAACCTGTTTGAAAATGTTTGCAAGTACAAGTTCTTTATCGAGCCACATGAGAACGCACACGGGAGAGAAGCCATATGCTTGTAAAGCATGTGGGAAAATGTTTGCATACAGTAGTGATGTAAGGAAGCACATGAGAGTTCACACTGGTGAGAAGCCATATCATTGTAAAGCATGCGGGAAAATGTTTGGTTTTAGTTGTTCATTGTTGCGCCACATGAAAACTCACACAAGTCAGAAGTCGTACTCTTTCTAGAGAGAAAATGATATCATGGAAGCCAAGGTCTTCCAGTTTATTAGATGTGAGATTGGTCTAACCTGTTCCAAAACTTTAAGTTTTGTTTGTTTTTGGAAATGTTTTCCTTTACTTGCTGTATATTGGATAACTGTCAATCTCTGTGTTGTGTAATTAAAGTTAGTATGTTGTGATAATGATATGAAATAATAATACAGTGGTCCCTCGCTATGTGGTTCACCTTTCACAGATTTCTTTTGTGCAATTTTACATGCTTTTTTTTTTTTTTAAGCACATTGTGTCCTGCATCCTGATTGGCTGTAGACCATTATCAATCAATCTCCTGCAGTGTCTCCTGTACAGTACAGAATGCATTCAGCTTGTCAAATTTACCTAAATCTTCAGTCGCTAGCAGTGTGACTAAAGTGCTGTACTGTATGTTTGTAAGCTTTTTCCAACAAACACAAAAATGTCAATGAAACGTTTAATACTAATACTGCGCTTATTTTTCTACGAAGGTTTGAACTTTGAGAGTGTTTAAACGAGAGAAGTGTGAAAATGTTCATGCCTGTCTGAGAAAAGTGTATAAAGTGTGTAGTGAGGGGTTTTACAGCCTTAAAACATCTCTAATAATTGTAAAAAATAAAGTTGGCTACTTTGTGGATTTCACCTATCGTGGGTTATTTTTAGACGTAACTAAACGTCTCTGGTTAATAAGATGGATGAGCTGTACTATCCAGGTGAGTATCATCTCACCTGAATCTCATGGAGCATCACTTTGAAACACTGCCTAGCATGACTCTGAATTCACAGACCTACAGGTTACCTGAGCACAAGAGACAAATTGCATAAAAGGAATTGACTGAAATGTTTAGCTGGGAGTAACAGAAGAGTCGCACAGTGCTTGGTGTATCCCCATAGTTCTTGTAGTGAAGGAAGATGGTTCTCTGTGTGGACTACTGAAAGGTGAATGAAGTGTCTCGCTTTGATGCTTATCCCATGCGCTCGGTCGACGAGCTCCTGGACCAGTTATGCGCTGCTGGTTTTTTTCACAATGCTGCATTTAACCAAGGGCAACTGGCAGATTCCCTTGTTTGCAAAGTCTAAGAAAAAACTGCCTTTTCCACGCCATACGGGTTGTATTAATTCATCACACTTCTGTTCAGCTTATTTGGACTATTACTTTCCAGCACCTCATGGACCGGGTGCTGTGGCTGCACACTACATATGCTGCTGCATACCTGGATGATGTTATCATCCAAAGCAACATTGGGCCGGTCTGCCTCCCACTCTGGACCCCCACCAATTTGCCTACAGGACAAATCGATCCACTGAGGACGCTATCACCATAGCGCTCCACACTGCGCTGAGTCACCTGGAGCACCGAGGAAGCTATGTGAGAATGCTCTTTCTTGACTTTAGTTCAGTATTCAATCATATCATCCCGGAGATCCTGGTCCAGAAACTGTCTCACCTGGGACTCTCCACCCCATCTGCCTCTGGATCAAGGACTTCCTGACAAATAGACCACAGTCTGTCAGACTCGGCCCCCACCGGTCCAGCACCATCACAATCAGCACCGGGTCTCCACAAGGATGTGTTTTGAGTGTGTCATCTAAGTGTTCAGAGAGTGCACTGAAAAAACCGTGAAAGAATGAGGGATCATCAACATTTGGACCATATACACTTGCAATACATAGCTTTTTATCACGTATAGATAGTTTAATGATTAAGAATCTGCCCTCTGGATCTATAACTGTATCGAGTACTGTGAAATTAATATTTTTATGTATTAAAATTGCTGCTCCCCTTTGTCTAGAATTATAACAAGCTGAGAACACATTAGGAAACTGAGGTGTTTTAAGTTCATTCGAACCTCTAAGAGGTCTGTGGGTCTCTTGTAAAAGGACAACATCTGCCTGTAGTTTTTTGAGTTGGTTAAATATTTTTAACCTCTTTTCTCTGGAGCCAGCTCCATTTATATTCCATGTAATGAACCTCAGTGCACCCATAGATGTTTGTGTATAACTAGGGATGTATGCTGTGTGCGTCGCTTAGACAGGTGGAGAGAATACGTCACTTGTTCATAAATAAAGAGAAGGAGAGAGAGAAAAAATGTGTGGCGAGATGCTCCCTGAGTCTGACTTTGTGTATGCATAGTTACTAATATGAGTAGGCTTGGCTTAAGTGTGTGTATCCTAAACGACTGTGTGCGCTGTCTGACTGAAGTAAATGTGCTGCTGTTGAGCGCATGGTGCGTATGTGTCGAAATAAAGGATGTTTGTGGATGAGTGTCGAAGCAGGTGATCGAGGCAGTGAAAGGAATAAAGAAAGAAACCAAGGACAGGGGTGAGCAGCATAAAACCAAGAGGGGGAAAAGAGAGGGAAAAAAAACGAGAAGAAAAAAAAAACAGAAACATTCCAATTAAATCACTGACGGAGAGTGACGGTGTTAATTCTGCTATGAAATCACACTTTAAGATGCGATTTGATGCTGGTAAGTTAAACAGATGTTAATGCAAGTTAGTGTGAGTGGATAGGGAAATGGTGCAGCTGATTCTTATCTGGTGTGAGGTTAATACAGCCACGGAGTGATGTTCGGGTCGCGGTGGAGCTGTCCGTCCACGTACAGCCGGTCCACAGCGATGACAGCGCGGGAGCCCTTCTGGATGAAGCCGCGTCGGATTGGGAAGAGGACCCTGCGTCGTTCCAAGATCTCTTTGGGGAACTGGTCGTTCACGCTGAAGTCCGTTCCTTTTAATTCCCTGCCGCGGCTTTTCACATGTTGCTTTTGTTTGAAGTGGCCGAATTTGGCCACGATAGGACGTGGTCTCCCGGCCGTATCCCGAATGGGGCCGATGCGATGTACCCGATTGAAGACGATGTTCTTCACAGTGTCCTCTGGCAGCTTCAGGTGGGTTTTGATGAAGCTTTTTACCGTGGTCTCCGCGTCCTCTCCAGCGGCTTCTGGAATACCAGAAAATACCAGATTATCACGCATGCTACGAGCTTGTAGATCAATAACTGTTTCTTTTATTTTTTTATTTTCTCTATTGAGCTGGGTAACATTTTCTGTGAGACAATTCACCGACTCCCTTAGCGTGGCATTTTCAGCAGCAAGCGTTTCCACCTGCTGCTGGCTGAACTCCAGGGATTCTCGCAAGCATTTAAATTCTCGGTGAAGAATCTCCACCAAGGACAGCCTTGCGTTGAAACTGGACAATCGCTTGTCGATTGACTCCAGTATGTCGGCAATATCTTTGCCGGCTGGCGATGTTGAGCCGGGGGAATCTGCCGGGCGTTGTCTTTCCTTTTTTTTTTTTTTCTTTTTTTTTTTTTTATGTAGGCCAGTTTAGTGATACTTTCACGGATCCACTGCACAAAGCACATCAGCAATAGGTGTCTAGGTTATGGACTTATGATTATTCACATAGTGTGGAATTACTTTGGACTGTTCCAACATGTTAATGTTGGTTCTGATAGAAAGGTGTCAGGATAGACAGTGCATCACAGTTTATTGCGTATGGGGCTGCATAGGTGCAGACCAGTGAGGGTGCCCATACTGATACCTGTCTGCCAACGAAAGTGCCAACAACAGGGACATATGCATATCAGAATATATCAGATCTGGACCACATAGAAATAGAAGAGGGTGCCCTTGTCTGATGAGTCAAATTTTCTTTTACATCAGATAGCTGTGTGTGTGTGCATCGCTTATCATGCACTGTGCGAAGAAACAGTATAATTCTTTGGGCAATGTTCTGCTGGGAAACCTTGGGTCCTGCCATCTATGTGGATGTTTTTTTTTTTGTTTTTTTTTGTGTGTCCCGTTTGGATCTTTAGCCATCAGAATTGTTGTCTTAAGGCCAAGAAAGATGCCAAGCGGATTTATTTTACCAAGTGGATCATCATGGCCTTGCCATATTGGTCCATTTGATTGACCTTTATTATAATTATGAATTTATTTTATTTTCAGTTGCTACAAACGGGACAGACATGACTGGGGGATAGGACAGGGAGAGAGAATGAAAGAAAGAGAGGGAGAGAAAGAAAACCAAAGGGGAGAAGAGACGGCCGCCAAGGAGTGAGCCGGTGTGTACCCGGACGCCCACCCCCGGACGCCCACCCCCAGACACAAAGAACCACCAACGCACCGACACCTGAGGGAGTCCGCCACTGGCAGGGGAAGTGGTGGTAGGTGGAGATAGGCCTCCAAACCTTGGAGCGTTGTCTTTTCGACGACGGCGTCTCAGGTTTGGCCGGGGAAGCTGCACTCTGAGCCTTCTTCATCACGAGATCCTGAAAGCACTGATCAATATAATCTTGGAGAGCCTCTAAACTCTCCCCGTTGTTCTCCAGGGTGTTGGAGATTATTTAGACAAATATTGTTAGTTATAAGACAATTGATAAGTGTATTTGGTAATACTGAAGCTTAAATGAATTTGTTCAAATCTAAACTACCATTTGCTTTAATTTTCTGCCAAAATCTCCGGCGTCTGACGTCAGTTACAACATGAGTCGCTTACCTTGTCCGTCACTTCCGTCACTTACCTCCGCCACCTCTCACCTTATCTTGCTAATGGTTTCTCACATCTTGCAGGAGCTTTCCTCTCCTCAGGAACTCTCTGCAGGAGGGGGAGATACAGGAGAGGTGGAGGAAGATCTCAGCCTGGGCGTCTATTGTCTTATGTAGTCTGGAAGATGAGTGGATGGTGGGGTGGGTGCAGTTTTCTCTGTGGTGGGGTTGGGTGGACTGTCCCGGGCTCTGTGGGGCCGGGCGGCGCTGCTGCACTGGGCCCCGGTCTGGATGGGCCTGGGCCCCCTTTCCCTGGCGGGTCACGGAGTATGGGGGTGCCTACTGGGGTCAGCGGGGGAGCTTCCTTCCCTCCCCATCTCCAGCTGCCTCCCTCTTCCCGCTCCACCACAACCACCCACACATGCAGGGCCTTGGAGTAGGGGTATGTCACCAGGGTGCAGAGGAGGCATCCCCCCCCCCCCCCCCCCCTCTGTCCCCTTCTGGATGCCTCTGCCTCAATTTTATCCCACAACTTAGACATTCACATTACTCACACTCTCATTACACATACATATAGGATCTTGGGGGTGGGCACGATACACGGAATCCAAAGTACCATCAGGGTGTACACCTCACCCCTGGCGTCGTTGCCCACCTCTCAATTTTAAATACACGTAGACATTGAGGGCTAGCAGGAGGGACTATGCGCTTACCTGCTGCTCTCTGGCAGGTAGCTCCATGCCCTCCTGGGTTTTAAATGCACCTTAGAACACACATGCATCAACACTACAATGAGCGGGTGGAGGGAGGTTTGGAGTCTTTTCTCACCCCCGTTCTCTGCGACCTGCTGGAGCGGGGGGGCTAGGAGGAGGAGTTGGCCGTCCGACTGCGGTCTGGAGTGTGGGGCCTCCCTGCTGCTGCGGAGTCGGGGCGGTCTGCCTCCCCCCACCGCAGGGAAAAGGGTAACACCACCTGGGTCTGGGTGCAGTTCCCCCCTCCAGGGGCAAGGGTACCTAGACCCGGTTCGTAGAGTACGCTTGGGGAGTGTGATCGTGTGTACAGCGTCTCTTTATGTCTGTCTCCACGTTGGTTGAGTGTGGAGTAAGTGCATATGAGAACATGAGGGTGGGAATGGATGTTTGTGTCTGTGTGTGCCTGTATGTCTGTGTCTATATGTCAGGTTGGGTGTCAGGTGCCACCTCTCTGGGGACATCTTAGGCCCTCCAAGGTATGGAGGCCTATCTCCCCCTACCACCACTTTCCCTGCCAGTGGCGGACTCCCTCAGACATCGGTGCGTTGGTGGTTCTTTGTGTCTAGGGATGGGCGTCCAGGTACACACCGGCTCACCCCTTGGCGACCGCTTATCGGGGCCTGGAGCCTGGGGCTCGCTCGGGCCACTTCGGAGGTGGGGTACCCCCGGCCTCTCGGCCTGGGGCTCGGTCACTCAGGCACAGCTGGCTGCCGGCGGAGCTCACGGGCGCGTCACTGCAACTCCCCCTGGCTTCTGCTCCGCGGCTGATGAGTGAGCCCTCATCTGGGACTCTCCTCAGCTCTTACTGGAACAGTGGCGCAGCTGCCCCTCTGTTGGTCTTCCTTGGTCTCTTGTGTTCTGGGGGCCTCTGGATGTCTGGAGTTTTGATCTCCTCCATACCTGCTTCATGCCCTGGAGGACGGGGCTGTGGCCCCCCCACACCCTCTAGCAGATCATTACATGAAGGAACCTTTTAAAAAAACAAGCGCGTCCATACTCACAGGTGTACACACGGGTGATCACACCCACAAACTACACCCTTTTTGGCTCCTACCTCAAAGCACACTGTGTTCTGTTGATCTTATGTGCTGCACAATAATGTTTAATATTTAGTATTTACTGTCATATTCCCATATATCATTGTGATGTTGTTTATTCTATTACTCTTGTTCTCTTCTGCTTTTTTTCTTTTTTCTTTCTCAACAGGTGATCCAGGTGATCGATTTATGCATTGTTTCTCTTTCCCTCTTTCTTTCTCCCCTTCTTTCCTCCAGTCAAGTCTGTCCCGTATTCAGCAAGTGAAAATAAAATAAACAATAAAAGGTGAATCAAATGGACCATTACGGCAAGGCTGGGATGGTCAATTTGGTAAAGTAAATCCGTTGGGCATCTTTCTTTGCCTTTAGACAACAATTCTGATGGCAAGAGCCAAACGGGACAGGCAAAAAAAAAAAAAAAAAAAAAAGGATGTGTTTTGAGTCCCCTCCTGTTTACGCTCTACACATCCGACTGGTCCCCTACCCATCTCTCAAACACCATCATAAAGTTCGTGGATGACATCACAGTGGTTGGACTCATCTCAAGGGGGGATGAGTCGGACTACAGAGTCGGACTATGAAGCGCCTTGAGGCGACTTATGTTGTGATTTGGCGCTATATAAATAAAATTGAATTGAATTGAATTGAATTACAGAGATGAGGTCAACAGACTGACTGAATGGTGTTCAGTTAACAACCTCCAACTGAACACCACGAAAACTAAAGAACTTATCTTGGACTTCAGGAAGGGCAGAGCAGACCCGGCCCCACTTTACATTCACGGGAACTGTGTGGAGAGGGTACACTCCATGAGGTTTCTGGGCGTGCACATCTCTGATGACCTCTCCTGGACTGCAAATACCACGGCGGTGGTTAAAAAGGCCCAGCAGCATCTTCACTTTCTGAGAGTGCTCAGGAGGAACAACCTGGAGAAGAGGCTGCTGGTGACATTTTACAGAGCCACCATAGAGAGCATCCTAACGTACGGCATAACAACATGGTATGCAGGGTGCTCAGCTGCGGACAGGAAAGTACTGCAGAGGGTCATCAACACAGCCCAGAAGATCACTGGCTGCTCTCTGCCCAGCCTGGAGGTCACTGCAAACTCTCGGTACCTCAGCAGAGCTGGCAATATCATCAAGGACCACTCTCACCCCAGCAACCAACTGTTTGAACTATTACCGTCAGGCCGACGGTACAGGTCACATAAAACCAGGACAAACAGATTCAGGGATAGCTTCTTTCCCAGAGCTATCACCGTAGTAAATAAGCACAAAAACAATTGAACCTGCTTAGCTATACCATACCGTCACTGCCATTATATTATGCTGCTATTCTGTATATATCGTACTTACTATTGTTTGAATACTTGCGATTGTTTTATTGTACTTTTTATATTTTACATTTATATTTATTATTTATCTTGCACCAAGGGAGTGGCACTCCAATTTCATTATACTCTGTACAATGACAATAAAGGCTATTCTATTCTATTCTATTCTATTCTATTCTATTCTATGTGCAAGGGTCGCTGGGGTCCTGGAGTCTTCGAGGCGGGCGGGGCTCAAGGCCAACCCGGAGAAGTGTGCAGTTACACAGAGGGACGTATACTATTGGAGGTGGGCAGGTGCGTCCGCATCCCAAGACAAAAAGGAGGTGAGTCGGTTCTTGGGGGTGGACGGTTACTACTATTGGTTCATGCCCGGCTTTGTGGAGCTGACCACCTGAAAGGGTGCCCCACATCTGGTGTGGTGGATGGAGCTGTGCCAGGTGGCGTTTGTGCAGGTGGAGAAAGCTCTTTGAGGGGAACCCCTGCTACACACACCTAACTTCTCCCTCCCTTTTATTCTGCTGACTGACGCTTTGAACAGAGGGCTGGGGCCCGTTTTGTACCAGCAGGTAAGGTGGGTTGACTCGGAGCAGGAGGCCAGGTTTTTGATATGTTTATGATGTGTTTTGATAAATTATGCATTTTCATGTTGTGAGGCATACTGATATACTAACGTTGTTATTGACATTTTGTGTGAAAATAATGTTTAGTAGTTTTGTGCAGGATACACAGGTTAGTTTGCAGTATTGTGTTAAAATCACAATAAGGGATCGGAAATCAGAGAGGACAGCTGTGAAACATCTGCTGACATCTAAAATCTGTTGTTTAAATCGACAAAGAGCAGCAGGTCAGCTGATCATAGCCTGTACATTGACAGGTTCATGAGTATGTTCCAGGTATGTGGAGGGTGCTCAGGAGATGCTTTTGTCCCATTGTAATGAAAAAGAGGAGAACCTCTTCCACTATGTAGAAGAAACATATTTGGCAGGGGGGAGGTTTGCCTGTGACACCATCCATCATTGCATGCAGTTAGTTTATATTCATATTTATTGATTGACTGTGTATGGAAATATTACTGCTCTTCATCATGCAGTAAATGTTCTTCTCCGTATGAGTGTAAAAGATCCTTGAAGTTTGAACTTTGAGATCCTTCAGTTTGGTGGGCATAAATCTCCATGTTGTGGGTCGTTAATTTATTATTGTTTTCATGACACTATGGATTATCCTTCATATTTATATGTGCAAAGATTTCAACACTGCTTTATGAACTTGTATCTTGGTTTACAACAGATCTATGATTTCTGCGATTTCCTTTGGATTTAACCATAAGCATTGTTGGCTGTAAAATGCCAGCCAACTCTAATGTTCTTTACTGAGAACCATTCAAAAATGTGAAATACATAAAACTGACAAAAACAAACAGTAATATCGTATTCCCCTGTGGTTATGGTAAAGTTCTAGCAACCACAGCTGCCAGTATTTTACGGTAAATCTAACTACATTTTGTAACACATGACACCAGAGAAGACACTAAAATCAAAGGAAGATTATTCTTCTTTTATTTATCAAAATTTATTTTTGATTTCCTGCAAGAGCAACTTCTGTAATTCTGTCACCAACACATATTTTCAAGAAGTCAAGCAGAGCCTTGGCTTCATGCCATCCCTTAAACCAAAAGAGAAAAAACAAAGAAATACTGAAATTTTATGAAGGGGTTGGGATCTCATTTGTCAGACTGTCCTGTGACCAGAGACACTAAAACTTTCACAACATTTACACTTCAGAGGCTTTGAATTTCAGGACCACAGACAGCGACGATGTTTCCTCCTGACTGTTGATGCTGATATAAAGTGTTGGTTTGTGGTTGATGTGGATTTGCTGCTCATGTGAATCCTCCCACAGTGTTTCATTAGCAGCTGTAACCACAGTGACTCTGATAAAACAGGAATTAGCAGAATCCATCTGATATGAAGCTGTGCTTTGAATACCACTTCCCTCCTCTTTGAAGAGTAGTCAGATATCTGTGTTCAGGTTTTTGTACAGCCTCTTCTACACTTTGTATCACTGTGTTTCTAGAGCACAGTAGTAGAGAGCTGTGTCTGCCAGGGTTAGGGCTGCTATGCTCAGATTAGTTGATGTAGAAGATGTTTGGGTTTTATAACGTTTATCAGGAATATATTGACGATCACTCCGAGATCTTGCTCCTTTCCAGAGTATAAACTGAGGAGCTTGAAGGTCAGAATCATGTCTGTACCAGTGAAGGTAAACTATGTCATCACTCGTCTCATAGCTACATGTGAGTTTGACAGATTCTCCTTCTGTTTCAGTGACTTCAGGTTGTTGAGGAGTGATTGAGTCTCCAGCTGTTAGTCCTGGAAAAAGAAAGAAGAAAAGTAGTGAAATGCAGTCTGTATATCTGCTTAATGCAGCAGCTTCAACTAAACTTTAATCCCTGTTCTTAAACTCACCTATAATGTGAGATAGAAGCAAAAAGAGGTGCAGCAACATGTCTTTGGAGTTATTAAAGCCAGACAGACAGCACATGAACAATGTTCTTCCACTGCAGCACAATGACCAACAAATAATGTCATTGGATGAGCTCAACTTTAGTGGGCGGGGCCGAGTTTAATTCCTGAGCCAATCAAATAGTTTTGTGCTTCCACAGCAGCTCTGTCTCTGTCTCTGATCTTTACTGCTTCATTTCTCTGTTGTCTTTGTCATCAGTCCAATGACACAAGAATCAGAGGTTTAACAGTGTGTGGCTCCCTCTAGTGGATGTTGTGGAGTATTCTGTTTGCTCCAAAGGTTTTTGTACAGAGTTTTGCTGTTTCCTGTCACTGTGGGCTGCAGAGCACAGTAGTACACAGCAGAGTCAGACACTGCAGCAGAGGAGATCTCCAGATTGACTCGATTTCTCTCCTTGTCCAGTGCAGCAGTCAGTCGAGGGTTTGGGGGGGTTGCTCTCAGCACACTCGGCTCACTCGTATCAGTGATGAGGAGAAGCAACTGAGGAGCTGATCCAGGATCCTGTCGATACCACTGGAGATTCTGGGCTTGAACTGAATAGTTACAGGACACAGTAACTGTACGGCCCTCTGATGAAAACACTTCAGCACTGCTGGCAGTAATATCATCTTCCAAGCTGTTACCTGCTGATGAAACAACATGTTATATTTACAGCTCTGTTCCACAGTCACATGTCCATCATTGGAAAAACACAGTGAGCTCAAAGAAAATCCAAACTGGATCTGTAACGCTGTAAACATGTCTTTGAATTTCAGGTGTTCCTGTCAGAAACATACGTACCTACGAGAGCTGCAAAGATCCAGATCACAGCCAGTTTTTCCATGTTTCCAGAGGAGAAATGTTGGAAGTGATGTTCACTGGGAGTTAGCTGTGAGTGGTCTGATGTTCACAGCTGGAGTCAGACAGGTTTCTGCAGTCAGGAGGAGGAGCTGCTTTTGCTCTCATGTGATGTGATGCTGCTTTTAAAGTTTTCCTGCTTCAATTTGTTCACACAGAGCATCTGGTTCTTCTCTCTGTGGTGTCTGAGCCAAAGAACATCCACTAAACACTCACGTCTGGGCTCCACTTTGAAAATAAAACGTTACATTTATGTAAATCTGTAAAAAATAAACATTTACAGCTTGTGTAATAATAAATATAACACCGAGAAAACTGTTGGAGTCAGATTTGAAAGACCTGAAAACTAACGCAGTGACACAGATGAAGGAGATTTTGCTCCTTTTATTTGATACAGCAGCCGAAAAAGAAGCTGCTGCAGTTTCTGCTCTTTTGTCTTTGATATTTTTGTATGAGTATGATGGATTTGTTCAGTTGTGTATTAAAAATTAAATGAAAGTCAGCACTGAAAGCTAAACAGTCAAAATAATTTCCTTTGTTTTTATTCCACATCCTGCATGGAGCTTCAGTCATTCATGGATCTGTTTTCTCTTCTCACTGCAGCCTTGCTGCTCACAATCATTTATTCATTTACTGCAACAAACTGAGATATCCTTCCACTGCCACGCAGATGACTGCCTAATTTACCTTCCTTTAACACCTAATAATCCAGGCTCCATACAACTCCTTTTAAACTGCCTTGAAGAGGTCAAAGCTTGGATGGCTCTGAACTTTTTGAGCTTCAATGACAGCAAAACAGAAGTAATTACATCCAGCACTAATAATAACTCGTGCAATCCGCTTATTAATTGTGGTTGACTTGGGTCATACATCGAACAGCATGTCACAAATCTGGGAGTCATTGTGGACTCGGATTTTAAATATAATGAACAAATCAGTTCTGTGTCGTCTCTTAACTGGTACACACAGGCATCAACATATCTCACCTGTCCTCTCTTCACTGGCTTCCTGTTTATCTCAGAATTAATTTCAAAGTCCTAACGTTGGCTCGTAAATGCCTAAATGGTCTTGCTCCTACATACCTTTCTGATACCTTTGCCAGGTCTCTCTTGGAAACGAGAATTTTAATCTCAGTGAGATTTTTAACTGGAAAAATAAAGGACTAATAATATACTTCAGCCTCATATTCCCTTAGATCAGCCGTCCGGCTGCTTTTGGTTGTCCCCAAAAACTAGACTGGAACTTGGAGGAGAACGAGCTTTTTCAGTTGAGGCTCCCAAACCTGGAAAACGTTGCCTTCAAATATCAGACGGCCATCTTTGCTTCCAGCTTTTAATTCTCTTTTGAAACAGGATCAAGGATGCCAATGTTCACATTTTGGACAGAGAGGACAGATGGTTTGAAAGAGGAGTGAAAGAAGCATCTATGTCCACTGTGAGCAACCATCTTTGAACAGAGGCGGGGTTTACGACACCAACTCTCTGCCATCTATAATCCAGTTTTGAGATCCTTCCCAGACGCCTTAACGCCCACTCACATCCTGGGCCATCTGACCTCAGGAATTCACATGATAAGGTGGGGCCAGGTTTCACAATGAACTCACCCGAAACTCTGGCTGATTGGGACCCACGCCCAGTTTCACACCTTGGCTCAGGCGATTAGAGGATCATCAGGGGGTCCTTTTGTCCCTCTGTGGGGGGTCACTCCCACTAGGTTTAAATCTGGGACTCTCCACCATTTGACCTGAGAACTGAAGAAGCTTCTCGGACGAGAGGTGAAACGTCTTCAAGCAACTTAAAGAAGTCCAGACGCTTTTCTTTGCAAGCTCCTTTGGTCTCTTTTGAAACACATCTTTTCTTTCAATAGCGTTTGGACCGGTGTGAGCTGATGTAATCTTTTTATTCTCTTTGTTTTATTTTATGTGAGTGTTTATCTTTTATCTTTGTGAAGCACTTTGGGCAAACTTTCTGTTTTTTAAATGTGCTTTAAAAATAAATTGGATTTGGACTGCCACAAAATTAGACTTTAACCAGGAACAAAAGGTAGCTATTGTCTACTGCCGGAAGCTCACCATGTGACACAGGCGGAAGTAAACAAACAAAGGCGTCATTACCGTCCCACGTGTGTGTGCCTGAGCACAGAGACTGTTGTGTTGTTGTTGTGTGTGAGCTGAGTGTGTGAGCCGCGGCAGCAACGATGCCTTCAGTTCAGTATCTGAGAGAGTTCATCAACGAGCGACTAACTGCTGCTGCTGAACAAATATTCTTGGAGTTTGAAAAAACGATCGTCCAGTACGAGGAAGAGATCGACCGTCAGCGCAGACTGCTGGATATCACCTGGAAACCCCAAATCAAGCTGCACAGGACAGGTGAGTGTCCCTCTGAGGGAGCATCCTGATCACAGCTCTGCGGGACGTTTCTGATTGTGAGGACTTTTTGGAGATGTGAGCTAACAAAGAGCAAAGAGAGGACAGGACTGCGCTGCGCTGCATTCAAACAGCAGGCGCTGAAATCAGCCTGGATTTCTCTCTTAATTATTTAGTGAAACAAAGTTAGGATCAGGAGATTTGTGAGTCTGGTTCAGAGAGGGACCGATGTGCCGAAAAGCTCCCGGAAGTGTCGTGTCCACCCTGGGTCGTTTCCTCCCCGCTCTGTCCCGCTTTTCCTTTCTATTGAATAATTCTTGTAAAGCTTTGAAATCAGGCCGGATTTGAGCATTTTATTCAACCTGAATTCATCGCTGAATGAGTTTGTTTAGGCGGAATCATTTTAAACAGCTTCATGTGTCCTGTGAAATTTGTGAAAGTTGCAAACATCATAAATAAATAAAAAAAAGGATCCAGTTGAAGTCTTTCACGTGGCAGCAACACTTCATTTGGTTCTTGCTGCTTCAGTTTTCTAATATGAGAATATTAATGATGAGAGAGATGAGGATGATGAGGATGAAGTACAATTTTGTAAATGTCTAGTCGAGCAAAATCTAGTGTGGACAAATGTTGGAAACATAATATTGATCTGGAATAATAAATCATTTTAATTTGTTTTCTCTTCATATATATATATATATATATATATATATATATATATATATATATACACATACATACATACATACATACAGTGGGGCAAAAAGGTATTTAGTCAGCCACCGATTGTGCAATTTCCCCCACCTAAAATGATGACAATCGAAATAAAGGATGTTGTTTGTGGATGAGTCTGGAAGCAGGTGATCGAAGCAGTAAAAGAAAGTAAAAAAGAAAGAAATCAAGGACAAGGGTTAGCAGCATAAAAACAAGAGGGGGAAAAGGAGGGTGGGGGACGAGAAGAAAAAAAAACGGAAACACTAAACCATTAAATCACTGACGGAGAGTGACGGTGTTAATTCTGCTATGAAATCACACTTTAAGATGCGATTTGATGCTGGTAAGTTAAACAGATGTTAATGCAAGTTAGTGTGAGTGGATAGGAAAATGGTGCAGCTGATTCTTATCTGGTGTGAGGTTAATACAGCCACGGAGTGATGTTCGGGTCGCGGTGGAGCTGTCCGTCCACGTACAGCCGGTCCACAGCGATGACAGCGCGGGAGCCCTTCTGGATGAAGCCGCGTCAGAATGGGAAGAGGACCCTGCGTCGTTCCAAGATCTCTTTGGGGAACTGGTCGTTCACGCTGAAGTCCGTTCCTTTTAATTCCCTGCCGCGGCTTTTCACATGTTGCTTTTGTTTGAAGTGGCCGAATTTGGCCACAATAGGACGTGGTCTCCCGGTCACAGCCCGCATGGGGCCGATGCGATCCACTCTATCAAAGGTGATATTCTTCACCGTGTCCTCCGGCAGCTTCAGGTGGGTTTTGATGAAGCTTTTTACCGTAGTCTCCACGTCTACTCCAGCGGCTTCTGGAATACCAGAACATACAAGATTATTACGCATGCCACAAGCTTGTAGATCAATAACTGTCTCTTTTATTTTTTTATTTTCTCTATTTAGCTGAGTAAGTCAAAATCAAAGTCAAAGTCAACTTTATTTGTCGATTCTGCCACATGTACAGGACATACAGAGAATAGAAATTGCGTTACTCTCAATCCCTAGATAAATAGCAAATGAACATTTAAATATATTTAAATATAAAAGTGATTAAAAATGCAAGTAAAATAATTAAAAAGTAAAAATTTAAATAAATACAATTTTACATATAACAAGAAAGCTATACAATATACAATATAATGGGTAAGTGACAATGAGTGTAAACCAGGCAGAGTAGTGCAAATAGGCAAATAGTGCAAATGGAGATTTAGTGATATACGGTAAGAGAAAGTGTAACAACAAAGTCTTATGAGGTAATGGCAGTCCAATGCTCCACAAAGTAACTGGTAACTGGTGCAGGCCAGTGAGTGAGTCAGAGAGAGTGTGTGTGTGTGTGTGTGTGTGTGTGTGTGTGTGTGTGTGTGTGTGTGTGTGTGTGTGTGTGTGTGTGTGTGTGTGTGTGTGTGAGTGTGTGTGACAGAGTTCAGTGAGACCGTGGAGGAGAGAGGGGAGAGGGGGCAGAATCGGGAGGGAGTTAAGCTTCCTGACAGCCTGATGGATGAAGCTGTCCTTCAGTCTGCTGGTCCTGGCCTGGAGACTCCGCAGTCTCCTCCCTGACGGCAGCAGCTTGAAGAAGCTTTGCATTGGGTGCGTGGGATCAGCCGCTATGCAAAGGGCTTTTTTAGTGAGACGGGTGCTGTAAATGTCCTGGAGGGAGGGGAGAGAGACACCAATGATCCTCTCTGCAGCTCTCACTATGCGTTGGAGGGATCTATGACAGGACGCATTGCAGGCTCCAAACCACACAGTGATGCAGCTCGACAGGATGCTCTCGATGGTGCCTCTGTAGAAAGTGTACATGATGGGGGCTGGTGCTCCTGCTCTTCTTAGTTTGCGGAGAAAGAAGAGACGCTGCTGTGATTTCTAACATTGTCTGTGAGACATTTCACCGACTCCCTTAGCGTGGCATTTTCAGCAGCGAGCGTTTCCACCTGCTGCTGGCTGTACTCCAGGGATTCTCGACATCTTTTCGACAACGGCGTCTCAGATTTGGCCGGGGAAGATGCACTTTGAGCCTTCTTCATAACGAGATCCTGGAAGCACTGATCAATGTAATTTTGGAGAGCCTCTAAACTCTCCCCGTTGTTCTCCAGGGTGTTAGAGATGATTTGGACAAGTATTGTTAGTTATAAGACAATTGATAGGTGCATTTGGTAATACTGAAGCTTAAATGAATTTATTCAAATCTAAACTACCATTTGCTTTAATTTTCTGCCAAAATCTCCGGCGTCTGACGTCAGTTACAACATGAGTCGCTTACCTTGTCCGTCACTTCCGTCACTTACCTCCTCTTTTCACTCCCACATTGGGTTGGCAGCTGCGGGGGTTTGGCCATTCCTCTGCAGATGATCTGTTAGCTGTTTGACAACTACTCTTTCAAGGATCTTTGAAACGAAAGGAAGGTTGGAGATTGGCCTATAATTAGCTAAGACAGCTGGGTCTAGAGATGCTTTTTGAGTAAAGGTTTAACTACAGCCAGCTTGAAGGCCTGTGCCCTGTACCAACACAGAGCGGAGCAGCTATCTGAACGCTACCCCAACAGAGGTCGATTATCTTGGTAATAATTTCACCTCCTCACTACGTACGACTCTGGATACTGTAGCTCCTGTGAAAACTAAGGTCTCTAATCAGAAGTACCTGACTCCGTGGTATAATTCTAAAACACGTACCCTAAAGCAGATGACTCATAATCTGGAGAGGAAATGGCGTGTCACAAATTTAGAGGATCATCATTTAGCCTGGAGAAATAGTTTGCTGCTTTATAAGAAAGCCCTCCGCAAGGCCAGAACATCTTACTATTCATCACTGATTGAAGAAAATAAGAACAACCCCAGGTTTCTCTTCAGCTCTGTAGCCAGGCTGACAAACAGTCAGAGCTCTGTTGAGCCAACAATCCCTTTAACGTTAACTAGTAATGACTTCATGAACTTCTTCACAAATAATTTTTTTATCATTAGAGAAAAAATTACCAGTAATCATCCCACAGATGTAATATTATCTACAGCTACTCTTAGTACCATTGATGTTAAGTTAGACTCTTTTTCTCTAATTGATCTTTCTGAGTTAACTTCAATAATTACTTCCTCCAAACCATCAACGTGTCTTTTAGACCCATTCCTACAAAACTGCTCAAAGAAGTCCTGCCATTAATTAATTCTTCGATGTTAAATATGATCAACCTATCTCTAATGATCGGCTATGTACCACAGGCCTTCAAGCTGGCTGTAGTTAAACCTTTACTCAAAAAGCATCTCTAGACCCAGCAGTCTTAGCTAATTATAGGCCAATCTCCAACCTTCCTTTCATATCAAAAATCCTTGAAAGAGTAGTTGTCAAACAGCTAACAGATCATCTGCAGAGGCTTATTTGAAGAGTTTCAGTCAGGTTTCAGAGCTCATCACAGCACAGAAACAGCTTTAGTGAAGGTTACAAATGATCTTCTTATGGCCTCTGACAGTGGACTCATCTCTGTGCTTGTCCTGCTAGACCTCAGTGCAGCGTTCGATACTGTCGACCATAATATCCTATTAGAGCGATTAGAACATGCTGTAGGTATTACAGGTACTGCACTGCAGTGGTTTGTATCATATCTATCTAATAGACTCCAGTTTGTGCATGTAAATGGAGAGTCCTCTTCACACACTGAGGTTAATTATGGAGTTCCACAGGGTTCAGTGCTAGGACCAATTCTGTTTACATTATACATGCTTCCCTTAGGCAGCATCATTAGAAGACATAGCATACATTTTCACTGCTATGCAGATGACACCCAGCTCTATCTGTCCATGAAGCCAGATAACACACACCAATTAGTTAAACTGCAGGAATGTCTTAAAGACATAAAGACCTGGATGGCTGCTAACTTTCTGCTTCTTAATTCAGATAAAACTGAGGTTATTGTACTCGGCCCTGAAAAGCTTAGAAATATGATATCTAACCAGATTCTTACTCTGGATGGCATTACCTTGGCCTCCAGTAACGCGGTGAGGAACCTTGGAGTCATTTTTGACCAGGACATGTCCTTCAACGCACATATTAAACAAATATGTAAGACTGCGTTCTTCCATTTGTGCAACATCTCTAAAGTTAGAAATATCCTGTCTCAGAGTGACGCTGAAAAACTAGTTCATGCATTTATTACTTCCAGGCTGGACGACTGTAATTCATTATTATCAGGATGTCCTAAAAACTCCCTGAAAAGCCTTCAGCTAATCCAAAATGCTGCAGCAAGAGTCCTGACAGGGACTAGAAAGAGAGAGCATATTTCTCCTGTTTTGGCTTCCCTTCATTGGCTTCCTGTTAAATCCAGAATTCAAAATCCTGCTCCTCACATACAAGGTCTTAAATAATCAGGCCCCATCTTATCTTAATGACCTTGTAGTACCATATCACCCTATTAGAGCACTTCGCTCTCACACTGCAGGCCTACTTGTTGTGCCTAGAGTATTTAAAAGTAGAATGGGAGGGAGAGCCTTCAGTTTTCAGGCCCCTCTTCTGTGGAACCAGCTTCCAGTTTGGATTCAGGAGACAGACACTATCTCTACTTTCAAGATTAGGCTTCAAACTTTCCTTTTTGCTAAAGCATATAGTTAGGGCTGGACCAGGTGACCCTGAATCCTCCCTTAGTTATGCTGCAATAGATGTAGGCTGCCGGGGGATTCCCATGATGCATTGAGTTTTTCCTTTCCAGTCACCTTTCTCACTCACTATGTGTTAACAGACCTCTCTGCATTGAATCATATCTGTTATTAACCTCTGTCTCTCTTCCACAGCATGTCTTTATCCTGTCTTCCTTCTCTCACCCCAACCGGTCGCAGCAGATGGCCCCGCCCCTCCCTGAGCCTGGTTCTGCCGGAGGTTTCTTCCTGTTAAAAGGGAGTTTTTCCTTCCCACTGTCGCCAAAGTGCTTGCTCATATGGGGTCATATGATTGTTGGGTTTTTCTCTGTACCTATGAAGCGCCTTGAGGTGACTTTTGTTGTGATTTGGCGCTATATAAATAAAATTGAATTGGTACATAGCTGATTATTAGAGATCGAACCATTAATTAATGGCAGGACTTCTTTGAGCAGTTTTGTAGGAATGGGGTCTAAAAGACATGTTGATGGTTTGGAGGAAGTAATTATTGAAGTTAACTCGGAAAGATCAATTAGAGAAAAAGAGTCTAAATGAATATCAATGGTACTGAAAGTAGCTGTAGATAATATTACATCTGTGGGATGGTTGAGTAATTTTTTCTCTAATGGTTTAAATTTTATGTGTGAAGAAGTTCATGAAGTCATTACTAGTTAACGTGAAAGGGATGGTTGGCTCAACAGAGCTCTGACTGTTTGTCAGCCTGGCTACAAAGCTGAAGAGAAACCTGGGGTTGTTCTTATTTTCTTCAATCAGTGATGAATAGTAAGATGTTCTGGTTTTGCGGAGGGCTTTCTTATAAAGCAACAAACTATCTTCAACATCAGCTCGTAGTTTAATGTGTGTCTATCCTTACTGCTGCACTTTTGCTGGTTTTCATAGTATATTTCCTCCCATGTGTTTTTCTTGTATAATTTCTTTGTCTTGTCTCCTTTTGTCTCTCCAGATGTCCCACAGCAGCATGTCTGTAAGGAGGAGCTTCTCACTGACCAGCAGCTCTGTAACTGGGAGAGTCTCAACCAGAAGGAATCAGAGCTTCCTCATATTAACGAGGAACAGGAGCAACTTTGCAGCAATCAGGAGAGAAGACAGGTTATACTGAAGGAGGAGACTGATACCTTCATGGTGACTGCTGATTATGAGGAAAGTGACCACAGTGAACCAGAACAAAAGAGTAACCAGCTTCTCTCTCACAGCTCTGCTGTAGGTGAGAGCCAATATCAGGAAATAAGGAAGAAGTTTGATTCAGGATCAGCTGGAAATGGAAACAAAAGTCACAACAATGCAGAATATCCACCTACCTCAGGAAGTCAATGTAACTCTGATAAAAGTAAAAAGTCCTCAAACTGTGATGTTTGTGGAAAAGCCTTTAAGTATGATTATATAATGAGAAGGCATTATCGAGTCCACACAGGTGAGAGGCCGTTCTCTTGTAAAATGTGTGGGAAAACGTTTATATCTGCTAGTTCTTTGTCGAAGCACACAAAAACTCACTCAGGTGTTAAGACATTTTGTTGCACAACTTGTGGGAAAAGGTTTTCATATAACAGTGATTTACTGAAACACACAAGATCACACACTGGGGAGAAACCATATCATTGTGCAACATGTGGCAAAGTGTTTGGATATAGTAGTTCTTTATTGACGCATATGAGAATGCACACAGGTGTGAAACCATATAATTGTAAAACATGTGGGAAGACGTTCAAACGTAACTGTCATTTAACGGAGCACATAAGAACTCACACAGGTGAGGAACTCAGGACTTAGAACTCTTATTGTCAATGTACAGTTGCTTGCACACTGAAATTTTGAAGCAATACCACATAGTGTGAAAATAAAGAAAACAATATACAAGGAAGAAGAAGAACAGACAATATAAGAACACTATGTACACTATAAACATGATGTAGACGTCATAATAAAACATTGTAAATAATAAATAAGGGTGGAAGGGCTATGGTCATTAAGGGATGGAGATTGCACATATAGCTGAAATATTGCACAGCAGGAGCAGAATATTGTACGGAAACAAAAAGAAACTCACACACAAAGCAGCAGAAAGCTGTCCTTCTCAACTACATAAACCGGGGCCATGCCTTTACAAATGTAATGTGAGACGGCTCCTGTGATTTGTTTATGGCGCTGGGACGTTTTCTCATGAGGGCCTTGTGTGAAAGACTGCTGTATCTTCCGCTGGTATAGTTTTTATTTTCCCAACTTGCTCCCGTCGTTCCACAACTTGGTTTAGCTTGGATTTTCTGGATTCTTGAGTATTCTTTTTTGTGGACCTTCTATAAGTGATAGAAGAGATTTGTTGTGTTGCCATCGGGTGCAGGAATAGTTTTATAGCATAGCTAAATAGGCGTCTTCTGCTCCGTGTTGGTGCTGTTGAACCCAGTGGCTTTGTTGTCAAAGATGTGAAAAAAGGTTCAAAACCAGAACACAGTTGTGGCGCCATATGAGAACTCACACTGAGAGGTGTATTTTGACACAAGGTTAATTGCTCAGCTGTGTTGAGCTAAAAGTCAGAGGTTTGTGTCACAAAAGTAGCTGTTTTTATCTAATTCGCTGTGGTAACTTACACTAATAACCTGGTCAGGAGCAGGTAATGTGTTCAGAGTTTCACTTTAAAAGTGACTGTGCTGTTATACCTCATTCTAATCTGCTGCTAAATCTCTTTAACACTGATTAAATTGTAGCAATTAGAACACACAACACAAGAAAGTAATACAATTAATTTAGATTTGCCACAAGCTATCTTTTCTTAGTTTTTGCTGCTGTAAGTTTCAGGTCTCTAATGTGCAGTTGTTCCCTTAATATCATCTTCGCCTCTGTCAGTGTGTCCCAGGGTGGCTGTGGCTACAATGTAGCTGCCATCACCAGTGTGTGAATGGGTGGATGACTGGATATGTAAAGCGCTTTGGGGTCCTTAGGGACTAGTAAAAGTGCTATATAAATACAGGCCATTTACCATTCATAATCTACCCCTCAGATTAGAAATCTTTTTAGAGAAAACAGTGTCTAAGTAGAGAGTTTCTAAAGGTTCAGAGTTAAACCACCTTAACGCAGTAGTATACCTGCTGTAACGGTCATTTTGCTCACCACCACGACCGTTTTTTACAGAAACTTGTTGTACCCCACTGTTACGGCGCAGGAAGCCTCTGCATTATTGTCCTGAACAGTCAGATCAGCCTGATGTCTTCAGCTGTCAGACTGCGATGTGATCAATTTTTAATGTTTTTATTTGTTGTTGTTTTGTCTTTTCAGTTTTTTGATACACATGGAAATCTACTGTGTTGTTGAATTAAAGTTAGAATTTTACAATTATGTTATAAACCAAAAATGCACAACAGCTGTTTGTTTTCTTTCTTTGTTTTTTATCCACCCAAAACTCAAACATGACGGCCAACCTAACCACTGTGGTGATCACTGAGTAAGGGAGCAGGTTGGCCGTCTATCACAGGTCTAACAGAGACAGAATATTCACACTCACACGTTTGCATGTGTGATTTTAAGTTTGACTTTTTTGATCTCACAGGTAAAACTGTGTTACAGCAGCAGGATGAGAATGAGTAAAAAATGTGCAGTATACAATAAACAACAAATAACAGAGTTAAAATAGAAGTTCCAGGTAAGGGTCTAATACTATGAGATGCAACAGGAATGTAAGACTGGCATTGTGTAAGATACTCATGAGCTAAATAACAACTAAAACAGTACAACTACATTTGTACAGTCAAAGGGAAACTAGTCCAATGTTCTTCTCACAGTTTCAGTCTCGTAGAGTAGTGATGTGTCGGTTGCGAACGAAACAGCTCTTAGAGCCGGATCTTTGACGTGAATGACGCGAGCCATGTTTTTTTTTTTTTTTTTTTTAGAGACAAAGCACATACAAGCTCCAAAGCACGTACAAAACACAACAGACGTGCTCCAGGATGCTAGGCGCAGTGTTGAGCTTTTGTTACGTAGTGGATACACAAGCCAGAAAGTACCAATGACCGGATTTGGTGTGTGGTAGTAACAGGTAAATGAACATTTTTTCTTTAATTATTTGAATATAACTATACACACATGCTTTCATGCTTTCAATTGTGTAATTTAAGTGATCTAGGTAGCTCTGTTTTGGAAGTTCAGTTAACGCTAGAAATGTGTTTTGGAGTTTGTACCTGCTCTGTCTCTAAATAAAACCACTTTTTTTTACATTAGTAATTCCTTTAGTGCATAATTTTATATTGTTGTTAATAATAAATTATTTAAAGCAACAAAACAACCTGAAGAGCCGTTGGGAACTGAAAGAGCCGGCTCTCTAAAAAGAGCCGGAAATCCCATCACCACGGTAGAGAAGTAATAATAATAATAATAATAATACATTTTATTTGTGGGCGCCTTTCAAAAACCCAAGGTCACCTTACAAAAGAACAAAATTAATAAAGGGAGCAATAGTCATAAAATACATAAAATAAGTTAAAATTGCAAAACAGAACTTGACAGCAGATAAAATCAGCACTAAAGTGAATAAACCAGTTTGAACAGATGTGTTTTGAGCTGTGACTTAAACACAGGAAGAGAGTTTTTATTTCTTATGGCTTGAGGAAGAGAGCAACTGAAGGCTCTGTTCCCCATGTTCCGAGGGACCACTGTACTATATTTCACTGGCAAATATTGGAAGGACCCACAGAATTTGGTCCTGATGAAAAGTGGAGGAGTGCATCGATCAGACACTGAAATGAAAAATGTAGAAAGAAGAGAGAAAATAATAGGCCTTAACGCTTTCCATCAATGTGATCAAACAAGTAAAGACTGTAATTCTGACTGGAGAGAAGTTTAACAGTGTGTGGCTCCCTCTAGTGGATGTTGTGGAGTATTCTGTTGTCTTTGCTCCAAAGGTTTTTGTACAGAGTTTTGCTGTTTCCTGTCACTGTGGGCTGCAGAGCACAGTAGTACACAGCAGAGTCAGACAGCTGAAGCTTCTGGATCTTCAGAGGAACTGATCTGATGCTGGAATCCAGTGTGGATGAAAATCTCTCCTTGAACTCGTCTGCTGTGTTTCCATCATCCCTGCTAACACGGCTCAGGATGAATTTGGGGCTGTTGTTTCCATCCTGTTTGTACCAGAAGAAATAATTATTTGATGAGCTGGTGTTATACTGACAGCCAAGTGTCACTGTGCCTCCTGCAGCAGCAGTCTCTTCTCCTTTCACTTGCAGCACGTTGTCTTTTTGTGCTCTGCATTCTGTAAAACACCAACAAACAGTATCAGTGTGCTGTTAAAGAATCACGTCAATGTTGATATCAAAGAAACAGAGTTGTGTTCATACCGAGGCACATAGCAGCCAGCAGCACTGAGATGAACAGAGGCGTCATATCTGCAGTGTAGAGTAACTGTGAGCTACAGCAAGTATAAAGAAGCTGTGATCTCTCTGTTTAGTCTTCATCAACACTAAGTTGGTGGATTAGAAGGAGGAGCCTGATCACAGTGACAGGACTCATTCACAGCGCTGTGTTATTCCCCCTGCTGACAGCTTCACACTCAGCACGTCTTTCTGCTGCTCTGCTTTGCTTGGAGATCTTGCAGCAGGAAGTCTATAAAGTGAAATCTATCCGTTGGTAGTTTGATCTACCTCTCCTTCAATGCACATGTTGAAGAGTCCCTGGATAAGACTGATGTTCACAGCTGTTCTTTCTGTCAGCTCCAACCTGTCTGATTGTTCTCCTCTGAGCTCTCTCATCACCAAACTAATGCTCACCGGTTTTAGTTTCACACAATGCAACAATGCTTATGGCAAAAGGATAATTTGTTTTTGATGGATCTGTTTTCTCTTCGCACTGTAGCCTTGCTGCTTAGAATCTGTTCATTTACTGCAACGGTGAGTTTAAAAATGTACACATAGGAACTAAAGGCAACACGTGTGCTCTGCCGGAAGCTCACCACGTGACACCAGGCGGAAGAAAACAAAGGAAAGGCGCTAATACCGTTAGCTTTCCACGTGTGTGTGCCTGAGCACAGGGACTGTTGTGTTGTTGTGTGTGAGCTGAGTGTGTGAGCCGCGGCAGCAACGATGCCTTCAGTTCAGTATCTGAGAGAGTTCATCAACGAGCGACTAACTGCTGCTGCTGAACAAATATTCTTGGAGTTTGAAAAAACGATCGTCCAGTACGAGGAAGAGATCGACCGTCAGCGCAGACTGCTGGATATCACCTGGAAACCCCAAATCAAGCTGCACAGGACAGGTGAGTGTCCCTCTGAGGGAGGATCCTGATCACAGCTCTGCGGGACGTTTCTGATTGTGAGGACTTTTTGGAGATGTGAGCTAACAAAGAGCAAACAGAGGACAGGACTGCGCTGCGCTGCATTCAAACAGCAGGCGCTGAAATCAGCCTGGATTTCTCTCCTGATTATTTAGTGAAACAAAGTTAGGATTAGAAGATTTGTGAGTCTGGTTCAGAGGGGGGCCCATGTGCCGAAAAGCCCCCGGACGTGTCGTGGTTGCATTCCGACCTGGTCCGTTTCCTCCCCGCTCAGTCCCGCTTTTCCTTTCTATAGAATAGTTAATGTAATGCTTTGTAATCAGGCCGGATTTGAGCATTTATTCAACCTGAATTCATCAATGAATGGGTTTGTTTAGGCGGAATCATTTTAAACAGCTTCATGTTTCCTGTTAAGCTTTTTTTTTAAGTGAATTTTATTCATCAACAACAATATAAACAAATACGGCAACATTAGTTGTGCAATACATCTGTATATACACAAGGCTGAGCACAGTAGCGGTTTTAGATATGGGCGACACGGGCGGTTGCCCGGGGCGGTATCACGGGTATTGGCACAAAAAAAAAAATTGCTGGTACTCATGCTGCCCGACGTCAGCCAGCGCATAGTGGGAATGTCACAGGCACCGATCGGTTTTCTATCGCCCATTTGCTGGGAGTAAGGGCGCCCCCCCGTTTGCGAGGTGCGCCCGCTGCTGGCGGCACAGGGAGGAGAGGGCGGGGCGGCGGGGGAGTCTCTGGCTGGAGCAGCGTCTAATAACCAACTCGCAAAATCAAACAAAATAAAAACAAAGCAACAAACACGAAAACACCAGACATCTCCGCTACAGACAGTCCAGCATATAGAGTCGAGACGACGAGGCTCCAGTTACAGCAGTGCAAGTAAACAAACAATATATATAAGAAAATAAATATACACTTTAGGACTCGGGGTAAAGGATCAATAACAATTTAAAATTTACAGTTTGATGATTTAAAGTCTCCACACAACCCGTCGAAAGGGGAGGGGCCTGCTGCTTCCAAATAGAGCGTATTTCATTCATAATGATGTAAATCCAAGCTCATTATGGATTCATGATCTGAATCCTGGGTTGTGACAAAGTGAATCTGTGAACTAAGGTGTAGGTCTGTTAGATCATGTTGTGGTGATCCTCGAGTTGAGGGATTTGTGTTCATACTGGAGTGCAAAATTAAAACCAAGATGGACAAGAAAAGTTCAAAGCCATCAGGTGCTCAGTTTAGAAAAAAGAGAAAAGAAGAGGAGGAGAAACGAGCAAAGATGCAGGTAAGCAGATGTGTGATTGGATAATGGCAGGTTATCCTGAAACTATCAGAATACTTTATTAATCCCTAAGGAAATTATGTGGGTTACAGTTGCTCCAAGAAGAAATGGTAAAAATATTAACAGTAACAGACTAAACTCCAAACAATACATTATGTTACAGATTTTAATATTAATCAGTCATTGTTAATTGTTGATTTGTCCTGTTCTCATTGTATGACGAATTATGATGGCCGTTTGGTAGCTGTTTGCATACAATGCATACTCTCTCTCTTCGTGTGTGTGTGTGTGTGTGTGTGTACAACAGTTTTATGTTAATGTACAATCCTTAATGTTTTGTCTGTGTGTGTGGGGGGGGGGGGATTAAATGATTTTTAGGATGGAAAATATGTTATACAGAAAAAAGAATATATCGCAATATTTATCGTTACCGCACATGCTTCTAATTATACCGTGATATGGATCGTGGGTCATATCGCCCAGCCCTAGTTAGTCGCCAAACCAACACCAACTACATTTTTAAATCTTAATATACAATGAGTAACAGTAGGGTGGACATTAGGTAAGGCTGCACTTTTAGCAGCGATCTCTTATAGAAAACCTTTCTGCACATATATAAAAAAGGTCAGCAGCTCCAAACCGTAGTGAAGGGAGTCCTGGCTAATATGTCGGGTTCCTTGTTGGGCTCATAGCCGAAAACTAGCTTTAATATGTTGTCTGGGTCGACTTTGCTAGCGAGAGACAGAGAGAGGCTTTGAAAGGCTGCTCCAACAAAACTTATTGTTTTGGAGGAAAACACGAACACAGTGTACAGTCAAGTCCTAATAGCTTACTTTCAACTGGGCTTGTCAGGCTCTCTTTTTGGCTGCAGTGGTTATTATTATATTTGCATGCTTCCAACTCCCGTTTCTGCTCGGTGACAACTCGTCAACTCTTTTCCCCTCTCCCTTTTCTCCCTCCCTCACGCTCACAGACATGGTGGCTGTAGCTCAGGAGGTAGAGGTGGTCACCTACTGATCGGGAGGTTGGTGGTTTGATCCCTGGCTCTTCCAGTCTGCATGTCAAGATACTAACCCTGGAGTATGAATGTGTGTGAATGTCGTTAGTAAGCACTATGTATAGATAAAGTGCTTGTGAGAATGGGTATGATTGGGTGAATGAGGCATGTTGTATAGAGCGCTTTGAGTACTCCGTGAGAGTACAAAAACGCTATATAAGAATCAGACCATTTACATAACTGGTATGGCAGTCCATTCTCCCTGCAGCACAGACTACACTGCCCATGAGGCTATATTCTTTAGGATTATGCCTGTAACACTCCAACTATTGCCTTCATATTAAAAAATTTTTTGAATAATAATTAAAAAAATTTTTTTAAATTATTAAAAAATATTTCTTCACTTCATGGGCTGCAAGATTGAGACACAGGCATTAGAGCCTCTTAATGCGGGTTTTGTTTGGGTTTCCACCGATGTGGAATTACCAAAAATAGAGAGGGCAGAGCCTAACATGAAACAGGAAAAGACTGCAGTGTAATCCATTTATTTCAACAAAGTAACTGTATTCTGAATAACTTTTTAAAAATGGTGACTGTAACAGAATATAGTCACTCAAATTTTGTATTTGAAATACACAATGCCAGTACATGTATTCCGTTACTCCCCAACACTGATTATCTGACTTACTGTGGCTTTTAAAGTAATGATTAAGTTAGCGCAGACCTGTGGTACAAAGCTTACAAGTAGAGAGGTTTACCATATTTACCGCCAAGTCTTGTCCCATGGAGGTGTTCCGTGGAGGACCCAACTCCATGGGACAAGACTCAACGGTCAATCTGCATCTAAAGGACAAAGGTCACTCTTTCAGGGATACCAATGTACACATATTGGACAGAGAAGATTAATGGTTTGAATGAGTAAAAGAAGCCATTTATATCCACTGTGCACGACCATCTTTGAACAGAGAAGGTGATTTACGACACTGTGCCATCTATAATCCAGTTTTGAGATCCCTTCCCAGACGCCTAAACTCCCACTCACATCCTGGGCCATCTGACCTCAGGACATCACATGATAAGGTAGACCTACATCCGTTTTTACACCTTGGCTCATGTGATTAGGTAGAGGATCATTAGGGGGTCCACTGTCCCTCTCAGGGAGGAGGGGGGCACTCCCACAGGGCTGAAATCTGGGACTCCCCACCACTTGACCCTAGAACTGAAGAAGCTTCTCAGATGAGAGGTGAAACGTCTTCAAGCAACTTAAAGGAGTCCTGACACTTTTTTCCATGCTCCTTAGACCACTGAGGCAGTTAAATAACTCCTTGGTGGCAGAGCCCCTAGGGTGGATGAGGTCCACCCCAGGGGCTTTAATGCTTCAATCTTAAATATGATCAACCTATCTCTAATAATCAGCTATGTAGCACAGGCCTTCAAGCTGGCTGTAGTTAAACCTTTACTCAAAAAGCATCTCTAGACCCAGCAGTCTTAGCTAGTTATAGGCCAATCTCCAACCTTCCTTTCATATCAAACATCCTTGAAAGAGTAGTTGTCAAACAGCTAACAGATCATCTGCAGAGGTTTATTTGAAGAGTTTCAGTCAGGTTTCAGAGCTCATCACAGCACAGAAACAGCTTTAGTGAAGGTTACAAATGATCTTGAATTGAATTGAATTGAAATTTATTTCAGTCAACAACAACAACAGATTATAATTTTACATAAAAGTACTCAAACAGAAACCGAAAAAGGAATAGGCTGAAGCCTTATGGCTTATACTTATCCTATCCCTTACCCCCATAGAAATAATCAAATCCATAACCAAGAAAATAAATAGCATTGATAAATAAGTTGTATAACAGTTTGAAAAGAAATCAATGATAAATCAAGAAATTAAATCAACACAAAAAAAATTTAACAAACCAAATTTCTATAACCTTGTATAATACTAAGTTTTTAAAATCTTCCTGAAGAATGACAAAGAAAAACACATCTTCAGTTCATCATTAAGTCCATTCCATAATTTCACTCCCAAAACTGACACACATCTATACTTAACATTGGTTCTCACTTTAGGCATTTCAAACTTATAAGACCCCCTCAAATCATATTTTCCATCTCTTAGTTGAAACATACTTAAAATACAAATTGGAACATTCTTTTTCATGACACGATATATCATTTCTAAAGTTTTAGAATATATAATGTCCATGAATTTTAACATAGATGATCCTACAAAAAACTGGTTGGTGGACTCCCTATATCCAACTTTATTTATTATTCTAATAGCTCTTTTTTGCAATTTAAATATTGAATCCAAATATGTTTTGTATGTGTTCCCCCAAATTTCTGCACAGTAGGTCATATAAGGCAAACAAAGGGAAGTATACAATAAATAAAGGCAGTTCTTATTCAAAAAATCTCTTGTTTTATAAAGAATAGAAATAGACATGGATAATTTTCGTTTCACATGTTCTATGTGGGGCTTCCAACAAAGTTTATCATCAATAATTACTCCTAAAAATTTTGTCTCATATACTCTTTCAATTTCAACATTATTTAAATTCAATTCTACTTTAATATTACTTTTACTACCTCCAAATAACATAAATTTTGTTTTACTTTCATTCAATGATAGTTTATTAAATACAAACCATCTATTTAACTTCATGAGTTCTGTTTCTACTGTTTTCAGTAATTTCTTTATGTCTTTTCCTGAGCAAAATAAGTTTGTATCATCAGCAAACATCACATATTTTAAAGTATCACTGGCTGTACAAATATCATTTATATAAAGTAAAAATAACTTAGGTCCCAAAACAGATCCTTGCGGAACTCCACAAGTTACTTTTCTAAGTTTAGATTTCATGTTATTAATACTCACATATTGGAACCTATTATTCAAGTAACTATTTAACCAAAATTGTACAACACCTCTTAAACCATACCTTTCACACTTCTGTAAAAGTAAAGAATGATCTATCGTATCAAAGGCTTTACGTAAATCAATGAACACACCTATTCCAAACTGTTTTTCATCCACAGCCGTTGCAATATTTTCAATAAATTCCATCACAGCTAGAGATGTTGAGCGATTTCTTCTGAACCCATACTGATGATCATTCAATAAATCATATTTATCAATAAAAGAATCTAGTTTGTTTGCAAATAGTTTTTCAAGAATCTTTGAAAACTGAGGCAGCAAAGATACCGGTCTATAGTTTGACACAATCTGTTTATCACCAGTTTTATATAGTGGGATCACTTTGGCAATTTTCATTTTATCTGGAAAAATTCCAGTTTGAAATGATTTGTTACAAATATATGTTAACGGCTGAAGGACACTATGAAGAACTTCTTTAATTAGTGACATGTCAAGTTCATCACAATCCGTGGATTTTTTACTCTTGAATTTACTCACCACTTCTACAATGTCACTCTCACAGACTCCACCAAGAAACATTGAGTTACATTTACAAGAAGTAGAATCTACTTCATCATTTCCTCCTGGTACAGAAATCTCTTTTGCCAAGTTGGGACCTACATTAACAAAGTAATCATTAAATTCATTAACTATGCTCTCAGTATTCTCAATCACTACGTTACCTCTTGTTACAATATGTGTTGGAGAACATGTATTATGTTGATTTTTTATTATCCTATTTAATACACTCCAGGTAGCCTTAATATTACTTTTATGTTTTTGAAGCAGCTGTTCATAATATCTTTTCTTTTCATATCGCATAATAGATGTTAATTTATTTCGATATTTCTTATATTTGTCTTCATTTTCCTTTGTTCTATGTGTCAAAAAAAATCCTGTATAACCTATTTTTCTTTTTACAGGCTCTTTCCAGACCTTGTGTAAACCATGATTTTTTCTTTTTATAATTTTTAGAAAACTTTTTAATTGGACAATGGCTGTCATAGATTGACAAAAATATATCCAAAAACGCATTGTAAGCATCATTAGTGTCTTCCACATAAACATTTTGCCAGTCATAATTTTCTAAGTCTGTTTTAAAAGCCGTAATTTGTTCTGGTGTTTTTATTCTACCACTGTAATCCATTTTCTTTTCCTCTTGAAAATGAAGTTGATTGTTGTAAATGGTAAATGGCCTGTATTTATATAGCGCTTTACTAGTCCCTATGGACCCCAAAGCGCTTTACATATCCAGTCATCCACCCATTCACACACACATTCACACACTGGTGATGGCAAGCTACATTGTAGCCACAGCCACCCTGGGGCGCACTGATAGAGGCGAGGCTGCTGGACACTGGCGCCACCGGGCCCTCTGACCACCACCAGTAGGCAACGGGTGAAGTGTCTCGCCCAAGGACACAACGACCGAGACTGTCCGAGCCGGTGCTCGAACCGGCAACCTTCCGATTACAAGGCGAACTCCC
Source organism: Rhamphochromis sp. 'chilingali' (assembly GCF_963969265.1). Classification (NCBI taxonomy): domain Eukaryota; kingdom Metazoa; phylum Chordata; class Actinopteri; order Cichliformes; family Cichlidae; genus Rhamphochromis; species Rhamphochromis sp. 'chilingali'. Next base: position 35,811,163 of record NC_137943.1, read on the forward strand.
AACTCTTGAGCCACAATCGCCAATGATTGTTCATTTCAAACACTGAAAAGACTTCTTATCTTCTTATGGCCTCTGACAGTGGACTCATCTCTGTGCTTGTCCTGCTAGACCTTAGTGCAGCGTTCGATACTGTCGACCATAATATCCTATTAGAGCGATTAGAACATGCTGTAGGTATTACAGGTACTGCACTGCAGTGGTTTGTATCATATCTATCTAATAGACTCCAGTTTGTGCATGTAAATGGAGAGTCCTCTTCACACACTGAGGTTAATTATGGAGTTCCACAGGGTTCAGTGCTAGGACCAATTCTGTTTACATTATACATGCTTCCCTTAGGCAGCATCATTAGAAGACATAGCATACATTTACACTGCTATGCCGAAGACACCCAGCTCTATCTGTCCATGAAGCCAGATAACACACACCAATGAGTTAAACTGCAGGAATGTCTTAAAGACATAAAGACCTGGATGGCCGCTAACTTTCTGCTTCTTAATTCAGATCAAACTGAGGTTATTGTACTCGGCCCTGAAAAGCCTAGAAATATGGTATCTAACCAGATTCTTACTCTGGATGGCATTACCTTGGCCTCCAGTAACACTGTGAGGAACCTTGGAGTCATTTTTGACCAGGACATGTCCTTCAACACACATATTAAACAAATATGTAAGACTGCTTTCTTCCATTTGTGCAACATCTCTAAAGTTAGAAATATCCTGTCTCAGAGTGACGCTGAAAAACTAGTTCATGCATTTATTACTTCCAGGCTGGACGACTGTAATTCATTATTATCAGGAAGTCCTAAAAACTCCCTGAAAAGCCTTCAGTTAATCCAAAATGCTGCAGCAAGAGTCCTGACAGGGACTAGAAAGAGAGAGCATATTTCTCCTGTATTGGCTTCCCTTCATTGGCTTCCTGTTAAATCCAGAATTCAAAATCCTGCTCCTCACATACAAGGTCTTAAATAATCAGGCCCCATCTTATCTTAATGACCTTGTAGTACCATATCACCCTATTAGAGCACTTCGCTCTCACACTGCAGGCCTACTTGTTGTGCCTAGAGTATTTAAAAGTAGAATGGGAGGGAGAGCCTTCAGTTCTCAGGCCCCTCTTCTGTGGAACCAGCCTCCAGTTTGGATTCAGGAGACAGACACTATCTCTACTTTTAAGATTAGGCTTCAAACTTTCCTTTTTGCTAAAGCATATGGGGCAGGGATAGCTCAGTAGGTAAAGTGGTCGCCCCATGATCGGAAGGTCGGCGGTTCGAATCCACTTAACGGCTACCCTGAGGTACCCCTGAGCAAGGTACCGTCCCTACACACTGCTCCCCGGGCGCCTGCTTAGTGGGCTGCCCACTGCTTCACTGAGTGAATGGGTCAAATGCAGAGAAAAACAAGTAATTTCCCCATGGGGATCAATAAAGTATCCATTATTATTATTATTATTATTATTATTATATAGTTAGGGCTGGACCAGGTGATCCTGAATCCTCCCTTAGTTATGCTGCAATAGATGTAGGCTGCCGGGGGATTCCCATGATGCATTGAGTTTTTCCTTTCCAGTCATCTTTCTCACTCACTATGTGTTAACAGACCTCTGTGCATTGAATCATATCTGTTATTAATCTCTGTCTCTCTTCCACAGCATGTCTTTATCCTGTCTTCCTTCTCTCACCCCAACCAATCACAGCAGATGGCCGCCCCTCCCTGAGCCTGGTTCTGCCGGAGGTTTCTTCCTGTTAAAAGGGAGTTTTTCCTTCCCACTGTTGCCAAAGTGCTTGCTCATAGGGGGTCATATGATTGTTGGGTTTTTCTCTGTATCTATTATTGTACGATCTACTGTACATCTTTAAGAAGGGGGACCGGAGGGTGTGTTCCAACTGTAGGGAAATCGCACTCCTCGGCCTCCATGGGAAGGTCTATGCCAGGTTGCTGGAAAGGAGAGTCCATCCGTTAGTCAAACCTTGAGTACAGGAGGAACAATGCTGTTTTCATCCTAGTCGTGGAACACTGTATAGATCCTTCTCAATGATACTTGAGGGTGCATGGGAGTTTGCCCAACCAGTCTACGTGTGTTTTGGTGATTTGGAGAGAGATTCCCAGGGTCTTCTGTGGGGGTGCTCCGGGAATATGGGGTGACTGGCTGGCAATAAGTCGGACTCGTTCCTGGTGGGTGATGGGCTCCGGCAGGGCTGCCCTTTGTTCGTTATTATATCCCCCCAAAAAAATCAAAATGTATTTCTATAGCACATAAAAATACAACAAAGTTGACCAAAGTGTTTCACAGTCGGTCAGAGCAATACCATAAGACAGAATTAAAAAAAGAAACAGTTTAAAGGAGGGCAGGAAACAATATGACAATTGTTTGAAACACAAACTGGCCACGAAATAACATACTAGTTTAAATCAAAAGCGACACTAAAATAATAAGTTTTAAGACACAATTTAAAAGACTGGATGGACTCGGAGGAACGAATATAAGGAGGGAGGTTATTCTAGAGTCTGGGAGCTACGACAGCAAAGGCCCGATCACCTCTGGACTTCAGACAAGACCTTGGTTGCATCAGGAGCATTTGATTGGAAGATCTAAGTGCCTTATTAGGGATATACAAATGAACGAGTTCACATAGATAGCTGGGATCCAAATTATTTAAAATTTTAAAGGTAAGCAAAAGAATTTTGAAATTGATACAATAATCAACAAGGAGCCCATGTAGGTTGGCTAAAACTGGTGTGATGTGGACATAATTTCTAGTACCAGTTAAGAGACACGCAGCTGCGTTTTGAACTAACTGGAGCCGGTGAATAGAGAAAAATAGAAGGCCCAAGTAGAGAGAGTTACAGTAGTCTAATTTGGAAGTGATAAAAGCGTGAATGAGCTTTTCAAGGACCTTCAAAGTGAGGTATAGTTTAGCTTTAGATGTCTGACGCAGGTGGTAGAAACTTTTTTTTTCCCACAGGAGAGAGCTGTTTCTTGAGTTTAAAAGAGCTGCCCAGGAAAACACCAAGGTTTCTAACAGTGGGTGAGAGATGGCTAGCAAGGAGCCCTAAGGCATCAGTTAGTTGTTCCAGCGGGGTGTGACTATCAAAAACTATAACTTCTGTCTTATCCTCGTTCAGTGTGAGCGAGCTACATGATAACCAAGTTTTGGCCTCATTTAGACAGTCAAATAGGGGTTGCAAGGAAGTAGAGACATCCGATGTCAAAGGGAAATAAAATTGTATGTCGTCGGCGTAGCAGTGAAAGGAAGTGTAATCCCAACGGCAGCATGTGTTCTTTTTCTTTATAATGGGTTGCACGACAGCGTGCTTAAATACTGACGGTACACAACCTGATGACAGTGATATATTCAGTAACAGTTGGATACAGGGACCAACAGTGGGCAAAGCTTCCTTAAGAAAACGAGAGGGAAGGATATCATGGGGGGAATTCGAGATTTTGAGATGATCAATTATAGCTGTTAAATCAGAATCAGACAGTGGCTGGAACTGTTGAAAGACAGTCAAGCATTCAGGGACTGGAACAGGGTCAGAAACTAACAATGATGGAGATGAGAGAGATGCCCTCAGAACTGAAATTTTGCCAGTGAAATATTTAAAAATTTATTACAAAGTACAGGGGAGGCATCCCTATAAGTAAAGGGGCAAGGGTTTATCAAGAAATTAAAAATACTAAAAAGGGCTTGGGGATTATGGCAGTTAGACCTAATAATACCAGAGAAGAAGGTAGATTTGGCAGCATGTCCAGCGAGACATGGAGTTTATCTTTTTTCCATTTTTGCTCAGTGTGCCGGCATTCACACCTAAGGGCGCGGGTAGTGTCATTAAGCCAGGGTTGGCGTAACAATTCGGCACTTTATGTCCTCAGAGGTGCCACCGAATTAAGAATGTCGGCACATCTAGTATTAAAAAGGTTGGTAAGTTCCTCCGCTGATAAATCCGCAATACCATTAACATCAAAAAGAGGGGAATCAAAAAAAGCAGCAGTGAAATGAGCAATTGACTGAGAGCTCATCTAGCGTGTTTGCCGTAGAGAACCATCACTATACAAATCAACATTGTTAATAACAGTATTAAACAAAATGGTCCGAAATCCTGAGGTTCTCCCAATTTAAAGCGATCACCAATCGGAGAAAAGAAAAGGATAATGTTTAATCGTTTCCCATACAACTTTATCCGTGATGTCTGTGATGCAGATATCCAAACCATTTGACAGTACCAAGTTGAGTGTGTGACCTTTTGTGTGAGTTGGATCACTTACCCACTGGGTGAGATTAAACGAATTAATAAGAGTAAGGAAGTCTTTGACTAGTGAGTCGTCTTTGCAACAAACGTGAATGTTAAAATCCCCAACAATTAAAATACGATCATAGCGTAAGACAACACTCCCCAGTAAGTCAGCAAATTCAGAAATAAAATCCTTAACAAATTTCGGGGGGCAATACACCAAAGCACAAAGAAATGAAGGGATGCGGTTCAGTTCCAATAACTGCACCTCGAAGCTGGGGTACAGAACAGATGACAGCTGCCGACATCGAAATTTGTTTTTAAAAACTGAAGCTAGCCCTCCACCTCTGCCAATGGTTCGGGGTGAGCTCAGAACAGTGAAATTGGGTGGAAGCAGTTCTGAGAATGAAACTTGGCTTCACCAGGGCGAAGCCAAGTATCAGTCAAGAATAACAAGTCAAGTCCGGATGAGCGAATAAAATCATTTAAGACAAAAGTCTTATTAGCCAGTGACCTCATGTTTAACAAGGCCATCTGAAGAGTGGTCACACTGTTGCTGGTGCTCCCCCACCCCAGGGGTGGACAGGATTTCTAGGCTTAGCCAAGTGGCAGAAGGCTTTCACTTGGGTGGGCTCAGAACCTCATCTATGCTTTTTGCGGATGATGTGGTTCTGTTGGCTTCATTGGGTGATGGCCTTCAGCTCACTTTGGAACGCTTCACAGCTGAGTGTGAAGCGGTGGGAATGAGAATCAGCACCTCCAAATCTGAGGCCATGGTCCTCAGCTGGAAAAGGGTAGAGTGCCCAATCTGGGTAGAAGATTAGTTCTTGCCTCAAGTGGAGGAGTTTAACTATCTCGTGGTCTTGTTCACGATTGAAGGGAAAAGGGTGCAGGAGATCAACAGATGGGATTGGTGCTGTGGCCACAGTAATGTGGACGCTGTACCGCTCTGTTGTGGTGAAGAAAGAGCTGACTGTAAACGCGAAGCTCTAAATTTACTGATCAATCTATATCCCTACCCTCACCTATGGTCACGAGCTGTGGGTAGTGACTGAAAGAAAATGATTGTGGATACAAGCGGCGGAAATGAGCTTCCTCCAATGGGTTTGCTAGCCTTTCCCTTAGAGAGAGGATGAGATGGTAAAATGTTCTAAAAGAAAGAAAACAAGGATTGACCAAATAATGTTTTGTATTTTGGTAGTTAGCAGTGTCCATATTCTGCTCTTCTACTGCGACTCCTGCGCTGCTGACTTTTGAAATCATTCTGCTCACTAACTGGCTCAACATTGGCTCAACAGTGCATGGACTGGACAGCCTAACAGGCTAGCTACAGTGCTAAAGAGAAACCTGGAATTGTTGTCATTTTATTCTAAGGTAAATAAAAAGATGTACTAGCTTCATGGAGTGCTTTTTTTTTTAAAGACATCAGCTTGTAGTTTAATGATGGTTTACCCTTATTGCTGTTCTTTAGTTTATTTAAAAGTAAATTTGCTTCTGTTTTTCTGGTATAACATCATATCACTTTCTTTGCGATGTCTCCTTTTGTCCCTCCAGATGTCTTACAGCAACATGTTCCTAAGAAGGAGGTGGTACCGACTGAGCAGCAGCTCTGTAATCAGGATAACAACTCCAGTCTGAAACACGGGAAACCAGAATCTCCACAGATTAAGGAGGAACCGGAGGAACTCTGCAGCAGTCAGGAGGGAGAGCAGCTTATACTGAAGGAGGAGACGGATACCTTTATGGTGACCGCTACTTGCGACAAAAGTGACCAAACCGAAACAGGTGGGCAGCAGCTCCTGTTTCTAAGCTCTGCTGTAGCTGAGAACCAAGATCAGGGACGAAGCGAGAAACTTGATTTACAATCAATTCGATTTACGAACAAAAGTCACAAGAATAAAGAAGACCCGACAACATCAGGGAGTAGGTGTAACTCTGATAAAAGTACAAAGTATCTAAAATGTGATGTTTGTGGAAAAGTATTCCGATATAATTATGAAATGACAAGACATTATAGAATCCACACAGGCGAGAAACCGTATTCATGCACTATTTGTGGCAAAGGTTTCGTATGTACTGGCTCTTTAGCAAAGCACAGAAGAGCTCACACAGGTGAGAAGCCTTATTCTTGTATAACATGTGGGAAAAAGTTTGCTTATAACAGTGATTTACTGAGACACCTGAAGACGCACACTGGTGAGAAACCATATCATTGTAAAAGATGTGGGAAAATGTTTCTATATAATAGTAATTTACTGAAACACATGCGGACTCACACAGGTGAGAAACCATATGGATGTAAAACATGTGGGAAAATGTTTGCTTATAATGGTGATTTACTGAAACACACAAGAGCTCATACAGGTGAAAAGCCATATCATTGTAAAACATGTGGGAAAATGTTCGGATACAGTAGTTCTCTGTTAAAACACATGGGAATTCACACAGGTGTGAAACCACATCATTGTAAAACATGTGGGAAAACGTTTGCTTCTAATAGTGATTTAGTGAAACACACGAGGATGCACACTGGTGAGAGACCATATCATTGTAAAACTTGTGGGAAAGTATTTGCATATAGTAGTTCCTTATTGAAACACATGAGAATGCATACAGGTGTTAAACCATATCATTGTAAAACTTGTGGGAAATCGTTCACCCGTAACTCTATTTTGACAGAACACACAAGAACACACACAGGTGAGAAACCGTATGAATGTAAAACATGTGGGAAAAGGTTTAACTCTAGAACTCATTTGTTGCGCCACATGAAAACTCACGCTAAGCAGTGCACTATCGATACAAGATTATTGGCTTAGTGAGCTGCTTTGAGCTAAAAGTCAGAGGTTTGTGTCACAAAAGTTACTTTTTTAAAATCTGGTTTTAATTACCCTGTTCAGCTATGAATAATTGAAAGAGGTATGAATATAAATACTGATTTAAAGATTATGGTAACTTACACTGAACACATAAGCTGTTAAAGAGCAGGTAAAGTTGAGAGGTTTAACTGGAATGTGCATATATTCATATATATATTCAAGTATGCAGAAAACGTGGAAATGTTGTACTTGATTCTCTGCTGAATCTGCTGCTAAATCTGTTACACTAATTTAATTGTAGCTATTAGAAGATGGATCACAAAAAACAAAACAATTACTTTAGTTTGCAACAAAGTAAAGCAAATATTTTCTTGGGCTTTGGAACTATAAGCTTTAACATTTAAATGGGTCCAGTTTAAAGTATCAGAGCTCTAGTGAGAGCCGAGTGCACACTCTTGTCATATTTTCAGCAAGTGTTTTATTGGTATATTTTCTTTATGTTTTCTATAATTTTTTAATCATTTTATCGACATCTGATAATGTCTGTTTATTCTGACTGAGATTTTAGTTTTGTTAATTCAGTTTATATAAAGGAAGCCTGGTGTGTTGATCTTCATTGATAGTATATGCTTCTTTTTTTTTTCTAAAGGGGGGTGCTCTGTATCGCAAAACTGAAATCTAGGAGCTGTTTCTATGTTTTTCCATCTAAATCTTAAACATGATGCTGTCCACTGTGGTGATGATGTGGTTGACAGTCTATCAGAGAGTAAACCAGTTACACTCTCACCTGTGGTAAATATAATCACTGTTTAGAACAACATTCATGTCTTTGGACTGTGGGAGGAAGCTGGAGTACCCAGAGAGAACATGCAGACTCCACACAGGGAGGCCTGAGCCCACCAGGACCTTCTTACTGTGATGGGACGGTGCAAGCCACTGCGACAACGTGCTGCTGGTTTCTTTTTGAATAAATAGAAGATCTTTGTTTTGTTTTAATTGGGGTGGTCTTTTGTATTCATATGTTTTGTTTATTTAGCTCATTTAGTGCATTTATATTAATTTACTGTTAATTTTAAGTTGTTTAAGAATCTAGACTTGCTGTGAGAACCTCAGGTTCAAAGATAGATAGGTGTAAGCGTAACATTTTCATTTCTTGTTCTGCACGCATTAAATAAAGCACTAAACCTGTAGTTAAACTCTCCTGTACTCATTGTATATGACCAAAAGGTTTCTTAAATGTCTGCCTTCAGTAAATACAGATTTTTTTCTGTCTAAATCAGGTCTTTATTTGAGGCTTCTAAGCAGTAAATTGCTAATCCTTTTCTTGCTCTCTCTCTCTCTCTCTCTCTCTCTCTCTCTCTCTCTCTCTCTCTCTCTCTCTCTCTCTCTCTCTCTCTCTCTTTCTTTATGTATGTACCTATGTATGAAAGCCATAATAAAAATGTGGAAATATAGTGTATATACAGTATCATGTATATTTTACAAAGCCTCTTGTTCATGGTTTTGGTTTTCTTTAGTTCTTTGTAATTCTAGTCCTTCCTTACTTAGTATTTATCTTAGCCTGTGTTTAGTCTCTGATCCCATGTCTACTCAGAGTTTTCAGCCTTACACAGTCTTAATGGTCCACAAGGGCCGTGGACCCCATAACCGCTAAGGCCGGAAGTGCGAGGCTTGTGAAATGGGATGGTCTAGCCTCGGTTGCGCTGCCCAGGTTGCCTAGCAACCATGATACTAACAGCTGGAAACGTTTCATACAGCTTTGTTTGACAGAAATGAAGGAGAAAACCTTTTGTTCATTTGTTTCTACATGAGCTTTGTGTGATTTTAATAAGTATCTGAGGCTGAGATCACGGGACTGTGAAAACATGATTATTGGGCTTCATTACTGCACTGAACACCCATTTTAAGATTAGCTAGTAAATAACAATTAGCTAATGTTGTTCATGAGACCAAAGTCCTCTCACTTTGGGTGAATATAATATGGCCAATATTAAAGTTATTACAGCAGTGAACTTGGACTCTGTGTCAAATACTGAGCTTCAGTAAAGATTCAAGTTGCATTTATTCAAATTTCCCATCACCTTAAATCTTCACTCAAAGATAAGTATCTTTGACAGTGTATTTCTAGATGTATTATATATAAGAGACAAATATATTGTTCATTTAATATGTTGGCATTATTACTTTTGGCTCAATGCTTACATATACAGTGGGGCAAAAAAGTATTTAGTCAGCCACCGATTGTGCAAGTTCCCCCACCTAAAATGATGACAGAGGTCAGTAATTTGCACCAGAGGTACACTTCAACTGTGAGAGACAGTTGAAGAACTTCAACTAAACTTTAATCCCTGTTCTTAAACTCACCTATAATGTGAGATAGAAGCAAAAAGAGGTGCAGCAACATGTCTTTGGAGTTATTAAAGCCAGACAGACAGCACATGAACAATGTTCTTCCACTGCAGCACAATGACCAACAAATAATGTCATTGGATGAGCTCAACTTCAATGGGCGGGGCCAGTTTAATAGCTCAGCCAATCAAATAGTTTTGTGCTTCCACAGCAGCTCTGTCTCTGTCTCTGATCTTTACTGCTTCATTTCTCTGTTGTCTTTGTCATCAGTCCAATGACACAAGAATCAGAGGTTTAACAGTGTGTGGCTCCCTCTAGTGGATGTTGTGGAGTATTCTGTTGTCTTTGCTCCAAAGGTTTTTGTACAGAGTTTTGCTGTTTCCTGTCACTGTGGGCTGCAGAGCACAGTAGTACACAGCAGAGTTTGTCACTGCAGCAGAGGAGATGTTGAGATCGATTTGTTTTTGATCATCCACAACTTGAACAGACAGTCCAGAGATTTCTTCTTTCATTACACTTCCTGATCCCAAATGATAGATCAGGAACTCTGGTGGTTTTCCAGGATATTGTCGATACCAGTAAAACTCGTCACTTCCAGTTGCCTTTTTGGAGTATCTATAGGACAGAGTAGCAGTGCTGCCTTCTACACTGAACACTTCTTTGTTGGTTGGAGTGAGATCTTCACAGCTGACACCTAAAGGAACAGAAACATGTTTTATTCTTTTATAAATCATCACAGTTCAAATGTGTTTCTTTAAACACACAGATTGTAACGTACCTGTTAGAATGGTGAGAATCAGTAAAGAAAGTGCAAAATAGTCCAAAGACAACATGTTGAATGAAGGTAAAGTTTATGGTTTGTGTTGAACTCTGTTGAATGTGGAGGTTTCTCTCTCTTCTAGTTCAGTAACAGCTCAGCTCCTCCCTGAATCTCTCCTCCTCCTCTCTGATCTGGATTTGAACTTCTCTCACTTCCTCCTGCTTTACACACTAGTAGCAGCATCTTCACTTTCAGGTGGGAGGAGCTCTAATATTTTTTGTAACTTCATCTCAGCCAATCAAATACTTTTCTGATTCCACAGCAGCTTAGTATGATAAAGAGAGAGTGGTACTCGTGACCATTGATCAGTGGTTGTTGATCAATGGTTGTGACGATTTGCATATTAATGGTCATAAACTGACCTCACAGCCCAGTGTTCATTCAGTGCTGCTGGTTTCAGTCATTGTGCAAATGTCCTGTTTCTAAGGTTGGAAACCTGCAGTCAGCTAAGACTGAAGACGTCACCTGATGATGATGAAACGTTTCTCCCACTGAAAACATCCAGATGAACAGAATCAACTTTTTGGGATTTGCTTACCTGGATGACTGAGCGTGCATGTTGGTGTTCCAGGATATTGTTAATATCAGAAGATCATTTATACTCATTGAAGCTTTTTTTCTGAGGTATTCATAAACTTGTTCACGTTGCCCCTTCATGTGGCAGCCCTGATATCACACCATCATCTTCACACAGGAAATATTCATATTAATTTCTCTCCACTACGATTAATACATGATTTAAGTCACTGGAGCAACCTCTCAGTGTCATGATTACAGGAATGCATCGACTCTAACGCAGCCCACATGAGGCTAAAGCTTTACATGCTTTTATTTTGAGAAGGTTCAAAGACAGGGGGGCAGGTAAGTAGGTTTCCTGCAGAGGGACAGAGCAGGGAGACACCAGAGAACTGCCCGAGAGAACGACTGCTGAGTATCAGTGCAGTCAGAATTGCTTATATAGTATTTATTAGAGTCCTTTCTTGTGTTTCACTTTTAGAGTTTCTGTGTCAGGGAGGTAAGTGAAGGCTTCAGAAGGCTGAGTGGGTGGAGAGTGGATGGGCAGGTGAGTTTTCCAGCTCTGTTACAAGTCAGTCCTTTCCAAACAGCAGGCAATGAGACAATCCTTCAGGTTTCAGGTAACTCAAGTCCACAGAGCTATGAGCAGACACAAGAGAACATGGTGAGGTAACAGAAGCTACAAGCACAAACTCATAAGTCATAAATTAAAGCTGAATTACCACCAGAATGAAGACAACAATCTGACAAAGAGTGGATGTTTCAGCTGGACCTTTCATTCCCCAAAACACGAGGAGTTAATGAGATCTGGTTAGGAGGTTAGCAACACTACAAGCACCAACCAGCTTGCAGCCAAAGCTCTGCACAGCCCCATCAGCAATGAGTCCCCAGCCTCACTCAGACTGCTGCCAAAGCTCTGCTGGAGGTGGGAGTTGAAGATCACCTGAACCACTTTGATACGCCAGGCCTGTCCAGCATTCTCCCCCACCACCTGACTCAACTCACCCCCAGATGGTGATCAGATGACAGCTCAGCTCCTCTCTTCACCAGAGTGTCCAGAACACACTGCTGCAGACCTGTTGATGCAATTACAGAGTCAAGTCAAGTCAAGTCAAGTTTATTTGTAGAGCACATTTAAAAACAACCAAGGCTGACCAAAGTGCTGTACAGTAAATACAGATAAAAATACAATAGAACACAATTTCGTAAAACACCTCGTTGATCAAATAAAAAATAAATAAACAAATAAATTAAACCTTTCTAAAAGCCAATGAAAAGAGGTGAGTTTTAAGAGCAGTTTTAAAAGTTTCTAGGCTTTTGGAGAATCTGACGTGAGGAGGTAAACTGTTCCACAGTCTGGGTGCAGCCACAGCAAACGCCCTCTCTCCCTTTGTCTTTAATTTATACCTGGGAACATCTAAAAGCATCAGATCGGCTGACCTCAAAGATCTCCTGGGGCGATAAGTACTAAGGAGTTCTGACAGGTAAGAAGGTGCAGTGCCATTTAAAACCTTAAAAGCCAGCAGTAAGATTTTAAAATCAATCCTAAAAGCAACTGGGAGCCAGTGGAGAGAGTAGAGAACCGGAGTGATGTGGTCTCTTTTTTTTGAACCGGTCAACAGGCGAGCGGCAGCGTTCTGCACCAGTTGAAGGCGATGTAGACAGGAACGATCTAGGCCAGCATAGAGGGAATTACAGTAGTCCAGCCGTGAAGTAATAAAAGCATGGACCACTCTTTCTAGATCGTTCCTGCAAAGGTAAGACTTGACTTTGGCTAAAATCCGCAAATGATAAAAAGATCCCTTAACTACAGAGCTGATTTGTTTATCAAGTTTAAAAGCATTGTCAAAAATAACTCCAAGACTCTTAATGGAAGAAGTGCAATCGGAGGTTAGGGGTCCCAAAAAGTCAAGAGAGAAGTTGGGATCTTTAGGAAGCCCAAACACAATGACTTCAGTTTTGCTTTCATTAAGGTGTAAGAAGTTAAGAGTCATCCAAGTCTTAATGTCAGACAAGCAGGAGAGTAGCGGCTGCAAAGAAACATTGCAGTTCAACCTCAGAGGGAGGTAGATCTGAATATCATCGGCAAAGATGTGGAAGGACACATTATGTTTACGGAGCACATCGCCCAGAGGGAGCAAGTACAGAATAAACAACAGGGGGCCTAGTATGGACCCCTGAGGTACGCCACAGGTTAAAGGAGCTCTGGGAGATGACAGTTCACCAAGGTGAACAGAAAAACTCCTATTATTCAAATAGGACTGGAAAAACTTTAAGACAGTGCCCTTTAAACCGACACAATGTTGAAGGCGGGATAGCAGTATGTTGTGATCTACAGTGTCGAAGGCTGCTGTCAGGTCCAAGGTTACTAAGACAGCAGCACAACCAGAGTCAACAGTTAAAAGCAAATCATTAAAAACTCTCAGTAGGGCGGTTTCTGTGCTATGCCGAGCTCTAAAACCAGACTGGAACTTCTCATAGAGATTGTTGTTGTCAAGAAATAGCTGGAGCTGCGTGAGGGCGGCTCGTTCCAGTACTTTGGACAGAAAAGGGAGGTTGGAAATGGGCCTATAGTTAGAGAGTAGGGATGGATCTAGATTAGGCTTTTTAAGGAGAGGTTGAACAACAGCGTGCTTGAAGGGTGTTGGAAAGCAACCAGAACTGAGGCAGGCATTGATCAGGACCAGAAGGAAAGGTCCGACTGAGTCCAGAACCTGCTTCAGAAGCCGAGAGGGGATAGCATCGGTGGAACAGTTGGTAGTCTTAACCTTGCAGACTATTTCATGCAGCTGAGAGAGAGAGATTGGTTCGAACTGATTAAAGGCAGAATGGCACAAAGAAAAAACACAGGGATTGGAAGGTGGAGATGGAATGACAGACTGCAGGGAGGAAATCTTGTTTACAAAGAACTTTAGAAAGTCATTACAGAGGGTGGCAGAAGGTGTGAGGCTGGTGGATGTGTAAGGATTTACAATGGAATTTAAAATACGAAACAGAGTCTGAGGTTTATGGACACTACTGCTAACCAGGTTTGATATGTAGGAGGACTTGGCCTCTTTAACGGCTTTCTGATAGGTTAAAAGAGAGTCTCTGAGGATATTAAAAGAAATGTGCAGCTTGTCCTTTTTCCATTTTCTCTCAGCACACCTACAGGTGCGCCTGAGAGCACGAACAGGGTCTGTAATCCAGGGTTCAGCGTGAGCTTTGGGACGGAGTGTTTTTAAGGGAGCGATGAGGTCCAAAATAGAAGTACATGTTGAGTTAAAAAGAGCAGTTAAATCTTCTGCACACAAGGAATCAATCCAGTCCACCGTGGAGAGCTCAGAGTTGCTAAAAGCAGCAGAAAACTGAGATGGTACATGGGTATTGATGATCCGGTGACGGCGTGAGGGAGGTTTAACTGCAGCATCAGAACAATGTGCAGTGGCAGAAAATAGAACAGGAAAATGATCGGAGATACACGCACTCTCACAAATTTCAGAGATGTGGATACCCAAGCCGTGAAACATGACAAGGTCCAAAGTGTGACCCTTCTCATGTGTGGAGCCAGACACACACTGAGTAAGGTTGAAGGAATCCAACAGTGAAACAAAGTCTCTAACCAGGGGTTTAGATGGACAGCACACATGAATATTCAGGTCACCAACAATAAGAAAATGATCAAAATCTACTGAAAGCCCTGAAAGAAATTCCCCAAACTCACTGATAAAGTCCTTGTTAAATTTGGGAGGACGATATACCACTGCAATCAGTAACGGAGTGGATGAGTTTAGTTTAAAAAGCTGTAGTTCAAAGCTGGAAAAAGAGGAAAAAGAAATCTGATGGCAGTCATAAACAGATTTAAAAACACAGGCGTCAAGCATAACCTATACTGTGGTTAGCACACAAGTCCAGTAAAACAGAAACCACCATTGTGTCACTCGGACACATAAAGTCCTCAGAAACACAATAGAGTTACCAGATGATGCAGCGTCCAGGATCCTGCTCAGAGACCTCAAGAAGGCCAGGCACTCTGAAATGTTGTTCAGAGCAGAAGCACAGAGGAGAGTCTGGACCTGCCAGAGGGGGAACATCACAAAGTACCAGAGCAGGACAATGATGAAGGAGAGCATCATCATCTGATGTGATGAGTTCAAAGAGAATAAATGGAACAAGCATGAGATGGTCTTCCTGGTTGGACTTTTAGCTTCATGTGAGAGATTTTACCTTAAAGAGATAAACCTCTGTTACTCTGTTTATTTTGCTTCTGCTGCATTTCTGCATGTCCTCATCCACTAAATATAAAATAGTGTAAATGAGCAGCTTTTGATGTTTGACAGTTTTTATTGTGTCTGAACGTTCCTGCAGTTGGTTTGTGGTTGATGTGGATTTGCTGCTCATGTGAATCCTCCCACAGTGTTTCATTAGCAGCTGTAACCACAGTGACTCTGATAAAACAGGAATTAGCAGAATCCATCTGATATGAAGCTGTGCTTTGAATACCACTTCCCTCCTCTTTGAAGAGTAGTCAGATATCTGTGTTCAGGTTTTTGTACAGCCTCTTCTACACTTTGTATCACTGTGTTTGTAGAGCACAGTAGTAGAGAGCTGTGTCTGCCAGGGTTAGGGCTGCTATGGTCAGATTAGTTGATGTAGAAGATGTTTGGGTTTTATAACGTTTATCAGGAATATATTGACGATCACTCCGAGATCTTGCTCCTTTCCAGATTATAAACTGAGGAGCTTGAAGGTCAGAATCATGTCTGTACCAGTGAAGGTAAACTATGTCATCACTCGTCTCATAGCTACATGTGAGTTTGACAGATTCTCCTTCTGTTTCAGTGACTTCAGGTTGTTGAGGAGTGATTGAGTCTCCAGCTGTTAGTCCTGGAAAAAGAAAGAAGAAAAGTAGTGAAATGCAGTCTGTATATCTGCTTAATGCAGCAGCTTCAACTAAACTTTAATCCCTGTTCTTAAACTCACCTATAATGTGAGATAGAAGCAAAAAGAGGTGCAGCAACATGTCTTTGGAGTTATTAAAGCCAGACAGACAGCACATGAACAATGTTCTTCCACTGCAGCACAATGACCAACAAATAATGTCATTGGATGAGCTCAACTTCAGTGGGCGGGGCCAGTTTAATAGCTCAGCCAATCAAACAGTTCTGTGCTTCCACAGCAGCTCTGTCTCTGTCTCTGATCTTTACTGCTTCATTTCTCTGTTGTCTTTGTCATCAGTCCAATGACACAAGAATCAGAGGTTTAACAGTGTGTGGCTCCCTCTAGTGGATGTTGTGGAGTATTCTGTTGTCTTTGCTCCAAAGGTTTTTGTACAGAGTTTTGCTGTTTCCTGTCACTGTGGGCTGCAGAGCACAGTAGTACACAGCAGAGTCAGACACTGCAGCAGAGGAGATCTGAAGAGTCATCAGTGTTTTATCTTCACTCACATTAACAGACAGTCCAGAGATTTCTTCTTTCATCACTTCTCCGGATGGTAAATGAGAGATCAGGAACTCTGGTGGTTTTCCTGGATATTGTCGATACCAGAGGAAGCGATCGTTTCCAGCTGCTTCTCTGGATAATCTATAGGACAGAGTAGCAGTGCTGCCTTCTACACTGAACACTTCTTTGTTGGTTGGAGTGAGATCTTCACAGCTGACACCTAAAGGAACAGAAACATGTTTTATTCTTTTATAAATCATCACAATTCAAATGTGTTTCTTTAAACACACAGATTGTAACGTACCTGTTAGAATGGTGAGAATCAGTAAAGAAAGTGCAAAATAGTCCAAAGACAACATGTTGAATGAAGGTAAAGTTTATGGTTTGTGTTGAACTCTGTTGAATGTGGAGGTTTCTCTCTCTTCTAGTTCAGTAACAGCTCAGCTCCTCCCTGAATCTCTCCTCCTCCTCTCTGATCTGGATTTGAACTTCTCTCACTTCCTCCTGCTTCACACACTAGTAGCAGCATCTTCACTTTCAGGTGGGAGGAGCTCTAATATTTTTTGTAACTTCATCTCAGCCAATCAAACAGTTTTGTGCTTCCACAGCAGCTCTGTCTCTGTCTCTGATCTTTACTGCTTCATTTCTCTGTTGTCTTTGTCATCAGTCCAATGACACAAGAATCAGAGGTTTAACAGTGTGTGGCTCCCTCTAGTGGATGTTGTGGAGTATTCTGTTGTCTTTGCTCCAAAGGTTTTTGTACAGAGTTTTGCTGTTTCCTGTCACTGTGGGCTGCAGAGCACAGTAGTACACAGCAGAGTCAGACACTGCAGCAGAGGAGATCTCCAGATTGACTCGATTTATCTCCTTGTCCAGTGCAGCAGTCAGTCGAGGGTTTGGGGGAGTTGCTCTCAGCACACTCGGCTCACTCGTATCAGTGATGAGGAGAAGGAACTGAGGAGCTGATCCAGGATCCTGTCGATACCACTGGAGATTCTGGGCTTGAACTGAATAGTTACAGGACACAGTAACTGTACGGCCCTCTGATGAAAACACTTCAGCACTGCTGGCAGTAATATCATCTTCCAAGCTGTTACCTGCTGATGAAACAACATGTTATATTTACAGCTCTGTTCCACAGTCACATGTCCATCATTGGAAAAACACAGTGAGCTCAAAGAAAGTCCAAACTGGATCTGTAACGCTGTAAACATGTCTTTGAATTTCAGGTGTTCCTGTCAGAAACATACGTACCTACGAGAGCTGCAAAGATCCAGATCACAGCCAGTTTTTCCATGTTTCCAGAGGAGAAATGTTGGAAGTGATGTTCACTGGGAGTTAGCTGTGAGTGGTCTGATGTTCACAGCTGGAGTCAGACAGGTTTCTGCAGTCAGGAGGAGGAGCTGCTTTTGCTCTCATGTGATGTGATGCTGCTTTTAAAGTTTTCCTGCTTCAATTTGTTCACACAGAGCATCTGGTTCTTCTCTCTGTGGTGTCTGAGCCAAAGAACATCCACTAAACACTCACGTCTGGGCTCCACTTTGAAAATAAAATGTTAAATGTAATTAAATCTATAACCAATGAACATTTACAGTTTGTGTAATAATAAATATAACACCGAGAAAACTGTTGGAGTCAGATTTGAAAGACCTGAAAACTAACGCAGTGACACAGATGAAGGAGATTTTGCTCCTTTTATTTGATACAGCAGCCGAAAAAGAAGCTGCTGCAGTTTCTGCTCTTTCGTCTTTGATATTTTTGTATGAGTATGATGGATTTGTTCAGTTGTGTATTAAAAATTAAATGAAAGTCAGCACTGAAAGCTAAACAGTCAAAATAATTTCCTTTGTTTTTATTCCACATCCTGCATGGAGCTTCAGTCATTCATGGATCTGTTTTCTCTTCTCACTGCAGCCTTGCTGCTCACAATCATTTATTCATTTACTGCAACAAACTGAGATATCCTTCCACTGCCACGCAGATGACTGCCTAATTTACCTTCCTTTAACACCTAATAATCCAGGCTCCATACAACTCCTTTTAAACTGCCTTGAAGAGGTCAAAGCTTGGATGGCTCTGAACTTTTTGAGCTTCAATGACAGCAAAACAGAAGTAATTACATCCAGCACTAATAATAACTCGTGCAATCCGCTTATTAATTGTGGTTGACTTGGGTCATACATCGAACAGCATGTCACAAATCTGGGAGTCATTGTGGACTCGGATTTTAAATATAATGAACAAATCAGTTCTGTGTCGTCTCTTAACTGGTACACACAGGCATCAACATATCTCACCTGTCCTCTCTTCACTGGCTTCCTGTTTATCTCAGAATTAATTTCAAAGTCCTAACGTTGGCTCGTAAATGCCTAAATGGTCTTGCTCCTACATACCTTTCTGATACCTTTGCCAGGTCTCTCTTGGAAACGAGAATTTTAATCTCAGTGAGATTTTTAACTGGAAAAATAAAGGACTAATAATATACTTCAGCCTCATATTCCCTTAGATCAGCCGTCCGGCTGCTTTTGGTTGTCCCCAAAAACTAGACTGGAACTTGGAGGAGAACGAGCTTTTTCAGTTGAGGCTCCCAAACCTGGAAAACGTTGCCTTCAAATATCAGACGGCCATCTTTGCTTCCAGCTTTTAATTCTCTTTTGAAACACATCTTTTCTTTCAATAGCGTTTGGACCGGTGTGAGCTGATGTAATCTTTTTATTCTCTTTGTTTTATTTTATGTGAGTGTTTATCTTTTATCTTTGTGAAGCACTTTGGGCAAACTTTCTGTTTTTTAAATGTGCTTTAAAAATAAATTGGATTTGGACTGCCACAAAATTAGACTTTAACCAGGAACAAAAGGTAGCTATTGTCTACTGCCGGAAGCTCACCATGTGACACAGGCGGAAGTAAACAAACAATGGCGTCATTACCGTCCCACGTGTGTGTGCCTGAGCACAGAGACTGTTGTGTTGTTGTTGTGTGTGAGCTGAGTGTGTGAGCTGAGTGTGTGAGCTGAGTGTGTGAGCTGAGTGTGTGAGCTGCGGCAGCAACGATGCCTTCAGTTCAGTATCTGAGAGAGTTCATCAACGAGCGACTAACTGCTGCTGCTGAACAAATATTCTTGGAGTTTGAAAAAACGATCGTCCAGTACGAGGAAGAGATCGACCGTCAGCGCAGACTGCTGGATATCACCTGGAAACCCCAAATCAAGCTGCACAGGACAGGTGAGTGTCCCTCTGAGGGAGGATCCTGATCACAGCTCTGCGGGACGTTTCTGATTGTGAGGACTTTTTGATGTGAGCTAACAAAGAGCAAACAGAGGACAGGACTGCGCTGCGCTGCATTCAAACAGCAGGCGCTGAAATCAGCCTGGATTTCTCTCTTGATTATTTAGTGAAACAAAGTTAGGATTAGAAGATTTGTGAGTCTGGTTCAGAGGGGGGCCCATGTGCCGAAAAGCTCCCGGACGTGTTGTGGTTGGAGTCCACCCTGGGCCGCTTCCTCCCCGCTCTGTCCCTCTCTTTTCGTGTTTGCGCTCCAGGGGCGACCGTGGCTCAGGGGGTTGGGAATCGCATCTGTAACCGGAAGGTCGCCGGTGTTCCAGATCTACTGGCGTTTAGATCTACTGGCGTTGGTCGAACAGATGTGCGGCAGTCTTGCGTTTCAGGAGCTGCTACCGACAAACCAGCAAAAAAACGCCAAATGTGTCACCTGTGACACTTGTGAGGTTGTCTCAAACACACTCCGTCAGTCTTGATGCTGTTGAACAACAAAATGTTTAAAAATGTGGCGAGTTTACCTGGTGATATCCTCGAGCAGCGTGCAGTTTACTTTGTGCACTAACATGGACTCGAGTCAACCAGCGCCACCTCTGGCCACGTGCCACAGCCTACAGCCAGATCAACCTGTGACACACATCTGCACCACGTTTGAATTCGTGTCATGCACATTTGTACCTTTCAATTGTGTCTGTTTGTGCGTCATGCAAATAAACCTTTGAAAAGAATGAAATGACACTAACATTTCACTAGTGTTGTAACATCACATGTCGTTAGCGCAGTCTGTCTGTGTCTTTTCTCTGCGAACAAACATGTTAGAGTTGGTTGTGATATACAGTCTGTATAAGTGTGGTCAATCTAAGAAACATGTGTAAGGAGATGGCAGTTACTGTGAATGTACAGCAGGTGATCAGTAATAAACAGTCAGACAATGACTCTGACAATCTCATTCAATCTTGCAGACTGAATGCACCTTCTGTGGAAAGTGGTACCACACAGTGTGTGTGGACGTCCCCTGTGCAGAAGGCGACTACAAATGTTGTGGGTGCTAAATAAACAGAAACAAATGATCCCTGTTGTCTTTGCTTACTGATTGTTTTCAGTGTTGACAATCCACATTGCTGCCATTGCATCTTTCAACATGTTTGTGGGTAGATCTGGATGTACCAGGGGTAAGTGCAGCCACTCAGCCTCTACTCATCATAGCAGCAGGTGTAGATGTGTCACAAGTTAATCTAGTAGTAGGCTATGGTAGCAGTGGACTGACCTCCATTGGAGACTGCTCCAGCTGCTGTGTGATAGTGGATCTGCTACAAATTGAAGATCATAAGCAAGTTTTGGAAATTAACCCTTGTACTATGTTGAAAAACAAAAAAGTGACATTGATTTTGTTGCGGGTCATTTTGACCCGTACTGTGTAAATCCACTCAGAATTATCCAAAAACTGCAATAAAACAATAGCACCTTTATTTCCCATCAGATAAACATGTAGAACACAGACATACAACAGTTAGACTTTCCATAACTATTTTAGGAACAGTTTGGTTTTTCGTTCTTACAAACACATTTCTGTTGAACTTGCCCGACGTTCTCAGTTTTTCAATGCTCAACATTTTCAATTTTGTCCACATGATGGACAGAATGTAACTGTGTGCTTTCTGCAGATGTACTTCTTGCATTTCTCACAAAACGTGCTTGTTTTCAAACAGGAATCTTCCTAACTAAGATTTAAAACAAAAGATTTCTACGTCTCCTCCAGTCTCACAAACAGATGACAAACCAAGCGACACACCTGAGTCACTGACTTTCTTAAATCCACTCACTCTCACTGGCTGTTTATTACTAATCACTGTGTAACTGCTGTGAATTCACAGTAACTGCCGTCTCCTTACAAATCTTCATTGGATTAACCACACTTATACAGACTGTATATAACTCCAGCCATGTTGATGGGTTGCCTATATTGGCTGGAAATATTAATTTCCAGGTAAAAGACACAGACAGACGATGCTTACAGGATGTGATGTGACAACACTAATGAAATATTGATGTGTCATATTTGTCCAAGGTGTATTTCATTGTTATGGAAAAAGAGAATATCAAAATCATGATGACCAATTGGAGTGGTGATGTCTATGACTTTGTGTATATAATTTGGAATTTTGTACAAATGTAGGCCAATAAGGAATATATGATATCATTTCATTCATTTCAAAGGTTTATTTGCATGACGCACAAACAGACACAATTGAAAGGTACAAATGTGCATGACACGAATTCAAACGTGGTGCAGATGTGTGTCACAGGCTGATCTGGCTGTAGGCTGTGGCACATGGCCAGAGGTGGCGCTGGTTGACTCGAGTCCATGTTAGTGCACAAAGTAAACTGCTCGCTGTAGTTGTGAAGCAAAAACGCTGAAACCGGAGAAACAAACCGTGCGAGGGGAACGATGACGACGACAAGAGTCTCCCGATCGTTGACTCTTGCTGTCCCGTGAACAACATCGGCGTGGTGTTAGTGGTTTGCTGTTTTCGCGATCGCGTCGCGCGTGAGGACATCACCAGGTAAACTCGCCACATTTTTAAACATTTTGTTGTTCACCAGCATCAAGACTGACGGAGTGTGTTTGAGACAACCTCACAAGTGTCACAGGTGACACATTTGGTGTTTTTTTGCTGGTTTGTCGGTAGCAGCTCCTGAAACGCAAGACTGCCACACATCTGTTCGACCAACGCCAGTTGATCTAAACGCCAGTAGATCTGGAACACCGGTTCGATCCCTGGGCTCTCTGTCCTGGTCGTTGTGTCCTTGGGCAAGACACTTCACCTACCGCCTACTGGTGTTGGCCAGAGGGGCCGATGGCGCGATATGGCAGCCTCGCTTCTGTCAGTCTGCCCCAGGGCAGCTGTGGCTACAACCGTAGCTGCCTCCACCAGTGTGTGAATGTGAGAGTGAATGAATAGTGGTATTGTAAAGCGCTTTGGGTGCCTTGAAAAGCGCTATATAAATCCAATCCATTATTATTATAAAAGAATCCTATAGAATAATTCTTGTAAAACTTTGAAATCAGGCCGGATTTTAGTATTTTATTCAACCTGAATCCATCACTGAATGAGTGTGTTTAGGCGGACTTACTTTTAAATACTCTAAGAACAACAAGTAAGCCTGCAGTGCCAGAGCGAAGTGCTCTAATGGGGTGATATGTAGAGATGGCACGATACCACTTTTTTATGTCCGATTCCGATATCATAAAGTTGGATATCTGCCGATACCGATATGAATCCGATATAGCATATTTTATGATCAATAAAATGTTTTTTTTAAATATCTTGCTGCATTTTGTATAAGTTCATACTCAAGTTAAAAACTAAACTAAACTAAAGCTATTCTGTTACACTTGTATGCAAAAAACACACTGCACCCAAAATGTTTCATAGTTCAGCAAAACTGATCAATCTAATAAACTTAAACCTGCACCATCCTCCCTATTCTGGTGTTTTAAAGAGTACTTAGCAGAAATATTAAACAACCTAACTAACAGGGCTGCAAACTCCCAGCAAAAGAAAAAAAATAGGGAACCACCCCCCACCCTCATGATGCTTAATCGACGTAATCAACTTTAATTTGATGCACGTATAAAAAAACAAAAAACAGAAATCAATAATTTTTCAAGAATAATTAAATGGATTGAACATCTTTCTTCAACAGAACTGCAGACTGCACAGATGGTTCCCAAAGGAAAAAGTACTACAGCTTAGTAGGTTATAAGTTTGACTGAACAGTTACTATATACAGTAATGGATTTCCATACATTTTACATCAGATGAAAACTTTGGTTTTAAGATTCAGATAATTATTTATTAAAAGCTAGAAATGACAATCTTTTCTTAGTTTTTGCTGCTGTAAGTTTCAGGTCTCTAATGTGCAGTTGTTCCCTTAATATCATCTTCGCCTCTGTCAGTGTGTCCCAGGGTGGCTGTGGCTACAATGTAGCTGCCATCACCAGTGTGTGAATGTGTGTGTGAATGGGTGGATGACTGGATATGTAAAGCGCTTTGGGGTCCTTAGGGACTAGTAAAAGTGCTATATAAATACAGGCCATTTACCATTCATAATCTACCCCTCAGGTTAGAAATCTTTTTAGAGAAAACAGTGTCTAAGTAGAGAGTTTCTAAAGGTTCAGAGTTAAACCACCTTAACGCAGTAGTATACCTGCTGTAACGGTCATTTTGCTCACCACCACGACCGTTTTTTACAGAAACTTGTTGTACCCCACTGTTACGGCGCAGGAAGCCTCTGCATTATTGTCCTGAACAGTCAGATCAGCCTGATGTCTTCAGCTGTCAGACTGCGATGTGATCAATTTTTAATGTTTTTATTTGTTGTTGTTTTGTCTTTTCAGTTTTTTGATACACATGGAAATCTACTGTGTTGTTGAATTAAAGTTAGAATTTTACAATTATGTTATAAACCAAAAATGCACAACAGCTGTTTGTTTTCTTTCTTTGTTTTTTATCCACCCAAAACTCAAACATGACGGCCAACCTAACCACTGTGGTGATCACTGAGTAAGGGAGCAGGTTGGCCGTCTATCACAGGTCTAACAGAGACAGAATATTCACACTCACACGTTTGCATGTG
Source organism: Rhamphochromis sp. 'chilingali' (assembly GCF_963969265.1). NCBI lineage: Eukaryota > Metazoa > Chordata > Actinopteri > Cichliformes > Cichlidae > Rhamphochromis > Rhamphochromis sp. 'chilingali'. The sequence continues at coordinate 35,835,233 of NC_137943.1, forward strand.
TGATTTTAAGTTTGACTTTTTTGATCTCACAGGTAAAACTGTGTTACAGCAGCAGGATGAGAATGAGTAAAAAATGTGCAGTATACAATAAACAACAAATAACAGAGTTAAAATAGAAGTTCCAGGTAAGGGTCTAATACTATGAGATGCAACAGGAATGTAAGACTGGCATTGTGTAAGATACTCATGAGCTAAATAACAACTAAAACAGTACAACTACATTTGTACAGTCAAAGGGAAACTAGTCCAATGTTCTTCTCACAGTTTCAGTCTCGTAGAGTAGTGATGTGTCGGTTGCGAACGAAACAGCTCTTAGAGCCGGATCTTTGACGTGAATGACGCGAGCCATGTTTTTTTTTTTTTTTTTTTTAGAGACAAAGCACATACAAGCTCCAAAGCACGTACAAAACACAACAGACGTGCTCCAGGATGCTAGGCGCAGTGTTGAGCTTTTGTTACGTAGTGGCTACACAAGCCAGAAAGTACCAATGACCGGATTTGGTGTGTGGTAGTAACAGGTAAATGAACATTTTTTCTTTAATTATTTGAATATAACTATACACACATGCTTTCATGCTTTCAATTGTGTAATTTAAGTGATCTAGGTAGCTCTGTTTTGGAAGTTCAGTTAACGCTAGAAATGTGTTTTGGAGTTTGTACCTGCTCTGTCTCTAAATAAAACCACTTTTTTTTACATTAGTAATTCCTTTAGTGCATAATTTTATATTGTTGTTAATAATAAATTATTTAAAGCAACAAAACAACCTGAAGAGCCGGTTGGGAGCTGAAAGAGCCGGCTCTCTAAAAAGAGCCGGAAATCCCATCACCACGGTAGAGAAGTAATAATAATAATAATAGTACATTTTATTTGTGGGCGCCTTTCAAAAACCCAAGGTCACCTTACAAAAGAACAAAATTAATAAAAGGAGCAATAGTCATAAAATACATAAAATAAGTTAAAATTGCAAAACAGAACTTGACAGCAGATAAAATCAGCACTAAAGTGAATAAACCAGTTTGAACAGATGTGTTTTGAGCTGTGACTTAAACACAGGAAGAGAGTTTTTATTTCTTATGGCTTGAGGAAGAGAGCAACTGAAGGCTCTGTTCCCCATGTTCCGAGGGACCACTGTACTATATTTCACTGGCAAATATTGGAAGGACCCACAGAATTTGGTCCTGATGAAAAGTGGAGGAGTGCATCGATCAGACACTGAAATGAAAAATGTAGAAAGAAGAGAGAAAATAATAGGCCTTAACGCTTTCCATCAATGTGATCAAACAAGTAAAGACTGTAATTCTGACTGGAGAGAAGTTTAACAGTGTGTGGCTCCCTCTAGTGGATGTTGTGGAGTATTCTGTTGTCTTTGCTCCAAAGGTTTTTGTACAGAGTTTTGCTGTTTCCTGTCACTGTGGGCTGCAGAGCACAGTAGTACACAGCAGAGTCAGACAGCTGAAGTTTCTGGATCTTCAGAGGAACTGATCTGATGCTGGAATCCAGTGTGGAGGAAAATCTCTCCTTGAACTCGTCTGCTGTGTTTCCATCATCCCCACTATAGCGCATCAGGATGAATTTGGGGCTGTTGTTTCCATCCTGTTTGTACCAGAAGAGATAATTATTTGTTGTACTGCTGTTATAGAGACAGTGAAGTGTCACTGTGCCTCCTGCAGCAGCAGTCTCTTCTCCTTTTGCTTGCAGCACGTTGTCTTTTTGTGCTCTGCATTCTGTAAAACACCAACAAACAGTATCAGTGTGCTGTTAAAGAATCACGTCAATGTTGATATCAAAGAAACAGAGTTGTGTTCATACCGAGGCACATAGCAGCCAGCAGCACTGAGATGAACAGAGGCGTCATATCTGCAGTGTAGAGTAACTGTGAGCTACAGCAAGTATAAAGAAGCTGTGATCTCTCTGTTTAGTCTTCATCAACACTAAGTTGGTGGATTAGAAGGAGGAGCCTGATCACAGTGACAGGACTCATTCACAGCCCTGTGTTATTCCCCCTGCTGACAGCTTCACACTCAGCACGTCTTTCTGCTGCTCTGCTTTGCTTGGAGATCTTGCAGCAGGAAGTCTATAAAGTGAAATCTATCCGTTGGTAGTTTGATCTACCTCTCCTTCAATGCACATGTTGAAGAGTCCCTGGATAAGACTGATGTTCACAGCTGTTCTTTCTGTCAGCTCCAACCTGTCTGATTGTTCTCCTCTGAGCTCTCTCATCACCAAACTAATGCTCACCGGTTTTAGTTTCACACAATGCAACAATGCTTATGGCAAAAGGATAATTTGTTTTTGATGGATCTGTTTTCTCTTCGCACTGTAGCCTTGCTGCTTAGAATCTGTTCATTTACTGCAACGGTGAGTTTAAAAATGTACACATAGGAACTAAAGGCAACACGTGTGCTCTGCCGGAAGCTCACCACGTGACACCAGGCGGAAGAAAACAAAGGAAAGGCGCTAATACCGTTAGCTTTCCACGTGTATGTGCCTGAGCACAGGGACTGTTGTGTTGTTGTGTGAGCTGAGTGTGTGAGCTGAGTGCGTGAGCTGCGGCAGCAACGATGCCTTCAGTTCAGTATCTGAGAGAGTTCATCAACGAGCGACTAACTGCTGCTGCTGAACAAATATTCTTGGAGTTTGAAAAAACGATCGTCCAGTACGAGGAAGAGATCGACCGTCAGCGCAGACTGCTGGATATCACCTGGAAACCCCAAATCAAGCTGCACAGGACAGGTGAGTGTCCCTCTGAGGGAGCATCCTGATCACAGCTCTGCGGGACGTTTCTGATTGTGAGGACTTTTTGGAGATGTGAGCTAACAAAGAGCAAACAGAGGACAGGACTGCGCTGCGCTCCATTCAAACAGCAGGCGCTGAAATCAGCCTGGATTTCTCTCTTGATTATTTAGTGAAACAAAGTTAGGATCAGGAGATTTGTGAGTCTGGTTCAGAGGGGGGGCCCATGTGCCGAAAAGCCCCCGGAAGAGTCAGGGTTGGACTCGGTCCAGGGCCGTTTCCTCCCCGCTCAGTCCCTCTCTTCCTGTTTGAAATCAGGCCGGATTTAAGCATTTTATTCAACCTGATTTATATAGCACCAACTCAAAATAGCCGCCTCAAGCCACTTTATATTGTAAAGTATGGGTCCTGCAGTAATACAAGGAAACCCCAGCAATCATATGACGCAATTTGAGTAAGCGCTTTGGTGACAGTGGGACGGAAAACCAACCTTTTAACAGGAAGAGACCTCCAGCAGAACCAGGCTCAGGGAGGGGCGGCCATGTGGGAGTGAGGGGAGGAAAACAGGACAAAGACAGCTGTGGAAGAGAGCCAGAGATTAATAATTAGTAGTTGTTGTAATAATAATCATAATGATGATAATAACGACCAATGATTGAGAAAGCTAGAGATGATGATGATGATGATGAAGTAAAACAGTGTTTAATTGGAAAGTGTTGGAAACATAATATGAGCTGCAATAATAAAATGTGTTTGGTGATTTATCTGCAGGCTGTTTCTCTTTTAACATCTTTAGAATTTTCTTCAGTTTACTATTTCGTCCCCATTTTTCTATTCAGCACCACAAAACTGTCAGGTGGTTCAGCCGAATTAAAATAAATAACGTCCCTTTGATTGTCTGCAGTGCAGATCACATTATTTTCTGTTTGATTGTTTTTTGGAAATTGTAATAATTGTGTTCTAACGGTAAATATTTCTGTTTTTATTCTTCAATGTAGTATGTAAACACAGAAAAATACAAATATAAATGCATAAAGTATTGTAGAGAGTACAAAAAAACTATTATTTTGTGATTTTAATTAATATTTTATTTGATTACACCACCTGACAATTATTAGCTCACACTATGAGAGTTGCCTGTTTGTTTGTGTGTGTGTGTGTGTGTGTGTGTGTGTGTGTGTGTCCTCCCCCTTTGGGCTTGATGAGGCGTTTCCAGGGTTGGCAGGGAAACTGGACTCACCTAACTGCATTGTGTAACTCTGGTGAAGGAGGTTGTTTTTCGGGAGTTGGGTTTTGCCCTTTAGTTCCAGTCAAAGGAACTTTTATTTCTTCAACATACCAAGACATTTCAGATAATTTCATGCTGGTACCATGGAAGGTCTTCACTGTGAGTGAAGACACAACCATCGCCAAAGTAAACCACGGGAGGACCTAAAGGAAACTGGTAGCAACAAACTTGATCTGATGCTTAAATCTCCATTAATCAGCAAAATATGGACATTTTAAAGAATCTAACAAAGGCAAAGTGGCTAAAGCTAAAGCTAGCCAGAGCTCGGAGCCGGCAGCCTCGGTATGTCCTGTTATTTTAACTGACATTATACACATGCTGTAAAATAATGGAAGTACCTGTAGTTTGTTTGTATTTCTATAAATAAATTCAAATTTTATTTGTCACATACACAGTACGATATGCAGTGAAATGCTTAGACATCTGCTCGTGACCTAAATTAAAAGACTGAATAGGATAGGAAATAAATCTGAAAATTAAAATGAAGGGTAAATTTAACTAGGAAAGAATAAAATAAAATAGAACAATAAGAGCAGCAGTACAAGTAATGAAAGAAATGTAATGTCCAGCGTTGTGCAATCCACATATTTAAGTGTCTTGTGTAGTGCAAATATAATAATAATAATGGATTGGATTTATACAGCGCTTTTCAAGGCACCCAAAGCGCTTTACAATGCCACTATTCATTCACTCTCGCATTCACACACTGGTGGAGGCAGCTGCAGGTGTAGCCACAGCTGCCCTGGGGCAGACTGACAGAGGCGAGGCTGCCATATCGCGCCATCGGCCCCTCTGGCCAACACCAATAGGCGGTAGGTGAAGTGTCTTGCCCAAGGACACAACAACCAGGACAGAAAGAGCTGGGGAGCAAACTGGCGACCTTCCGGTTATAGATACGCTTCCCAACCCCCTGAGCCACGGTCGCCCCTAAATATGCTTAAAAGTGATTTATTTAAGTGACCTGTGACTAAGTGAGTGATTTGATTAGATGACCAGGCAGTGTAGTTGTGCAGTGGCCACTAGTGTAAACAAATGTCCAGAATGTCCAGTGTGTGTGTAAAAACCATATGTGTGGGTCAGTACTGTGTGGTGGTGTGACCGAGAGACCGTATCGCCTGCGGGAAGAAGCTCCTCCTCAGTCTCTCTGTGTTGGTCTTCAGGGAGCGGAATCACTTTCTTGACCCTCGGCACAGAGGGTCAAGAGACCCTCGGCACAGGGTCTCTTGTGCCGAGAGAACAGAGAGAACAGTCTGTTGTTGGGATGGCTGAGGTCCTTCACGATCTTCCTGGCCTTGGTCCAGCACCGCCTGCTGTAGATTGAGTGCAGGTCAGGGAGCTCGGAGCGGATGGTGCGCTCAGCTGACCGCACAACCCTCTGTAGAGCTCGTTTGTCCTGCATGGTGCTGTTCCCGAACCAGGTTAAGATGTTTCCCGTCAGGATGCTCTCTATGGTGCACGAGTAAAAGTTCCTGAGCACCTTGGAGGGCAGTTGGAAGTCTCTCAAGCGTTTGAGGTGGTAGAGACGCTGTCGGGCCTTTTTCACCATGGTGTTGATGTGATGTGACAGGACCATGACAGGTGAGTTAAGCGCTTCCTCTGAACTCATTCCCTCTAGCTGCCAGTTTTTCAACTCCCTGCGGGAAAGTGGTCGTGGCGGAGGTTTTATGCAACTGTTTTTAAAAAACTTTTAAATGACGACAGCTCACCGCTCATTTATGGCAGCTTTGAACAACAATTATTTCTGTTGGATCTGCATTCGCCTGTGCTGTGTGCACTTGCTTATCTTACACCAAAGTTTAACGAAGATTTTATTCAAGACTTTGTATTTTTATCGGGGATCTTACCAAGATTTGACAGCGTTTTAATCCTTGGGAATTTTAATATTCATGTTTGCTGCTACCAAAAACCTCTGGTTAGAGACTTCCTGAATCTTATTGACTCTGTTAATCTTGTCCAGTCAGTCAATCGTCCCACCCATGAGCGTAGATCTAGTTTATCTTGTGGTCTGCAGCTGTGTGACATTCAAATTTGCAAGTTCAATTTCTGGGCATTCCTCGCTGCACTGTACAGCATACACCACATTGTTAAGTCTGTGTTTAGGAGTTTTGTCTTTTGGGTGAACCAGTTTTTGACAATACACCCCATTGTCTTAACAATGTGGTGTATGCTGTACAGTGCAGCAAGGAATGCCCAGACCTCTACATTGGAGAGACCAAACAGCCACTTCACAAGCGCATGGCACAACATAGAAGAGCCACCTCCACAGGACAAGACTCAGCAGTCCATCTGCATCTAAAGGTCAAAGGTAGGGCTGGGCGATATGACCCAAAACTCATATCTCGATATTTTTTAGCTGGATGGCGATATAAGATATATATCTCGATATTTATTTTTTAAGCCATAAGTTAAGAACAAAAAGAGAGTTCTTAGTCACACTGTGTCCCAGATGTCACACGGGCACTTTTATTTACATACAGCGTAGATGTACATGAAGAAATTACTCAAAAATTAATTATCAGCATTTAATAAATAATCGTGGTCCATAAATAAAAGAAAACAATGTTGTTTTTGTGCATAACAAAAAGCTCACAATTGTGCAGTCAAAATGTAAACTAATAGACGCTGAGCATAATAACAAAGAGACAGATTTCACAGCTGCACCACGTCTCTGAACAGGTGCCATTTGTGGTCCTTATACACACACAGTACGTATCACTCCGCGAGGCTCCTCCCCGGTAGCCGTAATCCTCGACAATCCATCAAGCGGTGCAGCGCCGTAGCTTAGCAAAGTCATATTAAAACATTTTTTGACAGATTGCTGAGCGCTGTGTACCACATAAAATCGGTTCGCGGTCAGTAAGCACAACCAGAATTCATACATAAGGCGCGCTGTCGATTTTTGAGAAAATGAAAGGATTTTAGGCCGTGCAGCCCCTCCGGGCTGCATGTCGTTAGCGCGGTTAGCTCGCTAACACGTTTACGCCGTCCAGCCCCACGCACGGTAACTCGCTAACGGAGATTTTCCGCTTTCATCTTGTCGCTGCCTGCAGGTGAAGCTATGGGGGAGGCGGAGTTGTGTTCAGTGAAGGAGAGGCGAGGCCGAGTAACGTTGCGTAGAGACAAAAGTGGACGAAAGAGAGGCAAACCTGCGGCTCCGCAAGTATAATTATAACGTAACATAGACTATATCGATATAAACGATATTGTCACATCTTATATCTCGTATGAAAATATATTGATATTTTTAAAAACTCGATATATCGCCCAGCCCTAGTCAAAGGTCACTCTTTCGAGGATGCCAACGTTCACATTTTGGACAGAGAGGACAGATGGTTTGAAAGAGGAGTGAAAGAAGCATCTATGTCCACTGTGAGCGACCATCTTTGAACAGAGGGCGGGGCTTACGACACCAACTGTCTGCCATCTATAATCAGTTTTGAGATCCCTCCCCAGACTCCTTAACGCCCACTCACATCCTGGGCCATCTGACCTCAGGAAATCACATGATAGGGTGGGGCCAGGTTTCACAATGAACACACCCGAAACTCTGGCTGATTGGGACCCACACCCAGTTTCACACCTTGGCTCAGGCGATTAGAGGATCATCAGGGGTCCTTTTGTCCCTCTGTGGGGGGAAACTCCCACTAGGTTTATATCTGGGACTCTCCACCATTTGACCTTAGAACTGAAGAAGCTTCTCGGATGAGAGGTGAAACGTCTTCAAGCAACTTAAAGAAGTCCAGACGCTTTTCTTTGCAAGCTCCTTTGACTACGATGACCTGAATGACTGAGAACCTTCACAGAGATTTCTCCTTGTATATGTTATCAGTGATAGTTTTTAGAAAGAAAATTGAAATCAGCAAAAGTCTGTATTAACAGGTCACAAACATCAGAATCTGTCCTCCTTTTACTTTATAATCCAACTGTGACTGTTTGCTGTAATCATTTGTTCAGGATGATCGTCTCCTGGAGGAACAAAATGCATTTGTATAGCGCTTTACAGTCAGTTATTTCCAAATCACAGCCTCTTAATACTCTGCAAGCTTCCCGCCCCTCCCTCTGTCTCTCAACTCTGTACACGCAACATCTGAGTGCCTGTGTGTCAGTTCTTGGTTTGATTTAGCAGCTCACTACAGTAAATGTATTACCTAACCTCACTTGACCCTTATTGGTCTTATTGGTCTAATGGTGAGCTTAACTCTACAGTAGGATGTGTATTCTCTGTTGCAGCCTTCATTTGTGGTCTTTCTCCTTGTAGCTGAATTTTCTTTAACTGTGAGGATTGTGCGAACAGCATCCATTTCTCGAGTGGTTTCAAAAGCAGACGTGAGTGATTGTCAGCACTGACGAGAGGTGGCAACTTTCTGAGGAACATGTTCTCACTGTAGAGCCTTATTTTGACGGTATATTTGCTCAGATATGTTTTTCTGTTGTCACATTACTTTTCTTTTTTCTTTTTTTTGTCTCCTTCAGTTCCTCCAGACGTCCCACAGCAGCCTGTCTGTGAGGAGGAGGAGGAGGTTCTCCCTGAGCAGCAGCTCTGGAACCAGGAGAGGAGCTCCAGTGTGGAGCAGGAGGAACCAGAACCTCCACAGATTAAAGAGGAACAGGAGGAACTGTGCAGCAGTCAGGAGGGAGAGCAGCTGGGACTGAAGGAGGAGACGGATACCTTCATGGTGACTGCTGCTGAGGAAAGAGACCACAGTGAACCAGGAGGAGACGGGGAGCAGCTCCCCTCTCCCAGCTCTGCTGGAGCTGAGAGTCAGGATCAGGAAGGAGGCAAGAATTCAAGATCAAGTAGAAAAAGAAATAAAAATCACAAAAATAAAGAAAGCCCCACTGCATCAGGGAGTCGGTGTAACTCTGCTAAATGTAAAAAGTCTCTAAAATGTGATGTTTGTGGAAAAACCTTTGAGTTTAATTATCAAATTAAAATCCATTACAGGATGCACACAGGTGAGAGGCCGTTTGCTTGTAAGATGTGTGGGAAAATGTTCAGATGTAATAATTCTTTGTCAAAGCACATAAGAACCCACACAGGTGGTAAGCCATTTTCTTGTACAATATGTGGGAAGATGTTCAAACGTAGCTCTCACTTAACAGAGCACATAATGACTCACACAGGTGAAAAGTGTTGTTCTTGTCCAACATGTGGGAAAATGTTTGCATATAATAGGGATCTACTAAAACACTCAAGAAGTCACACAGGTGAGAAACCATATCATTGTAAAACATGTGGGAAAGTGTTTGGATATAGTAGTTCTTTATTCAAGCACATGAGAGTTCATGCAGGTTTGAAACCATCTCATAAAACATGGAAAAATATTCAGAAGTAGCTTTAATCCTCCAGAGTCCCGCCCCCTTTCCTTTAGTGTTCCCAGTCAGAATTGACCGGTCTGTTTTCACAGCTCTTAAATTAGCATAAGGCAATTGTATGTAAAACACAATATTTATGAGTGCTTTAAGTTGTAAATCTGTCAGATTTGACCCCAACATGACAGGAACACAAAAACACACATGCTGTAAAACATGAAAACTCACAGAGAGAAGTGTTTCCTCAACCAAGATTATTGGCTTAGTGAGCTGCTTTGAGCTGAAACCACATGTTTGTGTCTCTAAAGTCTTTACCTGGCCAGTTTTTACCTGGCTAAATCACCATGGTAACTTACACTGAACATATAAATAAACTGGTCGAAAGCGGGTAATGTTCGGAGGTTCAGTTTAAAAGTGGCCAGAATGTGACCCCCGTATGTGTAATTTAATAATGCAGCAAATGTAAAGTATGTTGTTGTACTTGATTCTAATCTGCTGCTAAGTCTCTTTTACACAGATTGAATTGTAGCTATTACAAAAACACAAAAACAATAAAATGAATTTCACTTTGCTACAGACTGAAGCAAATCTTTTGTCAGGCTTTGGGACTGTAAGCTTTAATGTTTCATGGGTCCAGTTCAGAGCTCTAATGAGAGCTGAGCGCACACTCAAAGAGAAAATAATTATCACATTAAAATGTTTATTTTACTGCTCAATGCACTAGTTTTTTGCTGCGTTAACCTTTTATCATATCTTTACGTCGTGTTCTGTTTAACTTACATTTCTATGTTCTTTATAGATTTTTAAAATCACTTTATCGTCATCTGTTCATGTCTGATGGAGTAGGTTATACTCACACTTTGGAAGAAGTGAGCAGGCTCAGAGTCGGAAGCAGAAAGCCCGGCTTAAATAAAAAGTTCACGTCGACTGTCGTAAAACTGTTTTCTCTGCCTGATTTTACTTTTTGTTAGGTCAGTTTACACACAGGAAGCCTGGCTGTGTTGATCTTCATTCATCGTCTGCCCCTGAGGTCAGAAGTCGGAGTCTTTCTAGAGAAAACGGTGTCTGGAAGGCGAGGCTGAAAAAACATGTACAACGTTATAAAGGTTCAGAGTCAAACAACCTTTGGCTGGTCTTCCAGTTTGTTACACTGTGAGATCAGTCTGACCTCTCCAGCTGTATATTGAATTTACAAATGTGCACACTGAAACAAATATGACTTATAAAGTCAGAACTTCTGGCCTGTCGCTGAGATTTCATAAGGACTAAAAAGGCAAAGGCAGGAGCTGCAGGGGTTGGGGTTTCTGACTTTGTTACCGGAACAGGTCTGATGGGCTGCAGACTTTGTCTTCCTGCCTATTCTACTTGCAGAATCTGAGCCATTTCCAACCCTTCAGCGTGTTTCTCTCTTCTCGAGGCCACATTAGACTCCTGTAACTTTCTCATTTTCACTTTTATAACAGGAATGTTTTTAAATGTGCTGCTGGAGTCCACTCAGCTGGATTTCCATTTGCATCCTGAGCCAAACATAAAATCAGATCATCTTTTTTCATTGTTACTGTTAAGAAATAAATATATAATCTTAATGCTCATTTGCTGATTAGATTGTTTTATGAGAGGCCCAGACTTGACTAGGTCACAGGCTGACAGGAAACTGCACGTTTTTGCAGTATATGAGGAGCAGACCGAGTGAATCTAAGTTCAGATGAAGGGTGACAGGTTGCCCTGGCAACAGACCTCAGAAAAGGGAAGGTATTGCAAGCTGCACAGGAAGTAAGACACAAAGGAACTAAGTAGGAGTTGTTTGTGTTGAAACTGTGTGTGACGTCTGAAGTACTAAAATAACATGCATATGAGACTCATCTTGACCTTCTAATGTTAGAGATTCTGCAGCTGGCTTTGGGCTGTGCAGGGCTCTCTCTTCCAGAAGATGATTGAATAAAGAATTATAAATGTTTTGACCACTCTGAGTCGGGTCTTCTCTGTTCTATCATGGGGATCAAAGAATCGGGTTTAATATTACTGAGAAACTTTATGATTCCTAAGATGGAGCAATGTGATTTTATTGTCCAGCTCTGTAGGGTTTAAATGTTTTAGGTCAGCCACAGTGGAAGCTTTGTTACTAATGGCGGTGCGCTGTAGATTGAAAAGCATTAAAATCAAGGATGAGTCACTGATTCCTGTTTCCTTTTGAACATTTGTTCATGAATTTCTTGGTTATTGTCTTTCTCGCTACTCCCAAGTTAGTGAAACAGTCTGAATGGTTCCTCGACTCATTGTGTGTTACAACTCTCAGCACAGCACACAGTCCATGCTGTTAATGAGCATCATTTTATTTACAATATGTACAACACATACAATTCATTGCAGTGGATTTGTTTGTCTGCTTCCACTTAATCTTTGCAGAGTCTCAGCTCTCTCCCTAACTGCTAGCAGACTATTGCAAAAACAGTGAAGGCATGATGAGGCAGTTAATGATAGCTGCCTCCCCTGGCACTGCCTCTGAACCTGCTGCACCACCCCTCCTCTGCAGCCAAGGGGCAAGACCACACCCAGCCAGCCTTAAAATGAAATAATTAATATACACATTATTTTGTGTTGTTTTAGGTTGGTCAGCCTACAGTTGGTTTGTGGTTGATGTGGATTTGCTGCTCATGTGAATCCTCCCACAGTGTTTCATTAGCAGCTGTAACCACAGTGACTCTGATAAAACAGGAATTAGCAGAATCCATCTGATATGAAGCTGTGCTTTGAATACCACTTCCCTCCTCTTTGAAGAGTAGTCAGATATCTGTGTTCAGGTTTTTGTACAGCCTCTTCTACACTTTGTATCACTGTGTTTGTAGAGCACAGTAGTAGAGAGCTGTGTCTGCCAGGGTTAGGGCTGCTATGGTCAGATTAGTTGATGTAGGTGATGTTTCTGATTTATATCGATTATCAGGAATATATTCAGATGTCCCCCCCTTTCCTCTTTTCCAGAGTATAAACTGAGGAGCCTGAAGGTCAGAATCATGTCTGTACCAGTAAAGGCGTACATACTCTGATGTTGTCTCATAGCTACATGTGAGTTTGACAGATTGTCCTTCTGTTTCAGTGACTTCAGGTTGTTGAGGAGTGATTGAGTCTCCAGCTGTTAGTCCTGGAAAAAGAAAGAAGAAAAGTAGTGAAATGCAGTCTGTATATCTGCTTAATGCAGCAGCTTCAACTAAACTTTAATCCCTGTTCTTAAACTCACCTATAATGTGAGATAGAAGCAAAAAGAGGTGCAGCAACATGTCTTTGGAGTTATTAAAGCCAGACAGACAGCACATGAACAATGTTCTTCCACTGCAGCACAATGACCAACAAATAATGTCATTGGATGAGCTCAACTTCAGTGGGTGGGGCCAGTTTAATAGCTCAGCCAATCAAACAGTTTTGTGCTTCCACAGCAGCTCTGTCTCTGTCTCTGATCTTTACTGCTTCATTTCTCTGTTGTCTTTGTCATCAGTCCAATGACACAAGAATCAGAGGTTTAACAGTGTGTGGCTCCCTCTAGTGGATGTTGTGGAGTATTCTGTTGTCTTTGCTCCAAAGGTTTTTGTGCAGAGTTTTGCTGTTTCCTGTCACTGTGGGCTGCAGAGCACAGTAGTACACAGCAGAGTCAGACAGCTGAAGCTTCTGGATCTTCAGAGGAGCTGAATTTTCTTTCTTGTCGACTTCGGCATCAAATCTGTCTTTTGGGAACTCCTGAGCGTTATCTGCTGTTCCAGTAGTTCCACGCTGTAAAACATACTTTGGAAAGTCATTTACTTCTTGTTTGTACCAGAACAAATATGAATATGAAGCAGATGTTTCAAAGTTACATCCAAGTGTAACTGTGTCTCCTTCAGCAGCAATGACATCTCCTTGTTCCTGGATCACTTTGTCTTCTCCTTTACACTCTGAGGAAGAACAGAACATGCAGAGGAAGAGATGGATCAATAAACATGATTGACTAAAGGAGAACAATCAGCAGCTTTAGAGAGTAGAATTACATGTAGAATATCAGGTGTTTTTACAAGCTAACAAACGGCAGCAGAAACGATCTTCTGACCATTCTAACAAATTTCTTCTCTTGTCTAACACTCACCTCTGATATGAGAGAGAAGTAAAATGAGGTAAAGCAGCATGTCTTTAGTTGTTGGGTTAGTCAGACAGCAGAATGAAGAAACTAAGCAGCCTCTCTGCTGCAGTCCTTCTCCTCAACGTCAGGCTGGCTGTGCTTCTGCAGACAGAAATCATCTCATTGGTTGAGTTCAGCATCAGTGGGTGGAGTCAGAAACATTTTCAGGCCAGTCAGTGCGATTATTCCTGCCTCAGAGGAGTGTTTGCTGAAGGTTCAGTTTCAGTTCTTCACCGCACAGTTCGACCAAAGCAGGTCAAACCAGGATGGAGCTCGACTGAAGGTGGAATTTAAATCTGTGTGAAGATGTGCAGCACTCTTTGGAAGAACTTTATTTTGAAAGAACAATAAGGTAATATGAAAAGGCATCATCCTAAGCATCAACATCAGCAAGGATCTGAGCTGGTCACACCATGTTGATGTGATCACAAAAGCAGCAAGACAGCAGCTCTTCTCTCTGCGGCGCCTGAGAAGATTCAGCATGAACCCCAGAATACTTACAAACTTCTACAGAAGCACCATTGAAAGTATTCTGACTGTTTGCACCACCACCTGGTACGGCAGCTGTAACACTCCTGACCCCAAAGCTCTGCAGAGGGTGGTGAGATCAGCACAGTGCATCACCAGCAATGCAGGATCTGTACAAACGGCGCTGCATGAGGAAGACGCAGCGGATCCTCTCTGATCCCAGCCACAGACTTTTCACACTCCTGCCGTCCGACAGGCGGTTCAGGAGCATCCAGACCCGCACTAGCAGACACAGTTTCTACCCACAAGCCATCAGGCTTTTGAACTGCTGACATTCTGGACACAACATTACACATTTAAATGCTCATTGCAACGATTTCGGTGCAAACTCTAAATACCAAAAATTGTCTTAAATTCTCTAAATATTTAATATTTTAGTATTTTGTTATTCTTCTTCTAATCATTATTATTGTAATTGTTATTTTCTCCTTTGCACACTTCTATATGTTCATGTAAAGCTGACGAGCATGAGCCAAAGAATTTCCTTATAGGTAAATGTGGCTACACTGTTTATCTGCATATGACAATAAAACTCTAAACGTCAAACATCACATTTGAACGTTCCTGCAGTTGGTTTGTGGTTGATGTGGATTTGCTGCTCATGTGAATCCTCCCACAGTGTTTCATTAGCAGCTGTAACCACAGTGACTCTGATAAAACAGGAATTAGCAGAATCCATCTGATATGAAGCTGTGCTTTGAATACCACTTCCCTCCTCTTTGAAGAGTAGTCAGATATCTGTGTTCAGGTTTTTGTACAGCCTCTTCTACACTTTGTATCACTGTGTTTGTAGAGCACAGTAGTAGAGAGCTGTGTCTGCCAGGGTTAGGGCTGCTATGGTCAGATTAGTTGATGAAGAAGATGTTTCTGAGTCATATCGATTATTGGGAATATATTCATAACCACTGAAGTCTTTGGCTCCTTTCCAAAGTATAAACTGAGGAGCCTGAAGGTCAGAATCATGTCTGTACCAGTGAAGGTAAATATTTCTGTAACCTGTCTCATAGCTACATGTGAGTTTGACAGATTGTCCTTCTGTTTCAGTGACTTCAGGTTGTTGAGGAGTGATTGAGTCTCCAGCTGTTAGTCCTGGAAAAAGAAAGAAGAAAAGTAGTGAAATGCAGTCTGTATATCTGCTTAATGCAGCAGCTTCAACTAAACTTTAATCCCTGTTCTTAAACTCACCTATAATGTGAGATAGAAGCAAAAAGAGGTGCAGCAACATGTCTTTGGAGTTATGAGCTGTAAGTGGTCTGATGTTCACAGCTGGAGTCAGACAGGTTTCTGCAGTCAGGAGGAGGAGCTGCTTTTGCTCTCATGTGATGTGATGCTGCTTTTAAAGTTTTCCTGCTTCAATTTGTTCACACAGAGCATCTGGTTCTTCTCTCTGTGGTGTCTGAGCCAAAGAACATCCACTAAACACTCACGTCTGGGCTCCACTTTGAAAATAAAACGTTACATTTATGTAAATCTGTAAAAAATAAACATTTACAGTTTGTGTAATAATAAATATAACACTGAGAAAACTGAGTCAGATTTGAAAGACCTGAAAACTAACGCAGTGACACAGATGAAGGAGATTTTGCTCCTTTTATTTGATACAGCAGCCGAAAAAGAAGCTGCTGCAGTTTCTGCTCTTTTGTCTTTGATATTTTTGTATGAGTATGATGGATTTGTTCAGTTGTGTATTAAAAATTAAATGAAAGTCAGCACTGAAAGCTAAACAGTCAAAATAATTTCCTTTGTTTTTATTCCACATCCTGCATGGAGCTTCAGTCATTCATGGATCTGTTTTCTCTTCTCACTGCAGCCTTGCTGCTCACAATCATTTATTCATTTACTGCAACAAACTGAGATGTTAAAGGAACTAAAGGCAACACTCGTGTACTGCCGGAACCTCACCGCGTGACACAGGCGGAAGTAAACAAACAAAGGCGTCATTACCGTCCCACGTGTGTGAGCTGAGTGTGTGAGCTGAGTGTGTGAGCTGCGGCAGCAACGATGCCTTCAGTTCAGTATCTGAGAGAGTTCATCAACGAGCGACTAACTGCTGCTGCTGAACAAATATTCTTGGAGTTTGAAAAAACGATCGTCCAGTACGAGGAAGAGATCGACCGTCAGCGCAGACTGCTGGATATCACCTGGAAACCCCAAATCAAGCTGCACAGGACAGGTGAGTGTCCCTCTGAGGGAGGATCCTGATCACAGCTCTGCGGGACGTTTGTTGGATTGTGTGTCCACAGGTGTTTGTACTTTGCGTCGTAATAAAATGACGGTAAAAGGCTCCGCCCACTTCTCATCCAGGTCTTACCATGCAACGACTCTGTGAATGCACTGGAGAAGTGTAGTGGTAGAGTCCTCCGTCAGGAATGAGATATGTGTGTCGACTTTTTATTCTCCCTTAAGATTATTATGCCATAACGCTGCACAGAGCAGCTCTGCTAACAGGTTATGGGCCCAGAGCAGCAGTAAAGAGATCCTAGAGATCCTGTAACTGCCAAAGGAAGGGCAGCGTTTCCTGGAAAGCCGCAGGTTACCGGCAGGTGTTAAAAGTTTGGCACGATTGAGTGAGTAAGCGTTTTTGTGCATCATGAGCAGACGCACGGCAGAGTCGGGCAGTCGATATTCCCGTTTGCAGTTTGATGGAGATGAAAGGAAATATGAGATATGGGAAACGAAGTTCCTTGGTCATCTCAGACTACAAGGTTTGAAAGATGTCATCTTAAAGGCTGAGGGTGATGAAGAAGCCGATGGTGAAGATGATGACAAAAATGCAGAAGCATATGCAGAGTTGATACAATTTCTGGATGACAAAAGTTTATCGTTAGTTATGAGAGATGCAGTTGATGACGGACGGAAAGCCCTAAAAATTTTGAGAGGTCATTATGCAGGAGTGGGCAAGCCAAGGATCATAAGTCTGTACACCGAACTTACTTCTCTCACAAATGAAAAGAATGAAAGTGTGACGGACTATATTATCCGAGCAGAAGCAATTATCACAGCGTTAAAAAATGCGGGTGAGTCATTAACTGATGGACTTCTGATCGCAATGATAATGAGAGGTCTACCAGAGAGGTTTAAACCCCTGATTGTGCACGTTACACAGAGCGAAGCAAAAATCACATTTTCAGAGTTTAAAGTAAAACTCAGAAGTTATGAAGAAACCGAGAGAATGCGTGCGGCTGTAACTGATGACAACGTAATGAGGACAAAAGTGCAATTAGACCAGGATTCTACTTCATGGCGAGCAGATGACCGAAGATCAAAGAATAATGAGATTGTGTGTTTTAAATGTGGACTAAAGGGACACACTGCAAGAACGTGCCGATCCAGAGTATGGTGCAGTTTTTGCCGGAGTAGTACACACAAAGATGCGACCTGTAGAAGGAAGCTAAGACGGGATGAAGCGAGAGGGGTTGTGGAGAAGGACTACGCGTTCAGGACGGGCTCCGAACCCCAGAGGGTCCCGGACGGCGGCCAAGAGATGCTGAATAACCAGCTACTGGTGGATACGGGAGCGACGTCACATATCTTTACGAAGATCGAGAGTTTTAAGACTTTTGATGACACATTTCGACCCGAGGCTCATTGTGTAGAGTTGGCTGACGGAAGGCGGAGCAGAGGAGCTGCAAAGCGGCGAGGAGATGCTGAGATAAGTATGATTGACAGTAAAGGACGCAGTCACAAGGTAACATTGAAACAAGCACTCTACATTCCATCGTTTCCACACGACATTTTGTCAGTAAAAGCAGCTACTAGTAACGGAGCCACTGTGGTTTTCAAACACAGGGACAGTTTTCTTAAACATGTTGATGGAACAAAATTCCCTATATATGAACACGAGAGACTGTTCTTTATAAACACTGTGCAAGACTTTGAAGAGAAATGTAATGGATGTTTTGATATGCAAACGTGGCATGAAATTCTAGGACACTGTAATTATGAGGATGTTCAAAATCTGCAAAATGTCGTTGATGGAATGGAAATTAAGGGTAAAATCAACAAAAACATGCAATGTGAAGCCTGTATACAAGGGAAGTTTACTCAAACTAGGAACCGAGAACCAGATGAAAAGGCCAGGGCAGCATTAGAGTTGGTACATACGGATTTAGCTGGTCCGATTACGCCAAACTCTAAAGAAGGGTTTAAGTATGTTTTGTCGTTTGTTGATGATTATTCAGGTGCAACATTTGTATATAATCTGAAAAGCAAAAGTGATACAACTCAAGCAACTGAAAGATTTATTGCAGAGGTGGCGTCATATGGGAAAATCAAGTGCATTCGTTCTGATAATGGAACTGAATTTACAAGCAGACAGTTCAGAGATTTATTAAGTAGACACGGCATTAGGCAGGAAACTTCGGCGCCATATTCGCCTCATCAAAACGGAACAGCAGAGAGGAACTGGCGTACACTTTTTGACATGGCGAGATGCATGTTAGTTGAGAGCGAATTGCCAAAGTCTTTATGGCCATATGCAGTACAAACCGCGGGAGTGATTCGGAACCGATGTTTTAACAAACGCACAGGTCAGACAGCGTATAAGATGTTAACTGGAAAAAGACCTGATCTTTCTAGAATGAAAAAATTCGGATCATTGTGCTATGCTTATAAACAAAATAGGGGAAAGCTGGATCCAAGATGCGACAAAGGTGTTTTCTTGGGATATGACAAAAATAGTCCAGCATATTTGATCTATTTCCCAAAAACCGGGAAGGTTGAAAAGCACAGATTGATAAAAATACTAAATCCCGCGACAATGGATCAACAAACACAGAGTGATCAGATGTATGAAGATGAGGTTTATGAATCCAGAAAAGATGGTGAACCCAAACAGACGAAGGATGAGGATATTCCAGATGGTAGTGAAAGCAGTCAAACTGAGTCCGAGGTTAAAACTGATGATAAAGTAGATGCTGGAGCCACACGTTATCCATCCAGAATCAGAAAGAGACCTGATTATTTGAGTGATTATATCACGGATGTGAAAGAGTGTGAAAATGAACAGATGACGAAACCAGTTTCAAAGTCTAAGTTAGACAAATTCTCTGTATTTGTGTTTGGAATATAAGATGTTTTTTCGGAGGATTGTTTTTCCCCAACCTGTGTATAAGTGGGGGTGTTGGATTGTGTGTCCACAGGTGTTTGTACTTTGCGTCGTAATAAAATGACGGTAAAAGGCTCCGCCCACTCTCTATCCATGTCTTACCATGCAACGACTCTGTGAATGCACTGGAGAAGTGTAGTGGTAGAGTCCTCCGTCAGGAATGAGATATGTGTGTCGACTTTTTATTCTCCCTTAAAATTATTATGCCATAACGCTGCCCAGAGCAGCTCTGCTAACAACGTTTCTGATTGTGAGGACTTTTTGGAGACTTAAGTAAGAAAAATGTACTTATGTACCACTTGGTTATGTCCTCATGTGCGACGCGATCGCGAAAACAGCAAACAATTAACGCCACGCCGATGTTGTTCACGGGACAGACTCTTGTCGCCGCTATCGTTTTATTTCTCCGGTTTCAGCGTTTTTGCTCCACAACTACAGCGAGCAGTTTACTTTGAGCACTAACATGGACTCGAGTCAACCAGCGCCACCTCTGGCCACGTGCCACAGCCTACAGCCAGATCAACCTGTGACACACATCTGCACCACGTTTGAATTCGTGTCATGCACATTTGTACCTTTCAATTGTGTCTGTTTGTGCGTCATGCAAAGAAACCTTTGAAGAATGAAATGATATCATATATTCCTTATTGGCCTACATTTGTACAAAATTCCAAATTATATACACAAAGTCATAGAAATCACCACTCCAATTGGTCATCATGATTTTGATATTCTCTTTTTCCATAACAATGAAATACGCCTTGGACAAATATGACACATCAATATTTCATTAGTGTTGTCACATCACATCCTGTAAGCATCGTCTGCTTGTGTCCTTTCCTCCGGAAATGAATATTTCCAGCCAATATAGGCAACCCATCAACATGGCTGGAGTTATTTACAGTCTGTATAAGTGTGTAAGGAGACGGCAGTTACTGTGAATTTACAGGACTTTCTCTGTTCATGGGCTAACTTGTGGAGTAGGGTCTGTATTCTCTCTGTATTCATTTGTGGCCTTTTTCCTTGTAGCTGATTTTTAATGAGAGTTGATTTATCTGTTAACTGTGAGGATCCAGCCAACATTTCTGCATTTCTCTCGTATTTTCAACAGCTGATGTCAGTCATCATCAGCACTGACAAGAGGTGTAAACTTTCTGTGGTTTTCTGACTGACATTCCTACTTTTAAGCCTTGTTTTAACAGTATGCACTGCTTGAAAAAGTAAAGGAATGCTTTTTAACCAGAGTATAGCATCAGGTCAGTCAAACTACTGGCATATTGATCTGGTCAGTTAAGTAGCAAAGTGGGTTACGGACGGGAATCCAAGGACCTGGACTGCTGGGCACTGGCTGTCCTCAAGAACTGGTTCCTGGTAATCCAATTCAAGTAATTCAATTGTTAGTCTGTCTGGTTATTGATCCCACTGTTCTTGCACTACAATCAGGTGATTTTAGTTTGCGTGTGAGAGGAGTGAAATAGCGGCGCACTCTGCAACATGATTATGGACATTACATTTATTTTTATTGCACAAAAGGATGAGAACATGATGGTAAAGTAGAAACTGGATCCAGGACAAAACGGCTGCTAACACAACTATGACTCTGCAAGCACCTGTGCAGTCAGCATGCTAATGCTAAGCTAGCCAAGAGCCCAGAGTGACGCTGCAGCTGAGAGCTGACCCCATTAACATTAAAGTTTTGTAATGACTAGTACAATGAGTTACTTTCTTCTAGGAGTAAATACTGCAGTACTGTACTAATTCAAATTAATTTTAAGTGCTCCATGTAATATGTGTAGCAACGTTTTGTTTTGTTTTGGGGTTTTTGTCATTTACCACCCCAGCACTGATCACAACAAAGGAGAAATACCTCTTACATGCACAAATTAATTTGTATGAAGTAATGTCTTTGATGTGCTGCTTAATGATAGCGGTGACTCTCAAAGCAGAGGCAATAAGGATCGAAGACAGAATTGATACAAAATTGGAACATTAAGCGTTATCAATAATCAGTTGGAATCACTAAATTCTTCTTAATTTCCATTCATATCTGGGATGTTATGTTTCATTCCATCTGGTACTACGAGGTTACAACTCTGTCCAGGAGCTCAGTGATGGGCAGATCGAGATCTAGGGGGGGATCCCCCTGGACGCATCTGTCATTTCATGCCCTACAACAGGGGTGTCCAACTCCAGTCCTCGAGGGCTACTATCCTGCAGCTTTTAGATGCATCCCTACCCCAGCACAGCTTAATCAAATGGTTGGAATACCTCTTCAGCATGCCATCAAGTTTGGCAAAGGCCTGGTAACAAGTCATTCATTAGATTCAGTTGTGTTGGAACAAGGCTGCATCTAAAAGCTGCAGGACAGTAGCTCTCAAGGACTGGAGTTGGACACCCCTGCCCTACAAGCAAATAGGGCCAATTGAACTACTGAGTACCATTTTGAGTGGTTACAGTAAAATTTTTAGGGAGTCCTTGAATTCAGCCACACGGCATCCTTTCATTCCCAACTAGGGCTGCACGATTTTGCATAAAATGAGAATCACGATTTTTTTTGGCTTAGAATTGAGATCGCGATTCTCTCACGATTTTCTTTTCCAGTATAAATATTTATTGTACTTATTAACTGCACATCAACTTCGTAACAGTTGAGACTGAACATAAAAACAATAAATAAACATAAAAACAACAAATGTCTCACGTTTTGTTGTTGCCGTAAAATGTTGTACTGCTTGTAATTCCGTCTCTACCGTTGCTCGACGCTGCGTGTACAGAGCAGGTAGTGCAACAATAGAAAAATAGTTGCGGGACGGCACTGTGTAGCGTTTGTCTAGG
Organism: Rhamphochromis sp. 'chilingali'; assembly: GCF_963969265.1. NCBI lineage: Eukaryota > Metazoa > Chordata > Actinopteri > Cichliformes > Cichlidae > Rhamphochromis > Rhamphochromis sp. 'chilingali'. The sequence goes on from NC_137943.1 coordinate 35,857,182, forward strand.
GTGTTGATCATTTTCCTAAATCCCTCGTTTTGCACAGTGTTGATGGGAGCCATATCTTTGGTCAGGTGATAAGTGATAGCCTCCGTGATTTCTTTGTGCCTGCAGGAGTTCGACGGGTATAGGGAAGCGCTGTATAAGGTTCCCGTTATTGATGTTTGGGTGGTTGACCGGGACGGATTTTCTCCTGTCACTTTCTCGTCATCCCTGACGTGCTCTCCGTTGTGTTTTCCTGCTAATTTTAGCATCACACAGCACAGCTTCTGTATCACGTGGTATAAGGCTCCGCCCTTGTCATTTGTTGAGCAGGAAGAGTGAGCGCTTGTTTTCATGCAGATTATGTCCCGGATCAAAATGCGGTACAATCGTCGTCTTTTTATTTTTTATTTTTTTAAATCGTTGTCATTTGGAAATGAGATCGCACATAAGTATGAATCGAGATCGCGATTTTCCAACGATTAATCGTGCAGTTCTATTCCGAACACATACCCAGTCCATGGCACTATAGATATCAAGCTTAATTTAATTTTCCATTTTGATCTGATACATGTTCAAAGTCTTCCTTTATTTTTTGTGCAGTATATTTGCTCAGTATGATTTTTTTTCTATTTTCACATCACCTTTCTTTTAATTGTCTCCTTTTTCCCCTCCAGATGTCCCACAGCAGCATTTCTGTAAGGAGGAGGAAGTTATCGCTGATCAGCAGCATTTCTGTAGGGAGGAGGAAGTTATCGCTGATCAGCAGCTCTGGAACCAGGAGAGGAGCTCCAATCTGGACCAAGAGGAACCAGAAGCTCCACAGATTAAAGAGGAACAGGAGCAACTCTGTAGCAGTCAGGAAGGAGAGCAGCTGGTACTAAAGGAGGAGAATCATACCTTTATGGTGACTGCTGCTGAGAAAAGAGACCACAGTGAACCAGAACCAACAAGAGACCAACTCAACTGTGTCAGCTCTGCTGTAGCAGTGAGACAATATCAGGGAGGAAGGAAGAAAGATTCACAATCACGAAGAAATAAAAAAAAAGGTCACAATAATGTAGAACACCAACCTACGCCAGACAGTCAGTGCAAGTCTGACAAAAGTAAAAAGTCTTTAAAATGTGATGTTTGTGGAAAAGCCTACAAATATAATTATGAAATGGAAAGACATTATAGAATCCATACAGGGGAGAAGCCGTTTTCCTGTAAAACATGTGGGAAAATGTTTGTACGTAGTGGTTCTGTAGTGCAGCACATGAGAATCCACACAGGTGAGAAACCATATTCTTGCAAAGTGTGTGGGAAAAGTTTTAGACAGACAAATGGTTTAACTGTCCACATGATCACGCACACAGGTGAGAAGCGGTATCACTGTGAAATATGTGGGAAAATGTTTGCACGTAGTAATGGCTTATTGAGGCACAAAAAAGTTCACACAAGTGAGAAACCTTATTATTGTAAAACATGTGGGAAAACATTTCCACTTAGAAACTTGTTTTTGATACACACAAAACGTCACACAGGTGAGAAACCATATCATTGTAAAACATGTGGGAAAATGTTCAAGCGTAACAGTCATTTAAAAGAGCACATAAGAATACACACAGGTGAGAAACCATATCATTGTAAAACCTGTGGGAATTCATTTAGATATCGTGCTCACTTGTTGCGTCACATGAAAATACACATATAGAGGTGTACTCTTTTAACAAAATTAACAGTTTAGTAAGCTGTGTTGAGTGCAAAGTTAAACATAAGTCAGCATGGGAACTAATGGTAAGCACAGCATGGTAGTGAGGAGGTCATGGTTAGAGTTTCATTTTAAAAGCAGGTGGAAGTGGCACATTTTTACAAATTATTCCATTTACAAAATGTTTTAAGAGCATTATCAATTCTTTACCCAAGCAACAGTGATGGGGATAACACCATTGCTTTTTTCAGTAATTAGTAATCTAACTAATTACTATTTCTATCGTTATAATGCTGTTGCTGTTACTGTTACTATGAAGAAAATGCGGTGCAGGCACGTTACAGTTTCTCAACACACCGTTGGTTGAAGCTGTGTTCATCTTGCTGGGAGCTAGTGGGGCGAAACAGTCCCACAAGTCCCACTGGTTGGCTGAGGAAGGATAAAGTAGTCATGGTAAACCAATTACATGACCAATTTAAGATAACGTGGTGGCACAAATAATTTGTGTGGCATCTTATTTGATGCAGAGTGTTCTGTAAATAGTTTAAAATGGTTATTAACAAAGTCTTTGCTGCATTTTTTTGGTAAATAGTTGCATATAACTTTTTTATTTGCAAAACTCCTGCATAGGTTTTTAAAATGTACAATGTCTATTTGCATTTCATGTTATGAAAATGATTTGTTAAATGTTTGTTGTTGTTACAGTAAAAAAAAAAAAAGATTTCATGGGGGTGGGGGTTGTTTGTTTTGGTTATTTACATATTTTTTTAATCAATTGTATTATTGAAAACATAACTGTAAATTCAGATGTGAGTTTGTGCTGAAAAGAATGATACCAAACAAGGCATGATAAATAGTTCTTGAAAGGTGAAATGTAGAGGTCAAATCAACCCTGGACCTCAGAGGGTTAAACTTTTTTTTCTAAAGTAACACCATAGTTACTTTTCTTTGTATTTAGTTACTTTTATAATATTGTAACTTAGTTAATAACTTACTTTTTTCAAGAAGTAACTATAGCTAATTACTTTTTCAAAGTAACTTGCCCAACAGTACTGAGGAATACATTTTCTATGTAGAAGTCTTTAAACTGTTTCCTAACTGAATGAAGTGCAAACATTTGGTTTCTGCTCTTATATCTCTTTTGCATTGCTGTCATTGCAGCTACTACATCACAAAACAGAACACACACCGAGAAGACCTGCTTCATCAATGAAATTAATTTCTTTTTGATTTTTTTTCATTTCAGGTTGTTTGTTTGTGCTCTGGTTCTGGACAGTAACCTTTGATGTTTAAAGGTGTCTTGTAAAAATTTCAAACGTGCATCCAGCAGCATGGAAAGGCCAGTGAGTGATAAAATAAATGGAAATACAATATTTATTTTAGATTTGTGTTTCCGCAGAGTACAGCTTTACCATGTGTTCTAGTTTGTTGAGTGGAATCCTGTGAGATCAGTCGAACCTCCAGCTGTCAGACTGCACTGTGATAAATTTGAGATTTTTAAAAAATGTGCTAACCACTGCACCATCATGCTGCTTTTCCAATTCTTTTAATAAGAATAACTTGAAAGCTCATTTAGATATAATTTTTTAATGTTGCTGTTTATATCATTCATTTGTCTCATTTTCTTTTGGTCATTTAATTCATTGACACTCGTTTTCTGTTACTTTTAGCTTTTTTGTAGAGTTTTAGACTCAAGACGTGGTGGGACGCTCATATATAGAGGTAGTTAGCATTTTCATTGATGATTTCTGTTCCTCTGCAAGCGTTAAATTAAACATTTCACCTGTTAAAATCTCCTGTACTTACTGTGTTTGAGAAAAAAGTTTCTTGTCAGTCTATCCTCAGTGAAGAGACAATAACTCACATCCTTATTTATTGGGTTGGGTTTTCTCTGGCTTCCTCCATGCAGTTAGTGGGGTTAGATTCATTGTATTCTTGCAGAATGTGGGCAGCAGCTTTTGCAGAAACATCTGTGGTCATGTGACACAGTTCTGTCTTTCTGTTTCATCCTTACCTCTGCTGCTGTATGAACAAACATTTTGAAGAAGCAGGAAGTAGATTCATCACAAAATAATAGAAGTATGACGTTAGCTAGCTGTTATTGTATTTCAGTGAGTAGCTTGTGTCACATGACTGATTATCTTGAATAATTTCTGTTATTTTACACAATAAACATTATTCACTCAAATTGTCACTACAACAAACCCAACTGGGCAGAGGTTTAACAGTGTGTGGCTCCCTCTAGTGGATGTTGTGGAGTATTCTGTTGTCTTTGCTCCAAAGGTTTTTGTACAGAGTTTTGCTGTTTCCTGTCACTGTGGGCTGCAGAGCACAGTAGTACACAGCAGAGTCAGACAGCTGAAGCTTCTGGATCTTCAGAGGAACTGATCTGATGCTGGAATCCAGTGTGGATGAAAATCTCTCCTTGAACTCGTCTGCTGTGTTTCCTTGATCCCCGCTATAGCGCATCAGGATGAATTTGGGGCTGTTGTTTCCATCCTGTTTGTACCAGAAGAGAGAAGTACCTGTTAAACTGCTGCTGTTATAGAGACAGCCAAGTGTTACTGTGCCTCCTGCAGCAGCAGTCTCTTCTCCTTTTGCTTGCAGCACGTTGTCTTTTTGTGCTCTGCATTCTGTAAAACACCAACAAACAGTATCAGTGTGCTGTTAAAGAATCACGTCAATGTTGATATCAAAGAAACAGAGTTGTGTTCATACCGAGGCACATAGCAGCCAGCAGCACTGAGATGAACAGAGGCGTCATATCTGCAGTGTAGAGTAACTGTGAGCTACAGCAAGTATAAAGAAGCTGTGATCTCTCTGTTTAGTCTTCATCAACACTAAGTTGGTGGATTAGAAGGAGGAGCCTGATCACAGTGACAGGACTCATTCACAGCCCTGTGTTATTCCCCCTGCTGACAGCTTCACACTCAGCACGTCTTTCTGCTGCTCTGCTTTCCTTGGCAGCAGGAAGTCTACAAAGTGAAAAGTCAATGATCCTTAAACACATCAGTGTGTGAAGGGCGAGTGTGGCTTGTAGTGTTCGGCACTTTGAGAGTCTCAAAGACAATTTTTTTTAATAGAAACACAATTAAAACTCTGCTGAAGCTGAAAGTCAAGATCAGATAGGAAGTGAATATTAGACTCAGGATCAACTCCAAATGTAGAGCTGTACGTGTCCAAGCCAAAAAGAAGACATCACCCTCCCTGCCTACATATTCAGTGTGACAATGGAGATAGGGAGTTGATGTGTTTCTGACACATGGGATATTTGGGAATAAATCTGAAAGAATAAGTCCTGAATGTAAATACACAGCTCAGAGTCCACACAGGTAACAATGATCACTGGGGCTGGGTATCGTCACTGATTTCTAGAATCGATTCGATTCACGATTCGGTTAGATTTGAATCTGGGAAATTTTGCCTCAGACAGTCAGAAATATTATTATTCAGATCAGTACATTTATATATTTTTGTATCTATAAAAAAGGAAGCTGACACTTGCAAGACTTTATCAAAGGTGTGAGCATCACAGCAGAGGCCTTTGTGTCAAAGTAGCTGAAGATAAAACACAGACACGTTTTGCATAATTTTTAAAAGTTTACATTTGTTCAGTAGCCTACTGAACAGCAGAAATTTGGTTTATTTTTCGGAAGTAAGTCAAAGAAAAAAAAACAGCGACCGACAGCGCTGTAAACAACGGTAGACTTCTGCGTAACAAGCAAGCAAATAATGCAGAAAACATTTTTAGACAGGAAACTGTTCTTGAAGTACAGAGAGAGAGAGAGAGAGAGCTGTGCATGAAGTGTGATTTTATCCTGGTGGAAGCAAAACAGCAAAAGTCAGAGTGAATCCATGACAATGTTTATGTGAAGTTTGGATCTTCTTTTGCTGCTGGTTCAGTCAATATTGTTTGGAGAGAGATAAAACTAACAGCTTTAGAATCAGCGCAAAAACGACGTAAACACAAAGCGCGGACCCGCCGAAACATCAGAATCAGCGAGCTGTCGGCTTTCAGCCCCGACCGTGTCCGTGCCGTCAGTGATTCTGATCCGTCGGCGGGTCCGCGCTTTGTGTTTACATCTTTGTGCAGAAGCCGTGTTCCTGCTCTCATTTACTGTTTTAGCTGTTTGGTGGTTGTTGAAATTTTGTGAGGTTTAACCTGAGATTCTGGCATTTTGGGCAAAATAAATTTATATTTAAAAATCGATTCAGGATTTTAATGAATCGATATCACGTTATCCAAGCCAGAATCGATATTAATCGATAAATCGATTATCAAAGCCCACCCCTAATGATCACCTCTTCTGTGAAGACAGCAGAATGTATACTGGGGGAAAATCGTAACAATCGTAAGCCACATTTCTGGTGACACCAACAAACTGAATAAAGTGATGAGGAAGGCTTAATGCAAACTGGATATACAGGAAGCTGTGGTGGAGAGAAGGTCACTGCACAAGCTGTTATCTATCAGCCTCTTACAGTAAGAGCTCCTTGTCTAACAGGCTGCTCCAGCTCCACTGACACAAGCACAGATACAGATAATCTCTCACACTTCATGAAATAATTCTTTATGACACAGAATCAGCTGTTTGTCTCAGCCGGAACCAGTGTTGGTCAAGTTACTTGAAAAAAGTAATCCGTAACTAATTACTGATTACTTCCCCAAAAAAGTAATCCTGTTACTTTACTCATTACTTATTTTCAAAAGTAATTAATTACTTAGTTACTTAGTTACTTTTTAAAAACACGATTTACAACCTGAGTAGGTGATAAAGCGATAGATCTTTCAGCCCAATTCTACTTTTTCTGCATAATCCATCATACAAAATGTAATCAAATGGAAAAGTCTCTTTTTAAAACTTGTTTATTAGTTTTAATCTTTTAACTTTATGCATGAAGCAAAAATTTAATTATCTGCAACATTCTCTGACTGGAAGAAATTAGTTTAACAGTTAAACCTATTTTCTGCACATTCCAGCTCATAAAATAAAATATTTTTTGTGTTTACACTCAGTCTTTCAAATAGATGCAAGTAAAACACAGCAGAAAATAAATAAAGTCACAGACTCAGCGGTCCTGTTGCTCTATTTTCACCTGTAAAGCAGGACTGAGGTAGGCGGAGGTTTACCCTGGTCCAGGTGTGCCGCGGTCAGTGGAAGAATCCGCGAGTTTCTCTGTGAGTTTCCCATCACGTCGTAGCTACTCGGTGCTTGTTGGAAGTTTAGGGGTTTTTTCACTGTAAAAAGAAGTTTTCTTCCCACGCACAGCGGACACTAATGTTTTTGTCACTTTTTATGGAATCAAACTCAAAGTAAGTCAGAACTTCCACGCTTTAAACGCTGCACGCTCATACTCTCTCTGCACTCGATATATGATCCACTGTTGATCTGCACACAGCTGTTGTCACGAACGTCGCACTCGCTTACGTCACTGTCATGAGACATTCTCGCAAAGAAATCACGGTTTTAGTAACGCAGTAACGCAGCATTCCCACGGGAAAGTAACAGTAATCTAATTACCTTTTTTGCAATAGTAATCCCTTACTTTACTCGTTACTTGAAAAAAGTAATCAGATTACAGTAACGCGTTACTGCCCATCTCTGGCCGGCACCGTAACAACACTTTACACTCAGTTATTACCATACACTTTCAGGACATCTGACATGTGCTGTGTGTCATAATTAGCTATGTGGTGATATCTTATGGACACAAATGCAACATGGTGGTGGCAGGACTCCAACAAGTACTTAGTCTGGATTTGTCAGGACAACTTACAAAGCCAAAAAATGCAAAGAGAAAGTCAGGTATTACAAAATAAGCAAACACAAGACAGAAAAAAACAAAAGCTGCCAAAAAAGGGAAAACAGCACAACGAGAACAAATAAAAGATAAACACAGAGACTGATGGAAAAGAATGGGAACAGTATATAGAATTAACTAAATAAATCATAAAAGACACTACTAAGCATTTTAAGATAGAAAAACTCAAAAAAGAAGAAGAAGAAAGAACCCAAACCACCATAGTCACATTTTACATGTATTGAATTTTAATCAGGTTTTCATTTTCACTTTTAACATGTTTTACATACTTGACTTCTTTGCTAATTGTGTTATTATTATTACTGTTCTCATGCTGTCCTACCATGGAAGCACAGCATGAGTAGAGGTCTCTTTTTTTCCTCTTGTACTTTCCCATTGTAGTGTATATTTCAGTGTTTTTCTGTAACGCTACCGATCTCCAACCTGTATCCCCATGTGATGTCTGTGTTGTGTGTGTGTAAGGTCGGGGGGGTGTCCCATTTCACTGCAGAGAAACCTGCATGTGGCGAATAAAGCTTGGATTGATTGATATTATTATTATTTCTAATTATTTATGAAATATCTATTGGGGAGCGAGTGAGTGAACAATGAAACGGCAGTAAACACCCAATCAGACCAAACACACAGGTGAGAAACTATATACATGACATCACTGAAAAATCAGACTCACACAGAGGATTTGTGTCAAATGTAAGGAAAGTTTAAAGCAGATGTTCAAGCCACGATAGAAAAACACTGTGAGAATGTCAAAGTAGGTCATGCAGGCATGAAGCACCTTTAGATTAGATTATTATGTTGTGACTTTGTTACATGTGAAACTGAGTTATTTTATTTTGTTTCTGATTTTTAAACACTGTCATCCAATAAATAAGAAAGTTATATCCTGATGACCTTTAGGGGTGGCTGTAGCTCAGACGGTAGAGCAGGTCAGCTGCTGATCGGGAGGTTGGTGGTTTGATCCCTGCCTCCCCCAGATTGCATGCCAAATGTCCTTGGGCAAGATACTAACCCCGATTTGCTCTCTGATACATCCATCGGAGTGTGAATGCATATGAATAAAAGTTAGAAAGCATATTGTATACTGTACATATTTCACATGAACAGTTTTTACTGTTTGTAGTTATTTCATTATTGTTTCTTCATGTCTGAACGTTCCTGCAGTTGGTTTGTGGTTGATGTGGATTTGCTGCTCATGTGAATCCTCCCACAGTGTTTCATTAGCAGCTGTAACCACAGTGACTCTGATAAAACAGGAATTAGCAGAATCCATCTGATATGAAGCTGTGCTTTGAATACCACTTCCCTCCTCTTTGAAGAGTAGTCAGATATCTGTGTTCAGGTTTTTGTACAGCCTCTTCTACACTTTGTATCACTGTGTTTGTAGAGCACAGTAGTAGAGAGCTGTGTCTGCCAGGGTTAGGGCTGCTATGGTCAGATTAGTTGTTGTAGGTGATGTTTGGGATCCATATCGATTATTGGGAATATAATCACTTGTGCTGTCTTTTGCTCCTTTCCAGAGTATAAACTGAGGAGCCTGAAGGTCAGAATCATGTCTGTACCAATAAAGCCAAGGAGTATCATCACTCGTCTCATAGCTACATGTGAGTGTGACAGATTCTCCTTCTGTTTTAGTGACTTCAGGTTGTTGAGGAGTGATTGAGTCTCCAGCTGTTAGTCCTGGAAAAAGAAAGAAGAAAAGTAGTGAAATGCAGTCTGTATATCTGCTTAATGCAGCAGCTTCAACTAAACTTTAATCCCTGTTCTTAAACTCACCTATAATGTGAGATAGAAGCAAAAAGAGGTGCAGCAACATGTCTTTGGAGTTATTAAAGCCAGACAGACAGCACATGAACAATGTTCTTCCACTGCAGCACAATGACCAACAAATAATGTCATTGGATGAGCTCAACTTCAGTGGGCGGGGACAGTTTAATAGCTCAGCCAATCAAACAGTTTTGTGCTTCCACAGCAGCTCTGTCTCTGTCTCTGATCTTTACTGCTTCATTTCTCTGTTGTCTTTGTCATCAGTCCAATGACACAAGAATCAGAGGTTTAACAGTGTGTGGCTCCCTCTAGTGGATGTTGTGGAGTATTCTGTTGTCTTTGCTCCAAAGGTTTTTGTACAGAGTTTTGCTGTTTCCTGTCACTGTGGGCCTCACAGCACAGTAGTACACAGCAGAGTCAGACAGCTGAAGCTTCTGGATTTTCAGTGGGACTGACTTTTCTTTGAGTTCAGCATCAAATCTGTTCTTTGGGAATTCTTGAGCATTATCGCCGGCTGTTTTATCACGTCGTAAAACATATTTTGGAAAGTCATTTACTTCTTGTTTGTACCAGAACAAATATGGATATGTATCAGTTGTTTCAAAGTTACATCCAAGTGTAACTGTGTCTCCTTCAGCAGCAATGACATCTCCTTGTTCCTGGATCACTTTGTCTTCTCCTTTACACTCTGAGGAAGAACAGAACATGCAGAGGAAGAGATGGATCAATAAACATGATTAAAAACTCACCATTAATCAGACTCACACATTTATTTAAGCAGAGGAAACATGTTGATGTTTGTATCTCACCAAAGAAAAGAGCAGCAAGAATAATCCACAGCCAATGTTCCATCTGTACAACAAGGTTTAAATCAACAGGAGAAACTAGCTGATGTTCAACATTCAGTCTGAGAATTGTTCTCTTCACAGCAGCACTTATTATTGACACAATGGTTGAACACAGTGCAGAAGGAGAGCCCCGCCTACTGGATGATGTCGCCCTCTAGTGGAGCTGAGCAGTGTGGAAAATGCTTCCTGTGTTTTGTAGACAGACTGTGGGTTTGCTGACACTTACAGTACGATTACAATCAGCCCATTTATATTTTCAAAGGAAAAAAAGTATGTCAGCCAACATACTGGACATTTTTCTACTGAACAATAAATGTGCTGCCACTACTGTAGTTATTGTACAGTACTGTTATTCAATAATACTTCAAATATGAACCAATTATTATTATTTTATTTCATTTTTATACAATCAAAACTTTACAAACGTTGCTATAAAAAAAGTCTGAAATGTAATAATTTTGAAATTCATTTTAAGCTTCCAATAACTTTATTTTGTAGGTTACATTACTGATAATCAATATGTCATTTAATTATTTTTCAGCCACACACGCGCGTTCGAGCTCAACAACGTGTTTGTTTTGCATTCAAACACAGAAGCTTGGTATGTTATAATATTTAAGGATGGTTTGTTTCCCAGGTCTGCCATTACTGCCTTAATGACTCTCAAGCTCCATTATTACACTGTTGCCAAAAATACTGTAAATGTGATATACAAACAGTAATGGCTCCATTTTCTTACCCTAGCTTACAATATAAAGCACTTTGAGGCTGTTGTTGTGATTTTTCTGTTGTATAAATAAAACTGAATTGATTTTTTTCCATTTATCAGAGGTGGGTAGCGGGGGCAACAGCCTAAGCAGACAATCCCAGACCCAGCAGAGCGCTGCTTTCCTCCCAAGTCGTCTGATGGTTTGCCAGAATTGCTCGTCTTTACCACAAATTCAGAGAATCTGGAGACTTCTCCACGCATGGGACAAAACTGAAGAACTAAGAACTGATTAGGTTTTTGGTTTTACCATGGATTTAGAGAGTTACTGTTGGATTTCAGTATGAATTCATTTACACATGATGAGGCACATTACACTCATTGGGCCGAAGTCCTCATTTTAGGTTTAACGGCGTTTTTATCAGGTAAAGTTGAATTCTTAGACATGAATTGATCTGCAGTTTGGGGAAGGCCTTGAAGAGGACTGGCGGTGGCACCCAGACCGGACAGATGCCCAAAGAAGGCATCCCCTAGAAGCAGTACTAACTGTACGGTCAAAGACCTCTGCAGTAATTATTCAATTTTCAATTCAACTTATTTATACAGCGGCAAATCACAACAACAGTCTCCTCAAGACCCTACAATAATACCTACAGAGAAAAACCCAACAATCACATGACCCCCTATGAGCAAGTATTTTGGCGACAGTGGGAAGGATAAACTCCCTTTTAACAGGAAGAAACCTCCAGCATAACCAGGCTCAGGGAGGGGCGGGGCCATCTGCTGTGATTGGTTGGAGTGAGAGAAGGAAGACAGGACGAACACCAAGTGACATCACCACCCAGAGGAGAGGAATACAACTGGTGGGAAGGCTAGCAAAGATGAACAGTCCGTGTCCTCAATAAATCGGTCCAGGATTCCATAGAATCAAGTGGATGGGCTCAGACAATTAGGAATGAATTTTGGGAGAAGAGAAAACCTTAACGGATGAATGAGGGGAACCCTCGATCAGGTATCGACGTGGATCGACTCTGAACGGCACCAATTTCTGAAATGAACAGAGGTGACAGTCAGCAGCTTTGGACGGGTTTGCGAACTGATTAGAGTAAAACCACCTTCTATAATCATAACCCCCAAAACTGGCAGAGAGCCACCTGATTCCACGAACCTCACAGAAGATGATAATTCCATTTTGAATGTCGTCAGAACCGCGAGTCGGCTTGGAGAGTGGTCTCGAATGGCTATGTCAAGGAGGGAGGGTTTAGATGTTGCTAGTGAAAGCACATGAGAACTGAAGGGACACCTTGAGGAATAATGCGCAAGGAGGAGTTCGGATATCTTAAAAGGAGTGATAGAGGACAGAACCTGGTGCCACGAGACTTTGTTGGTGGTTTGCAAGGACAGGCAGAGGTTAATTAAGGGACTGCTATAGTTCGCTGTTGATCAAATGTGATGGCAGAGGCTGTATCAAGACTAATGTGATCTATTAGATGGTTTTTATATTGGTTAGAACTAAGATTATTTTTATTTTTCCAGTTAATGAGGACCATTTTCTTAGCAATGCATAGGGTCGTAAAAACAACGTGGGCTGTGTTTATTTCTGCAGTGACCTCATCCAAGTTGCCCAACAAACATACTAAAGGGGAAGTTGGAATGTTGCGTTTCAGACACTTTGATAAGTCTTCACATATCTCGCGCCAAAACTTCTGAACTGGTGGACAGAACCAAAGAGCGTGGATATAATTGTCCGGTGTATTTGCTTGACAGTGTGAGCAGTTGTTGGTAGACGTAAAGCCCATTTTGAACATCCTATGACCTGTATAGTGCACTCTATTTAATATTTTATATTGCATTAATTGCAAACTGAGATTTCTGATCCATTGAAAGGTTTTTAAGCATATCTGAGACCAAAGGTTTTGGTCTAAGCTGATCGATAAATCCGCTTCCCATTTTGCAATAGGAAGTGATATTGATTCATCTATTTTAGAAAGTGTTCTGTATATTTTAGACAATAGTTTGGGAGTTTTAAGATTAAAAAATTGTATCACACTTGGTGGTGTTTGTAATTCAGCTTCACTGGGATTAAATTTCTTTTTTACTATGGATTTAATTTGTTGATATTCCAAAAATCGTTTCTTGTTGATCCCATATTGTGTAACTAGTCTGTCAAACGAAATAAAGTCTGTTCCTTCCAATATATGTTCCAGGTATTTAATTCCTTTATAACTCCAATCTGGAAAGTTTATCATATTATTGTTTTGTAATATGCCCAGATGGTTCCAGAGGTGTACGTTTGCATGGGATTAATGAAGACTCTGTTATTTTTAGAAACTCCCACCATGCTGTCAGAGAAGAGCTAATATTGATGCTTTTAAAGCATTCATGTCGTTTGACGTTTGAGCTGATAATGATAGGTCTGAAATTTCTAGATTATTACATAGTGCCTGTTCTACATCTATCCAAGGTTCATCTAAGAGGGTGTGTTTTAACCATCTGGAGATGAACTGAAGCCTGTTGGGCAGATCTAATCCTCCTTTATCCTTGGTCTTTTGTAGTGTTTTTAAGCTGATACGTGGGGGTTTATCTTTTCAAAGGAATTTAGAAATATACGAGTCTAGAGATCTGAACCAATCTTGTGATGGCTTATTTGGGATCATTGAAAATAAATAATTTCTTTTTGGTAAGACCATCATTTTTATAGCAGCGACCCTTCCCATGAGTGATATGGGCAGAGATTTCCATCTAGCCAGATCGCCTTCTACTTCCTTTAAAAGCGGGATGTAGTTTAATTTAGTTAATTCTGCAAGCTTAGGAGAGATATCCATGCCTAAATGGGCAATTGTGGCTCAAGAGTTGGGAGTTCGCCTTGTAATCGGAAGGTTGCCGGTTCGAGCCCCGGCTCGGACAGTCTCGGTCGTTGTGTCCTTGGGCAAGACACTTCACCCGTTGCCTACTGGTGGTGGTCATAGGGCCCGGTGGCGCCAGTGTCCGGCAGCCTCGCCTCTGTCAGTGCGCCCCAGGGTGGCTGTGGCTACAATGTAGCTGCCATCACCAGTGTGTGGATGTGTGTGTGAATGGGTGGATGACTGGATATGTAAAGCGCTTTAGGGTCCTTAGGGACTAGTAAAGCGCTATACAAATACAGGCCATTTACCATTTTTACCAAATATTTAATATTTCCAGATTGCAGTCGGGTAATAATAATAATAATGGATTGCATTTATATAGCGCTTTTCGCTATACAGCTCCCCCGCTGACCCCAGTAGGCACCCCCATACTCTGCAACCCGCCAGGGAAAGGGGGCTCAGGCCCATCCGGACCGGGACCCAGAACAACAGCGCCACCCGGCCCCACAGAGCCCGGGACAGTCCACCCGACCCCACCACAGAGAAAACTGCACCCACCCCGTCATCCACTCACCTTCCAGACTACACAAGACAATAGACGCCCAGGCTGAGATCTTCCTCCACCTCTCCTGTATCTCCCCCTCCTGCAGAGTTTGTTTTTTTATTACCCAGAGAGAACAAGCATGGATGCAGAGGAAAAAAACAACATAAAAGATTATAATTTTCTAACTTTTAATTCTGCCATAATTTTAGTTTGGAAAGGGGGGATTCAGTTTTAGCTGCTGGAGTTTAAGAAATTGGATGTTAAAATAGATATATACATATTTAATGCTTCTAAATGGTGAATGTCGTCAACATACAAGGATCTATGAATAATTACTGTTTTATGTCCATTCATGTCCACAGTCTCGTTAACTCACGTATTGACTAGTGTAATCCTCTCTTGCATGGTCTCCCCCAAAAATATCTCCAACTTCAACTGGTTCAAAACTCAGCTGCATTATTACAAGAACCCCCTCCGACCAGAACATCACCCCTGTTCTCCAGGAGCTTCACTGGCTCCCTGTGAAATTCCAGATAGTGTACAAGAGGAGCTTCTATCCCCAAGCCATCCGTGCCCTAAACACACACACCCGCCCTCTCACATCATCTATAATTGACTCAGTCAGGACTCTTCCAGACACTAAACCAAGGCACAATGTACATTTCAATTCCTTTAATTTTAAATATGTTTATATTGTCTGTCCTGTAAAATAGTCAGATGTCTGTTCATATTAATGTACAGAATTCACCTGCTTGCTGCTACTACTGCACATTCACCCAATGTATATACTATATATATATATATATATATATATATATATATATATATATATATATGTATATATATATATAACCTGGAAGTCCCGAGGTCAAAATGGGAGATGCCCCCAAGGGTGGTGGAGAATGACCGAGCTAAGATCCTGTGGGACTTCCAGATACAGACGGACAAAATGGTGGTGGCTAACCAACCGGACATAGTGGTGGTAGACAAACAGAAGAAGACGGCCGTAGTGATCGATGTAGCGGTTCCGAATGACAGCAATATCAGGAAGAAGGAACACGAGAAGCTGGAGAAATACCAAGGCCTCAGAGAAGAGCTCGAGAGGATGTGGAGGGTGAAGGTAACGGTGGTCCCCGTGGTAATCGGAGCACTAGGTGCGGTGACTCCCAAGCTAGGCGAGTGGCTCCAGCAGATCCCGGGAACAACATCGGAGATCTCTGTCCAGAAGAGCGCAGTCCTGGGAACAGCTAAGATACTGCGCAGGACCCTCAAGCTCCCAGGCCGCTGGTAGAGGACCCGAGCTTGAAGGATAAACAGCCCGCAGGGGCGTGCTGGGTGTTTTTATATATATATATATATATATATATATATATATATATAATGTTCTTCCTCTACACCCCCCCCCCCCCCCCCCCCATTTTTGCACATGTCGAGGAGCGTGTCAGGCTACATTTCACTGTGTGTTATACTTGTATAACTATGCATGTGACAAATAAAGAACCTTGAACCTTGAACAAACTTCTTCTATTCACCTACAAGGTCCTTCACAACCTCACTCCTGCCTACCTTGCTGACCTGTTAAGCACTATCTCTTCGATCATCTTCTTCTATCCAGCTTGCTGTGCCTTCTTTCCACCTCAGCACCATGGCAGGCATCGCTTTCAGCTGCTCTGCTCCCAGGCTGTGGAACTCTCTACCCCCAGATATAAGAAACCTTGATTCTCTCCCCCGGTTTAAATCCCTCCTCCTACTGCCCACCTATTCAAATCTGCATAGTCACTGTGAACCTGTTTATTTTATCTTGTGCTTTTGTTTTCTTATTTTTCTTCACTGCCAATGTTCTATTGTGTGTTTTATTCTATCATTAAGTGTCATTGGGTGTCTATAAAGGCGCTTTGAAATAGAATTTATTATTATTATTGTTGTTGTTGTTGTTGTTGTTGTTGTTGTTGTTGTTGTTGTTGTTGTTGTTATTATTATTATTATTATTATTATTAACAACAACAACAATAATAATATGTTTAGGTGTCTAAAATCCTCCTAATAACAGGAAGTGAAACGTCTTCAAGAAATTTATAGAAGTCCAGTCGCTTACTTTAATTTAAGCACTTGAACTAAAGTGCTTCACCAAGCCAGCACGCAGTTAAATAAATTTACGGGGGGAAAAATTAAAACAAAACAATAAAAGGAAAATCTGTTATTCTTATGGAGCAGCTGAACACAACGTGAGTCGACCAACCAATAATCTATTTCGCTTGTAAAAATGAGAAGAACTCAAACTAACAATCAGTTTTCAGTTTAAACAGAGAATTTTCTAAGTTGAAATTTAACTTATTATGGTTAAAATAATGTTTTGTTTTTGTGAAATGCGGTAAAAACAAATAAATATAGAACTTCGTACTATAACCTGATTTGGGAACGAAACCTGTCCTTCTCTGTCGGAACTTTACTGTGTAACACCAGGCGGAAGTAAACGGGAAAGAGCGGAAGTTCCGTTAGCTTTTCTCCTGTGTGACAGAGAAGGAAGACGGTCGTATTGTTGTCGTCTCTCAGCTGAATCTTTGAGCCGTTTGAGCAACCATGTCTTCAGTTCAGTATCTGAGAGAGTTTATCAACGAGCGACTAACTGCTGCTGCGGAAGAAATCTTCTCAGAGTTTGAAAAAACGATCGTCCAGTACGAGGAAGTGATCGACCGTCAGCGCAGACTGCTGGATATCACCTGGAAACCCGAGATAAAGCTGCACACAGCAGGCGAGTCTCACTCTGATGGATGGATGAACTCACACATGAACGAGTCTCACTCATTTTAAAGTTATTTGCTATGTTTTATATGTTTATCATATTATTGCTTTCGGATGTTCAGCTCTTCTTCACTCCCGCACTCGTCATCACCTCTGCTCTCTCTTATTGTCCTGGGGTCCGTTCTTCGTACGTCGCTTACTACATCCAAGATCAAATCATCGCGCTAACTCTGAGCTCGCTATTCCGGTTCTCCGAACACACCTGTTGTTGACGATTAGTACAGCTGGATGAAGTAATGTGACATCACTGGGTGGCTTAACAGGGGCTACGCATCGATAGTAGAAACATTGATCGGCAACCCTCTGATTGGTCGGCGAAAATGTCGAAGGAGCGCGCTCGGCTCGGTATTTTTCAGCAGCAGAGCAAGAACTCTTGATTGAGGGATTTCAGGAGTTTCAGGGTTTAATTAAAACGCAAGAGAACACTGCAAAGGCTGCAAAAGCAAGGAGCGAGGGCTGGCAGAAAGTTGCTGACAAATTAAACTCGTAAGTAATTTAATAATAACAATAATAATGGAGTGGATTTATATAGCGCTTTTCAAGGCACCCAAAGCGCTTTACAATGCCACTATTCAGTCACTCTCACATTCACACACTGGTGGAGGCAGCTACGGTTGTAGCCACAGCTGCCCTGGGGCAGACTGACAGAAGCCAGGCTGCCATATCGCGCCATCGGCCCCTCTGGCCAACACCAGTAGGCGGTAGGGTAGATTTATTATATTACACTATATTATCCAATATTGTATTACATTATATTATAATATGTTATATTATATCCCCTTTCACATTAGAGCCACAACAGGACCCACTAGAACATGGGAACAGGTAAAAGTGAAATATAAGAATATTCTACAGAATGGTAATATTTATCACTTATATTGCTTTTCGTCTCTTGGAAAGAGACCCTGGAATAATCTGTTTGTTTGTAACAGCAACCAAGAAAAGGGCAGAGCAAAAAAAGACAGGTGGTGGTCCTGCACCCCCTCGTCAACAAGTTGGTTAAGTGAATAATATCCTCACGGGAAAATCGATATCTCTCAATGAGCACACTGTCGCGCTGAGCTAAAGGATCCTGTCTGTCCCGCAATATACGCTGAATTCTGAAAACTCTCCTTATCAATCTTGCACCTTCCGCAATGGGTGGCTCGCGTATACGGACAGGACATGGCTGCGACAGGCTTCCCAAATCCACCTTCGCTTTTATAGCCGTGGTCTCTCATCTTGATTACACGAAGTAATTTACAATTACTACTCTGAAATATGAATTACATCTGTAATAATCACATACATGTAATAGAATGTTAATAGTACATTTCCCTTTTTTAGGAAATGACCTGTATGTATCTGTGTGAAATCAATAAATGGATCAGGTGCTGCATTATCTTTAGTTACATTGAGAATATTTATTTATGGTGAAACAGTGGTGGAATATCGCTGTTGCTTTTGTATAAATGAAGTGGACATACCTGCGTGGCCGCGATCTAATCCTGTTTACATAAAGTAAACCTGCTCCCGAGCAGGTTTACGCTTACGGCTCTGTTGCTATGACAGCAAGTCCCGGATGAGCTTCGGGGAACCGAACGATCCAGGATCACGCGAAATCGTCAACAATCAAATCCAGCTAACTTAGCGAGGTACGAAGAACGGGCCCCCGGTTGTAAAAATCGTGTAACGTGATGATTGGTTACTTAGCATCAGATTATTTTTTCATTGAGTCAGCTAATTATTTAAAAACATTGCATAAAGGGAAATATTTAGACAGTATTTCCTACCATAAGAACTGAACTGTCGTCAGGTCCGCTGCCGACTACAGGCCAATATTTCATTCAGCTACAGATGTGCATCCAACACATCTGTTGCTTTTTATTACCGGGTTCTTTTCCATCCAGTGAAACATGTCTTCACAGCTGCATCACTTCCTCTTCTGTTTCACACACATCTTATGTATTTTATTTTGAGTCAATCACATTTTTTCAAATGAAGGGCTTATTTTCTTCTTCTGAAGTCACATTATTGTCACAGAGTGCACACTGACTTTGTAAAGTAACATACACTATATACATGCACAGTATATTAGTTACTCGTAGGGCTGCTCAATTAATCGAATTTTAATCACGATTACGATCTGGGCTTTCAACGATCATTAAAAATGACTGAGCCGATTATTAGCCCCTCCCTCATTTATCCGCGACACCTTAAAGGCCGGTCCGTGAAAATATTGTCGGGCATAAACCGGTCCATGGCGCAAAAAAGGTTGGAGACCGCTGATTAAGAGGACCCGAGGGAAGCTCGGAAAGCTAAGCAGAAGTTATTTGGAGAGTGACTGCCGTTGGTTGAAAAGAGAGGTAAAAAAAACTTCAGTGGTGTTGCACACTATTTTATATTATTTTTTTAAAGTCATTGTTAACCCTTTAAAGCCGGTCAGAGCAGCACGCTCCGTGTTGTGTAACTATTTTTAAATCCCTGTAGAACCTGAACCGTGTAAGCTAGCGCAATAATTTGTTTTGCATATGAAACCGGAGGAGTTGTACTTACATCTGATGCCATCAGCTTGTCCTCGGTCACAGTTTCGTTCCACATAAAGCTTTGCAAAAATTGCATAAAAAGCGCTTGCAGGAACAAAAACATAATATTCCAGAAACACGCTTTGCTGATCCGATCAGCTGTTCGTAACACTTCCCACAGTGAAATGATGCACATGCTGTTTTCTTTGCAAATTTGCATCATAGGATTGTTTTTTGTTTTTCCTGCAGTATATAAAAATTGGTGTATCTCCAAAATAAAACTATGAAGACACTCAAAATAAATTTCCTGTTGTTGTAAACTATTTTTTGCAACTTTATTGTATTTAAAGTTTTGAGGGATAAGCCTCTTAAATTTCTCCAAGTAGAAATATATGTAAACAAAACAAAAGCGATTTTCAATTTTTTTTGTAGTTTATTGCACTTTTTTGCAGTTTATGTAATTACTATGGACTTAATGCATACATATTATTAAAATATGGGCTATAACAGTTGTATTGATGTATAGCAACTTGAAATGCTCCCACAAATGGCACTACAGCATGTAAAAAAAATAATATAAGCTCTGGTGGACTTGGTTCTATGGTAGGTCTTAAAGGGTTAAATAAATATCGTCAAATAATCGTGATTATCATTTTTGCCATAATCGAGCAGCCCTAGTTACTCGGTTAGACAACAGCGGTACTTGTGTTCTTTCTTTCGCATGGAAATAATAACCTGAACGGTTACCATGGTTACCCACTACCATGCGTGTCTGTGTGCACACTGAGAGGAAAGAATGAGAGCAGTGGTGCTGCTCTTTGAGCCTGACGTTACTGTCGGTATCATCCACTTATCCCCCTGGTGCTCTCAGTAACTCTCAGAGTGAACGAGAAATGATCAAATAAAACACATGAACAGATGATGGAAATATAATATTGATCTGCAATAGCACTTCACTTCACTTTGGTTTTATTTATATAGCACCAAAGCACAGCAACAATTGCCTCAAAGCGCTTTATATTTAATGTCAGTTGTTATATTTAAGCTCTGCTTCAAAGCCAAAAACACACAGAAGCAAAACAAAAAAACAAGAACAGCTGATGACTCTCACAAGGTCGTCCATACGTTCATTTTTTAAAAACTTTTTTAACTGTCTTCTCAGCTGATTCAGAACGCCCTGCCTGGATTTTCACTGACACCAAGAAATAAGAATATAAAAGGCCTTTTCCTTATGTGCCTGGGCATGTAGTTATATTAGTGAGTTTGGTTCTGTAGGTTTCTTTGAGTTTTAATATATTATAAATGTAATTTTATGGAGCTCTTTACTACCTTTTTAACCCTGTGTGTGGGTTTATTGGGGCAACTGTGGCTCAGGGGGTTGGGAATCGCATCTGTAACCGGAAGGTCGCCGGTTCGATCCCTGGGCTCTCTGTCCTGGTCGTTGTGTCCTTGGGCAAGACACTTTACCCTACCGCCTACTGGTGTTGGCCAGAGGGGCCGATGGCGCGATATGGCAGCCTGGCTTCTGTCAGTCTGCCCCAGGGCAGCTGTGGCTACACCTGTAGCTGCCTCCACCAGTGTGTGAATGTGAGAGTGAATGAATAGTGGCATTGTAAAGCGCTTTGGGTGCCTTGAAAAGCGCTATATAAATCCACTCCATTATTGAGGTAATGCTGTAAAATAAACAGTTTATCCCCACAAAAAACAAATAAATCTTTTTCCAGACATGATTTTTAGCTTTTTTTTACACATCCGACCAGACTTTTAGAAGAAGCGGAAACATTGTGTGTGTTTATTTTAATGATTGCTCAGAGGAGTTTTTCTGTCATCACATCAGTTTTCTTTATGTTGGCTTCGTTCTAGGCCTCCAGCAGCAGCATGTCTATAAGGAGGAGGAATTTCTCATTAACCAGCAGCTCTGTAATGAGGAGAACCGCGGGGAACCAGAGCCTCTCCAGATCAAACATGAACAGGAGGATTTCTACAGCAGTCAGGAGGGACAGCAGCTTGCACTGAAGGAGGACATTGATACCTTTATGGTGACTGCTGCTTATGAGGAAAGAGCCCACGGTGAACCAGGACCAGACAGGGAGCAGCTCCTCTCTCACAGCTTCCTGATAGCTGAGGGTCAAGATCAGGGAGGAAGCAACTATGTAGATTTAGGATCAGCACATAGTGCAAACAGAAGTCACAGTACCGATGCAGAAGACTCTCCCACGTCAGAGGGTCAGTGTAACACTCACATAGGTAAAAAGTCGGTAACATGCAATGTTTGTGGAAAATTGTTTAAGAATAAATACAAAATACACGAACATCACAGAATCCACACAGGCGAGAAGCCCTATCTTTGTGAAACGTGTGGGAAAAGTTTTACTCAAGGCGGTAGTCTGTTGGTTCACATGAGGACCCACTCGGGTGAGAAACCGTATACCTGTAACACCTGTGGTGAAAGATTTTGTTACTTATTAGCACTTAAAAAGCACAAGGCGGTGCACACAGGTGAAAATCCATTTTTTTGCACAACGTGCGGGAAAACGTTCACTCAAAGGGGCAGTTTGTTGGTCCACATGAGGATCCACTCAGGAGAGAAGCCGTATTCTTGCAAAACATGTGGGAAAAGTTTCACTAAAAAATGTACTTTATTGGTGCACGTGAGAATTCACACCGGTGAGAAGCCATACACTTGCAAAGTATGTGGGAAAAGTTTTACCCAAAGAGGTGGTTTGGTAGTCCACATGAAAACTCACGCAGGGAAAAAGTTTTAGTTCTGAATATTTAGCAGGGAACAGTGTATTTATGAAGCCGAGCTTGACAAAAGTATCGAACCCGTTAACAGTAAAGCTTTCACAATCAGAGCTGGCTTTACACACTTCCTGCTGCTCAATAAAAGGTCTTTAAAAGTCTGAAATTAAGGTCATGACTGATCTCAAAAGCTCATATATGTTCCATAAATGTGATGAAATAATGAAATCTGGCAAACAAAAAAACATCACAATTTAAACGTCAGTTTTTCTGCGTGTTCTCGGCTCTCACCGGTGATGATGCAGATTTATGTATATTAAGATGTAGTGATGTGAACCAGCGCTAACCTAATAGCTTACTTGTAGTCTTCTGATATTCTTCTATTCAACAGCAGCCTGTAGACGATAGCACTTAGTATGAACACTGTAGATGCTCACGCCTGTTTCAGAAATGGGAAAATAGGAGGCGGGAAGTAGAGTCCCATATCCATACTGGCACTTAACATGTCTTTAGTTCAGATGACGAATGATCTCATTCTGTAAACATATGAAGGTAAAACAGTATTAGGAACTAACATTTGTCTGATTTTTAACTTTACAGTTATTTATGTTTTTTATATATATGTGTGTGTGTGTAAAAGCAGAAACAGTAGGTGAAGAAAAAGTGTAAGATTTCGACTAATGTGTTTCCCACTTTAACACACACTCACTCCTCTTCATGATGAAAACAAAGATTGGGTGTATTATCCTGTGCGTCTGCAGCAGAGTTCATCCTCATTTCTGCAGCCGTGATCGAACAAACATGTAAATCTAAAATTGAATCATTCTCAGCAGCAGATCTCAAACAAACTATAAAATAAATATGAAATGACTGTTGGCCATTAAAAAGCATTTGGCTAGTGTAGGTGACTAAGATGCAGCTGTATTGTTTTTGCAGTGTGAACAGCCGCGGTGCTGTGAGTTTGAACATATGACTAACGAAAGGATCAAAACTGTTTGTTGAGGAGATTTTTGATCAATATTGTGATCATGATTAATTGTTGTGATTATTCATGTATTTTAGTGACAAAAGGCATTTACTGCATGTAAACATAACACTGCTTTTACATCCATAATGCAACATTCCTAATATTACTCACCCACATTCCAAAAAATATATATATATTAACGAATTAATTAAAACACTTTTCCAGACCGATATGGTGCAAGCCTGATGTAAGCGCATCCACTTAACACTAAATGTAAAGTCTTTCCCTGCATTCACTGTACCTGCATGATGGATGTAGATCGACAGCTCTGACCTCCCTCTGCGTTTCCCTGCGTGCTTTTGCATGCAGTGCAGGTATCTCCTCTTCAGGAAAAGAACTGAGTGAGCGAGTCCGTGTGCTGAAACCTTTAATGTGGACATGACGAGTCAATGTCGGATAATTCACGTCAGTAACCATTTCTTTATTTTTTTAGCCTTTGTGCGTCAGTCGTGCTGCCGTTCGTGGATTGTTTTCAGGCGATTAACCTCCTGGGACCTGCCGTCCACATGTGGACGTCACATTTTGGGTTATTTAGACCAAAATACTCAGTTTTGCTCTACAAGGGCCTGATATCCACTTACAAGGACGTTATACTGCTACTGTTCTATCAGAATTTTAAACGAATATCCTCATATGTGGCTCTCATTTTTCTTAAAAACAAAATAGGTTTTAAAAAAAAAATCTGGCAATTCTTTGTTTTTACATTCATCGGGCCCCAATGTGACCAAATATCAAAGAGAAATTAAAAATGCTGCCGTGGAAGAGTTCGGGTCTTAGGAGGTTAAAGCACTCTTCACACGTGATTTCGTCTTCATTACGTCTCTTCCATTAAATTCAAAGTATTTCAAAACAACAGAGTATGATGCTGAACGACAAGCTCCTCCCCCTCTGCTGTACAGCACAGCTCAGTGTTACTCGTGCAGACGAGTTCAGGAAACCTTCAGAGAACAGCTGTGATTCAGGAAGTGCTTGATGTGCTTTTGTGTTCTGTTTGTCGAGCACACAGTTTCAGTTTTGTTCCATGATCATCATTTCATAGAAGGAAGCCGAAATCAAATTCAAGGCTGAAATCTGATCATTTCACTGCCCTACAAGCTACTGATCAACACAATGTGACAATTTTATGTGTTATTACTTTTATTTTCTCTCACGTGCAGCAGAGACGCAACTTTAGACGACTCGGTGTCGCTTCTGTGTCACGCTGTGGCGCTCTCATGATGAGGGTTTTTAATTCTCCAGTGAAACATGATGACTCTCACACAAGGTCATTTTTTGTTTGAATTGTGTTAAGTTTGTTTGTGCAGTGTACCATTGGATGTGCGGACTGCCACTGAATTACAGTTGGTGTTTCATGATATAAAATCTTGTTAAAGCCGGCCATAGAAAGAAGTACATTTGTTCTGTTTTATTATAAAATCTGTGTTTTCCAGCACTCACACACTCTGGAAGAAAAATGTGTGTAATATGAACCGAAGTGTTTCCTGTAGTTGCTAAGTTCTGTGAGTTTGCTGCAGTTTTCTGTCACAACAATGTAAATATAAAAAGGTACAAGTGGAGGCGTTGCTCGGCAACTCTTAGTTTTTAAAGCAGCTTCTTTCCCTGCAGAGTTAGACTGGCTTTGTTTTCCTTTTACCGCCATCAGTTAAGTTTGTGTGTGTATTTGAACTTGGTTGGAAAATTGGATGTATGAAATGTTTCCATTGTATTCTGTCATATTCTGATCTACGTATGATTTCTTTCCCTTGTTTTTACTCTACCTCAGATATTTGGATTGTGACCTGAGATACTGAAGCTGAGAAATCCTGTAGTGCTCACTGACCACACGAGTCTTTTATTTGTGGAAAGCATGTATCACTTTTTGTTCTTCTGTTTTGTGTTCAACTAATTTTGATTGTTCAGGATTTAGAAGTGAAACTAGGAAGTTGTAGATTTTCACCATGCTCTTATAAAAAGCTCTTTCTAAAGTTTTTTTGTCTGTTTCATGATTTATAAATCAAAGCCGCAGTAAAGATGCAGAGCTGAAGATGAAGACACTTCACAGAATCAGAAGCCACAGTGTGTCAGAATTAATACTGAACTGTTAACTTAAATCAGGAAGTGAAATTCTAGAGATGAAGAATGTCTTTTGTCAGAGTGTCCTGGGCTCAGAGACACAGAAACCCCTTCGTTTCACAACATTTACATTTCAGATACATTTCAGGACCACAGACAGCAACGATGTTTCCTCCTGACTGTTGATGCTGATATAAAGTGTTGGTTTGTGGTTGGTGTGGATTTGCTGCTCATGTGAATCCTCCCACAGTGTTTCATTAGCAGCTGTAACCACAGTGACTCTGATAAAACAGGAATTAGCAGAATCCATCTGATATGAAGCTGTGCTTTGAATACCACTTCCCTCCTCTTTGAAGAGTAGTCAGATATCTGTGTTCAGGTTTTTGTACAGCCTCTTCTACACTTTGTATCACTGTGTTTCTAGAGCACAGTAGTAGAGAGCTGTGTCTGCCAGGGTTAGGGCTGCTATGGTCAGATTAGTTGATGTAGAAGATGTTTCTGAGTCATATCGATCATCAGGGATATATTGATGATAACTCCATGATCTTGCTCCTTTCCAGAGTATAAACTGAGGAGCCTGAAGGTCAGAATGATGTCTGTACCAGTAAAGGCGTACATACTCTGATGTTGTCTCATAGCTACATGTGAGTTTGACAGATTCTCCTTCTGTCTCAGTGACTTCAGGTTGTTGAGGAGTGATTGAGTCTCCAGCTGTTAGTCCTGGAAAAAGAAAGAAGAAAAGTAGTGAAATGCAGTCTGTATATCTGCTTAATGCAGCAGCTTCAACTAAACTTTAATCCCTGTTCTTAAACTCACCTATAATGTGAGATAGAAGCAAAAAGAGGTGCAGCAACATGTCTTTGGAGTTATTAAAGCCAGACAGACAGCACATGAACAATGTTCTTCCACTGCAGCACAATGACCAACAAATAATGTCATTGGATGAGCTCAACTTCAGTGGGCGGGGACAGTTTAATAGCTGAGCCAATCAAATAGTTTTGTGCTTCCACAGCAGCTCTGTCTCTACAAAGGTTTTTACAGAGTTTTGCTGTTTCCTGTCACTGTGGGCTGCAGAGCACAGTAGTACACAGCAGAGTCAGACACTGCAGCAGAGGAGATCTCCAGATAAAAATCGCTTTTGTCTTGATCTTTTCTAAACTTCAGCTTTTCTATTTTCTCTGAATGTTCATCTATGAGAAGCTGTGGATGTGAACCAGACTTCTGATGGTACCAGTAGAGGTTCCTGACAGAGCCTGAATAGTTGCAGGAGAGAGTCACAGTGCCTCCTTCCAAACTCGTCACTACATCTTTAGATGGTGTCAGTAAATCCTCAGAGGATCCTGAAAACAACAAAGACATATTTCACCATCATGTTTCTGCATCTTTAAACTTAGTTTATAAAAAGTGAATCAATTCAAACAACATCCAGATATTTTCATGTCCATCATCTCCTTTTACATCTCACTCCATCTTTTGATGACTCACCAGTCTGAAAGGAGACTATCATCATCCAAATGAAAAGCAGACCGTGTCTGTGTTCTGTCTCCATGCTTGTCTGTGTCAACAAATTGGTCTCCTGACCTAAACTCCTTCAGCTGCCTGTACAGAATGAGCAGCAGGACCAGTGAAGGAACCTCTCTACTCTATACATGCAGCGTGATGCCTGAATGGATTAACATGTTTGCCTTTTCCTTACTTTATTAGATATTCCACTGAAAATTAAAAACATACATGCACAAATAAATTAGTCCCATATTCAGGCACATGAACACCACACAGTTGGTTTCCAGGTACAGGTTCCATTAAAACATACATAGATGTTATACTCATATTAACAGTTGTGTTTTATGTATCTTTTTAAAAAATATATACCAATGAAAAGTACGTCAAACAGTTTTCTGGGTCCTTTCTCTTCAGCTAAACCAATTTAAAATCATCAATTAAATGAACTCAGTTCAATTTTATTCATATAGTGCCAAATCAGAGCAATATTAAGCTTCAAGAAGCTTATTATTGTAAGGCAGGGGTCCCCAACCCTAGTCCACGAGGGCCGGTTTCCCTGCAGGTTTTAGATCTCACCCTGGGTCAACACACCTGAATCAGGTGAATGGAGGTGAGCTGAGGTGTTAGTCCTTTTGCCACGTGCTCCATAAAGTGTGAGATGTGGTGTTTGATGGTGGGATGTAAGAGGAGGCGGCCTGCACAGGTACAGCTTACTCAGCAGAGAGCATCTTATTCTTGTTTATATTCCAAACCCTGTTCACCACAGAGATCCACAGCCTGTGATACCAAACAGTCTCTGGAGCCACTGGATTCAAACTGGGAATCAGATTTTAGCATCAAGGTGGGAAAAATCCACTTATGATGTTACCGAAACCTTTTATTTTTCAGGAATGTGTAACTAATATTCCCTCCTACTAGAAACTGAGCTGTTACGTAAACGAAGTGGAACGGAAGCCCTTGTCTGCCGGAGCTTGACCGTGTGACACCAGGCGGAAGTAAACAAAGGAAAGGCGGAAGTAGCTTTCCTCCTGTGTTGAATCAGCGGCGTGTGTGAGCTGAGTGTGTGAGCTGCGGCAGCAACGATGCCTTCAGTTCAGTATCTGAGAGAGTTCATCAACGAGCGACTAACTGCTGCTGCTGAACAAATATTCTTGGAGTTTGAAAAAACGATCGTCCAGTACGAGGAAGAGATCGACCGTCAGCGCAGACTGCTGGATATCACCTGGAAACCCCAAATCAAGCTGCACACAGCAGGTGAGTCACTCTGATGCTGCCGTGATTCTCATTAACGCCGTTTTAAACGAGGAGTTTGTCCTGTAGCTGCTGTCAGGGTGAGCACAGGGACCCCACACCGAGGCTCAGGAAACCTCAGTGGGCAGACAGTCTGTCTCTCAGCCGGTGAGAGTTGATAACTAGCCCTGTGATACCCGTTATCTCTGATTGGAGTTTAAAGTTTTGGTGAGTCAGCTAGCACACAGACAGTCCGGCTAATGCAGCTTGATTTGTGGTTAAAGCTCTCAGCTGATTTTGTAACGGTGCGTTGTTGTCAGCTGGGTGTAGAGAGCATCTGGCAGACGTTACAGGAGTCTGTCTGCTCGGACTACAAGACTTAAACAGTTTCTACCATCAAGCCATACGACGCCTCAACCACAACACTTCAACACACACAGTCCACGGGACGCACTCAGAAGCTGCAGCTTCACAAGTTCTCTGTTTAATCTGCACTGGTCACTCCACTTTATTGATAGTTATATTTTTAAAAAGTGCAATACAAAAAAACAAAACTTTGTACTGTTCAGTTTGTACTGCTGCTCATCCCTGTGCAGTGTCCCATCTGCCCCCCCCCCACATTCCTATTTAAGATTTTCTTTATTTAATCACTAGTGTGTACATATATTTATATATACATACATATATTCAGTCAGTTAACTGGAAATTTCTCTCTTTTTTTCCTTTACTACATCTTATTAATATTTTGCTCTTTACTATTTTTATTTTATTTGTTTTATTTTTATTTTTTATTTATTTTTTCTTCTACTGTACCATTCTGCTGAGTGACTGTCTTCTGCTCGTCAAATACATTTCATTGCGATGTTGACCCTGTGCTAACTTGCATATGACAAATAAAACTGAAAACTGAAACTGAGCTGTCAGCTGATCACCACCACCTGCTGAGCTGGCATCTCTTCAGTCTTCACAGGAAGGTCAGTGCCAGGGTACTCGATCTGTCCTTCCGGAGGGATCTGTTACGATTTGTAATGGACAGTAGGGGTGGGCGGTATAACCGGTAAACGGTAGAAACAATATAAATTTGGCCAACGGTACAGATTTTGACTATACCGCTCTACCGCATGTTGATGATGTCATCAAGCTGCGCCTGTTTTGGTCGAAAGTAGTGATGGGATTTGCGGCTCTTTTTAGAGAACCGGCTCTTTCGGCTCGGATCATTAAAAAGTGTCACGATGTTTATATGATTAAACTCATGAGTTTAATCATATAAACATCCAAATAAACTAAACTCAAAACACTGGGTCATAAGACCCAGGATCGTGACAAAAAAGAGTCGGATCGTTCAGCTCCGAACCGGCTCTTCAGGTTGTTTTGTTGCTTTAATTAATTTATTATTAACAATAATATAAAATTATGCCCAAAAGGAATTACTAATGTAAAAGAAAGTGGTTTTATTTATATATGTTTATATATAAATATATGCGGTGGCCCCCAGAGACAAAGCATGCACAAAGTCCAAAGCACATTTCTAGCGTTAACTGAACTTCCAAAACAGCGCTACTAGATCACTTAAATTACACAATGGAAAGCATGTGTGTATTGTTTGTGTATTTATACACAGGCACTCATATAGATTCAAATAATAAAAAAAAAAAAGTTCATTTACCTGTTACTACCACACAACAAATCAATGGTATCAAGCGGTGCGGCTTCGTAGCTTACCAAAGCTACATTTTGACAGATTTGTGAGCACCGTGTAGCACATAAAATCAGTTCAAGGTCAGTAAGCACAACCAGAATTCATACATAAGGCGCACTGTAGATTTTTGAGAAAATGAAAGGATTTTAAGTGTGTAAAATACGTTATACAGAAGAAAATAACATATCGTGATATATATCGTTACCACGCATGCTTCAAATTATACCGTGATATGGATTTTAGGCCATATCGCCCAGCCCTAATGGACAGAATTTCTCCTCTGATTTTTTAATATATGTATTAGATCTTACTAAAATTATAATTATTACTTTTTCTCATTTTACTGCAGCATTTAAAAATTTCCTTTATATGTGATGCTGATTCCAAGCGTACTCTTCCTGCTAATGTAGAGATCAGGCAAGAGAGCAGTCTGTAGAATTTTAGCCCTGAATGTTAATGTAACCGGAAACAGTGCTTTTATTTTAGAGTATATGCTGAAGGACGCTAATGCAAAACAATCACCACAAGCTTTCCATTTAACATCCACACATTTCATGTTGATTATTCAGTCATTGAACATATATATTATTTATTGCCAGCAGCTTTTCAGCTGTATCTTGCATTTTAACTTCCCTCTCTTACTGCTGTACTTCTGCTGATGTTCCTCTGTTGGTGAGCCTGAGTGAACCGCTGGCAGAGGAGATAAATTGCTTCTTCACCTGCTCCGAAACACCACAACAGCAGCACTCAGCTGCTTCAGCCCTGTTCCCATCCTCACCCTGACCTTCACCTGGTTCCTGCACCGCTCCACTCACTGTACCAGAGCACGATGTCACACAGGTGTTCCAAGCAGTGAACCCCAGGAAGGCTGCCGATCCAGACAGAGTACCTGGCAAGGTGCTAAGAGCATGCACCCACCAGCTCACCCTCATCTTCACAAGAATCTGCAGCCTCTCACTAGATCAGGTAGCCATCCCTTCTTCTACAGAGAAGAAGTCCTGAAGTTGGCAGCATGGTGTTCAGAGAACAACCTGGCACTGAACATCAAGAAAACCAAAGAGGTCATTGTCGACTTCAGGAGCCACAGCACTGACTTAGTCCCCCTTTACATCAACGCAGACTGTGTGGAGAGAGTCCATACCTTCTGGTTTCTCCGAGTCGTCATCTCCACTGACATCTCCTGGACAGACAATATCACAATGGTCATCAAGAAGACCCAACAGCGACTACACTTCCTGAGGGTCCTCAGGAAGTACAAACTGGACTCCAACCTGCTGCTGACCTTCTACCGCTCGTCCATTGAGAGCCTGCTGAGATACTGCATCACAGTATGGTTCGGCAGCTGTACTAAGGCGGACAGAGCGAGGCTTCAGAGTGTAGTTAAGGCAGCACAGAAGATCATTGACTGCCCTCTCGCCTCCCTGATGGACATTTATTCCTCCTCAGCAGAGCAGCAAACATTATCAAGGACAGCTCCCCCCCCCGGCTTTGACCTCTTCAGCCTGCTTCCCTCAGGGCAGCACTACAGGTGCATCAGCACAAAGACCGACTGACTAAAAAACTGTTTCTTTCAAAGAGCCATAACCAGCCTGAACTCACACAAGCACTGACCACACAGTTCCACCCCCCAATTCAAGGACTTCTATACACAGACTACCACTCAACTAACATCACCACTGTGCGACATTTAATTTATGTGCAATAGCCCGCACTGTAAAGATATAACAATAATTTTTTCCAATATTTGTATAATTGCTATTTTTTAATACACACTGTTCATCTGTATTATGACAATAAAAGGCAGTCTTTTCTGTTCTTAATTGTGCAGTAGGGTGTGTATTCTCAGCTGTGGCCTTTCTCCTTCTAATAATCTTGATGCGACTTTCTCACTTCACAACTGACTGTGAGGATTCCAACATCAACACTCATTCTCCAATATTTTTAACAGCTGACAGCAGCGATCATCAGCAGTGACTAGAAGAGGACATTTTTTTATGGATTTCTTTACTGACTCACACTGTGGAGCCTTATTACAATCGATATTTTAATATGCGTTTTTCTTCTCTCCTTTCATCCTTGCAGACCTCCAACAGCAACACATTTTTAAGGAAGAGGAGGATCTCACTAATCAGGCACTCCAGCTGAGTGTGGACCAGGAGGAACCAGAACTTCCACAGATTAAAGAGGAACAGGAGGAACTGTGCAGCAGTCAGGATGGAGAGCAGCTGGGACTGAAGGAGGAGACTGATACCTTTATGGTGACTGCTGCTGAGGAAGGAGAGCACAGTGAACCAGACAGAGAGAGGCCACTCCCTCACAGCTGTCCTGAAACTCACACCCAGGATCAGGAAGGAAGCAAGAAAGTAGATCCAGGATCAACTGGAAATACGAACAGAAGAGCCAGTAACAATGCTGAAGACTGTCCCATTTCAGGTAGTCAATGTAAAACTGAAACAGGTAAAAAGTCTTTAAAATGTGATATTTGTGGAAAAAGCTTTAAGAAAAGGTCCCAAATAAAAGAGCATTACAGAATCCACACTGGTGAGAAGCCACATTCTTGTAAAATATGTCAGAGAAGTTTTTCTCATAGGAGCAATTTGGTGCGCCACATGAGAATCCACACGAAAGAGAAGTTACATTCCTGCCAGACATGTGGAAAAACCTTCAGTCAGAACAGTCATCTGCTGGTCCACATGAGAATCCACACAGGTGAGAAGCCGTATCCTTGTGAAACCTGTGGGAAAAAGTTCACATGTAGTACGCATTTGTCAGTGCACTTAAGAACGCACACAGGTGAGAAACCCTTTCATTGTAAAAGATGTGGGAAAATGTTCTCACGAAGCAGTAATTTGCTGGAGCACATGAGAACACACACAGGTGAGAAGCCGTATCTTTGTAACACATGCGGGAAAAAGTTCACATGTAGTAGTCATTTGTTAGTTCACATAAGAACCCACACAGGTGAGAAACCATATATTTGTAAAATCTGTGGGAAAATGTTCACACGTAATAGTGTTTTGTTGCGACACATGAAAACTCACACAGATGAGACCCCATAGTCTTGAAATTTTTCTAGAGAAGACATCCAAAGCGACTCCAAACTAGGAAAAAAAGAGATTCATGGTTAGTGTTATTACTATTCAAGGTTTATTAGAGTGCACTCCAACTGTGATCATGTGAGTTTTGTTCCATCTGTGTCACACTTCACTGCCATCATGAGGATGAAAGAAAACTCCAAATGGAAAACATAATGAATATTAAAATGATCTCATTGCCAACTGGATACAATTGATATTGTGAACATTTTTTTCCAACCCTCATATGTAACAAAAGCAGAATAAAGATGTCCAGCATGTTGTTGTAAAAGACTCTGTATTTAAAAAAAGAAAAGAAATAAAATGTCTCTGTAATGATGAATGATGTCAGTGTTTTCTTTTTTTCAAGCTGAGGAGTTAAAGGCTTTTTCTCAGAGCATCATTAGTGTTAGTAATCGATACAGCTATCAGTGCCTGTTGTTTTTGTGATGTCATATATTCATTCTAAACATAAAGTCTTTGTAAAGTTGTAATGTAGAAACGACAGATTGACACTGAAGGCTGCAGAGAGCTGTGACTGATCATAAGTGAAAGCGGTCACAGAGGAGAGTTCAGTTCAAACATGTAAGATATGCTTTAATCTCCCAGCTGACCTGCTGCGGGTTAAAGTTTGATATGATGGTACTCTGATCAATGTAAACATGTCGTACTGAACCTACTTTTTTTTTACAATAGTGCATATAGCACATTTACACTAGCACTCTAAAGTACATCATGATTGTCCTCCGGTGGCTCAGATTAATGTTTCAATTCAAAACATGAAACTCTTAATTTTTTTTGTGCTTCCACAGCAGCTCTGTCTCTGTCTCTGATCTTTACTGCTTCATTTCTCTGTTGTCTTTGTCATCAGTCCAATGACACAAGAATCAGAGGTGTAACAGTGTGTGGCTCCCTCTAGTGGATGTTGTGGAGTATTCTGTTGTCTTTGCTCCAAAGGTTTTTGTACAGAGTTTTGCTGTTTCCTGTCACTGTGGGCCTCACAGCACAGTAGTACACAGCAGAGTCAGTCACTGCAGCAGAGGAGATCTGAAGAGTCATCAGTGTTTTAACTCCACTCACATTAAACGTTATTCCAGGAACTGGATCTGATATTCTGTCTCCTGTTCCACAGTGAGAGATCAGGAACTCTGGTGGTTTTCCAGGATATTGTCGATACCAGAAGAAGTAATCAGTTCCAGCAGCAGCTTTGGAGTATTTATAGGACAGAGCAACAGCGCTGGCTTCTAAAGTAAATTCTTTTTCTTTGGTTGGAGTGAGTTCTTCACATCTGATAACTGAAGAAAAAGGAATATCTGCTATTAATCAGTTACACAAAATTTACAGTAATCATTGAATTGAACATAGTTTCCTGTGTAGGTGAGCAGACCTGTGAGAGTGAGAAGAATCAGAGGAAACACACAGTGATGTAATGACAGCATGTTGAGGAACATAAAGTTTGTTTTGTGTTGAACTCTGTTGAATGTGGAGGTTTTTCTCTCTTCTATAGTTCAGTAACAGCTCAGCTCCTCCCTGAATCTCTGCTCCTCCTCTCTGCTCTGTGTTTGCTGTGTTGCTCAAAGACAGTAATTAGTTCAGGACATGATTTAGTTACATAAAGGTAATAAATAAGTGTGTAATTAATAAATATTGTAAGTAAATTTATTCTAAAATGTTTTGGCTTTGAAATCTGATCAGAGGAAGACGTGTGTCACAAATGGTCTCTGTTGTGTTATGCACTGAGCAACAGTAGCGTTTGGCCATGACCCTGTCTTTGGCGTATCTTCTCCGGTAATGTTGTGAACAAATGTTTCAGCAGGAATAAAAGAGGAAGCTCATGTACATGCTCGTGCCTTGGGAAACTTTCATCTTTGTGAGCATTAATATGTTCAGATAGAACGTGGATATGTCTTTGACACCACCTTTTAGCTCATGTAATGTAATGTGCATGTTTTTAAAGTAGGTTAATTATTAAGTCTGGCATTGACGTGTGTATTAGCGAGGAATTTATTTTTCATACAAAAGAAAAAAGCCTTGAGAAGGAAAAGGTTTATAAAGAGCTTCAGTAAAATGAAGAAAAACAAGACTTGCTCCATTTATCAGCTTCAGCTTCCTGCTTCTCATAAAGCACTTTTCTACTTGAGCACTCAGAGTGCTTCATACAACAGCCTCGTTCACCCTTTCACACACATTTATACTCAGAGCAATTTCAGGTTAATCAAAGCCTCCCGTAAACATCTGTTTTCTAGTTGTAATCTGCTGAATGAATCATCTGCAAGAGATAAAATCATCTGTTAAAATATTCTTAATATTCTGTGAGCAAACAAAACGGAGAAAGATGAGTGTTTGGTTTGAAACAGGAATGTTCCCACGGCTGTGTTTCTTCCAGCTCTGCTGCTCTGCTGCTGCATGACAGGCTTCACCTGAGCTGAACACTGTGATTACAATACTCAGGAGGAGACTCGTGACGTTATTGTAGCTGCTGAAGTTCGCTGTCACAGCTGTGGCTCATTCTCTCAGAGTCTACAGAGGTTTAACAGTGTGTGGCTCCCTCTAGTGGATGTTGTGGAGTATTCTGTTGTCTTTGCTCCAAAGGTTTTTGTACAGAGTTTTGCTGTTTCCTGTCACTGTGGGCTGCAGA
Source organism: Rhamphochromis sp. 'chilingali' (assembly GCF_963969265.1). Classification (NCBI taxonomy): domain Eukaryota; kingdom Metazoa; phylum Chordata; class Actinopteri; order Cichliformes; family Cichlidae; genus Rhamphochromis; species Rhamphochromis sp. 'chilingali'. The sequence goes on from NC_137943.1 coordinate 35,892,650, forward strand.
GCACAGTAGTACACAGCAGAGTCTGTCACTGCAGCAGAGGAGATCTGAAGGTTCAGACCGTTTCTGTCATCGACCATTCTGACAGAAAGTTTGGAATTTGTTGTGTTTTGTGTTCCCAAGTTAAAGGTCAGGAACTCTGGTGGTTTTCCAGGATATTGTCGATACCAGTAGAACTGATCACTTCCAGTTGCTTGTCTGGAGTATCTGTAGGACAGAGTAGCTGTGCTGCCTTCCAAACTGGACTCTTCAGCTTTGCTGGCAGTGAGTTGTTGACAGCTGACACCTAAAGAAACAGAAATCTGTAAATATTTTACAAAGAAATCGTGAATAATAATTAAAATATTAGGATGAAGTTTTTTCACATGTACCTGTTAGAATCATGATGATTAACAGAGAAGTTTCATAACAGCCCAACAACAACATGTTGGACTGAATCTTCTGTGTTGAATGTGGAGGTTTCTCTGTCTCGTCTGCTCTTCAGTCGCAGCTCAGCTCCTCCCTGAATCTGTGTCTCCTCTGGTTTTTATTTCCTGATCAAATCTTGTCACAATGAGACTTTTCTGTGTTCTAACACTCACCTATGCAGTGAGAGAAAAGTACAAACAGGTAAAGGAACATGTTTCAGGTGCTGAAGTCACACAGCAGATGAACAAAGTTCAGCAGAATGAAAAGACTAAGCAGCCTCTCTGCTGCACAGCCTTCTCCTCAACATCAGGCTGGCTGTAGTTCTGCAGGAAGAGACCATCTCATTGGCTGAGTTCAGCATCAGTGGGTGGAGCCAGACAGAAACCTGTTTAGGGTCTTTATGAACAGCGAAACATCTGCTGGTGTTAAAAGAAACTAAAGAGGTGCAGTTACAAGTACAAGTACATCCAGACAGTGACTTTTACGGCTGGCTTCACCACATCAGTGTCTGCACAAGTTTCCCGTTCAGACTGTAAAGTTTGGGGAGGAGAGGATTCCCTGGAATCATCAGTGACAGTGAATTCACTGATAACTACACAATTATTTGACAGCAGGGAAAAAAGCATATCTGAACCTGTCTTTATGTTCGGCTGTGATAGTTGTAGCAGTCAGACAGTGAGTGAGAGAGACAATCTGCTGTGTACTTAGAAGCCATTCTTTCTGCTTCTGTTCTGATTCTGAGTTAATTTGGGTTGAACCCAGGACTGTATCGGCGTTGGCTGAATAGCAGTGGTGTTCACCTTGTGGTGTCAGAACACACAGGACGCACAAATAAGGTTATTCCGTCTTTACTGTGATTCTGTAGCTTAACAGCGCAGCACAGCAGCACAGTAATGCAACCGCAGGCTTACAGAGGATGTACAAGAACTCGTAGGTGGGGGGGGGGGGGGGTTAGCTGTTAGCTAACAAGAGCAGAACATATACAAAATACTGAATATAACAAACATTTAAGTCATGAATTAAGATTCATGAGCTTTCTTCCAGTCTGACCAGAACTACAAATGGAAATTCCGATATGAAGATCTCCATGCACTACTCAGAAAACCTTACAGTCCATGACATTAATTGCCAATACACCCAACAACACAAAACAGCCAATCAACCAAAGCGGTTGCCCCATGATCGTAAGGTCAGGGGTTCGAATCCCCTGAACGGCTACCCTGAGGTACCCCTGAGCAAGGTACCATCCCCACACAGTGCTCCCCGGGCGCTGCACTGGTGTCTGCCCACTGCTTCACTGAGTGAGTTTCCCCACGGGGATCAATACAAAGTGTGCATTATTATTATTGTGTACAACATTAGCAGCATGAACTAGCCACACAGTTGAACAGGCCAATACACATTGCACTTCTACATCCACTAAATGCCTAAAAGACTAAAGCTGTCCTTTCCAGGCAGGGCTCCACGTCCACTCAGTTCTTTAGCAACGCGCACGACTCACACTGTGTGTCGACATCCCCCGCTGAGTCAGTCCGCTCAAACTCTGATCCCTGGAACATGTGTTCAATAGTGCACCTGTGCCCTCTCGCCACAAGGGGGCTCCCACACACAGTTGACAGCCTTTCCAACACAGAGGACAGATTCTGTAAAATATCGGCTGCACATGATCTTGGGTGTGATTATTGTAGGGTCTACCTCACAATATAAAGCACCTTGAGGGGACTGTTGTTGAGATTTGGTGCGATTAATAATGTTTGAACTTTTAAGGTTGTTCAACATTCGTAGTTCTGTTTTGCATTTTGGAACATTTAGTTGTTTATTATAATGCAGTCTTAAGGCTTTACATTACATATTTTGACTTTGTGTATCTGTGTTGGTGGGCAGGTTGGACTCAAATATATGATTTGTAAAGTTCATTGGAGGCGTATAGTGCTCCAGGGAGTCCAGGGAGGAAAGGAGTCCACACAACACTCTCTCAACTCAGGGTTTGTCTTACCACACACCTGGGAAGATCAAAACCAGAAGTCTACACAGAAGAAACACACAGCAAGTATCTTGAAGCATCAGAAGCAGCACAAACACTGAGCAGGAGGAGCCAGGGCTTCACTAACTCTAATCCAACAGTCCAGTGAAGAATGACAGCCAGCTCAATTCTGCATTTGAGATCATCGGAGACACGTGGGTCAGGTCAGAGGCAGCAAGCTGAGACGAGGCCCACTCAGGAACACAAACAACAACAAAGGAACACAAACAACAACAAAGGAACACAGACAGAGGAGAGAGAGAAAACTAAAGTCCAGAGACAGACAGCAAACAAACCGAGAAATCAGCCGGAGACGACAGAGACCATCACATTTGGCTTTTAATTCAATGTAGGTTTAATAAGTTTTTAGATTGAGTTGAATCATTTCAGTTTAGTTTGCAATGTTTAAGAATATTTATTTTTAACTGTCATTGTCTGTTTTAGTTTTAGTCTTTATTAATTATTATTGCCTGGATGGCAAACGTCACATAAAGCCTCATAAAGCCTCATAAAGCCTCATCCAAAACTTCTGGATGGATGCAAACTGCATTTCGTTGGCCTGTACCTGTGCATGTGCAATGACAATAAAGTTGAATTCTATTCTATTCTATTCTATTCTATTCTATTCTATAAAGCCTCATAAAGCACATTTTGAACGTTTTGATCAAATTCACAAATATTGAAACTACGGGGATTTCCACCGTTAATCTTTCTTTTTTCCAAGTTCACAAAATAATTTCAGGTCTAGTTTTTATTTTTGTTTTAGTTAACCAAAAGGCTTTTCACATGCAGATTATATTAGTTCACTATAATAACCGTGATATATACACAGTAAAGGTGTTCCTCAAAAATGCACTGTAAGTGTAAGAAGTGGACACGAGTGATGACGAGCAGGTCCAGATGCTTCTAAACACGGAAAGAAAGAAAGGAACATTTTGGCTTCATCTCAGGAGAAAGTAGCGCTGACTGAACTGGTTGTTGCTACTGCAGTGGTCTGAATGCTCCCATCTGTTAATCTACAGCAAAAATCATGACATTTCAAACGTGATCCAAATAAATTAGTTAATCCTGTGAAATTACACTGTCAGAGTGAAGGGCTGCATTAAAATAGGTGACTCTGAAAAATATTTGTAACACAAAGTATTTGCAGTAATGTTGTTCACCTGGTTCAGAGTTTAATTTGTTCCCTTTCCGATCGTGTCCTCTCGTGTCAGCTCCCCTAGTTAAAGGTTCTGACGTCCTGACGGTTGCTGGTCTAGTTTTACCTTCTGTCTCATTGCTTCTGATGATCCTCACCTGCGTCTTGTTACACTCTTGTTTCTCCTGATGCCTCTGACCCTCGGGTGTTTAAATAGTGCTGTTTATTCCTCAGTGTCTGTGTCAGTCTATGTTGACCTACCATCATGTGTTCCCTGGTTGACTGGAGATTAGTTTTCTGGAGTTCGTCTGTTGCTGCCTTCTTAGTCAGCAGTCTTATTGCACCGGTCACCCAGGTCACCACCATCACCGCTGCCACCCAGCATTCAAGCTGTGACGCTGGTGCCCAGCTTGTAAGAGCTCCTGTTATTCGGCATTCCAGACAGTTCCATGAATGAACCAGCTTCATCATTGGTGTGGTTGTGGTGGGAGGATGAGGAGCCATGCTCCCTCTTCCAGGAGGAAGAGTGTTCTTGTCACCGGTTCTCCCCGTGGTTCAGTCCAGATGAAGCCAGTGAATGTTGTGCCTGTTTACCCAGACTAGCTCAGTTAGGCACAACGAGAGCAGGCAAACCCTGAGAGTTTCCTGACCCCAGGCAACCAGCGCAGTGTCCGCAGCCTATCAATAAACACTGTTCCAGGTTTATGTAGACGACTTAGCTGCTGCTCCTCTCATTCAGTATTATTAAAGTGAAATTCTGTAGTCTGCATTTCATGTTGTGCAGCCTCATTTAACTACAGTTGGTGCTACAAGTTGTTGTATAAACTTCCTGAGATTAAAACCACTCGTGGCTCTGATCATGTTAATGACTATTACATATCTGGACTTCATATGATTGCTGGGTTTCTCTCTGCGTGTATTATTGTAGGGTCGACCTTACAATATAAAGCACCTTGAGGCGGCTGTTGTTGTGATTTGGTGCTGTGTAAATAAAGTTGAATTCAATTTAAACATCATGATGAATTTCTCATCTAAAGCTCTCATTGAAAGTCTCCAGGTGAGGAAAAACGTGGTTGTTGTATCAGTGACTTTAAAATACTCGAAGCAGAAGAAACACACTTCACACAAAGCACATCAGTAAAGAAAACTGAAGATCAATATATATTTAGTCTCTATCACACAAAGAACATTGTTCAAGCAGGAATTTCTCTTTCTGATCAGCAGTGCAAAATATTTTCTCAGCCCCATGTCAGAAGAGCTTTGGTGCAGAGGTCAGCACCGTCACCTCACAGCAACAAAGTCCCGAGTCCAGCTTCACCTTCATGTGTGGAGTTTGTATGTTCTCAGCTTGTTTGTTTGGATTCTCTCTGGGTGCTCCAGCTTCCTCTCACAGTCCAAAGACATGCAGTTAGTGGAATGAAGTTAATGTCAGCCCTGTCTCAGATTGGTGACCTGTCCAGCTTGGACCCTGGCTCACACTCTACGGTTGCTGGAAGCTTCAATCTTCAACGGATTGAAATTAAGAAGGAATCATTTAGAGGAGTTTAAAACATTAAATCATTGAATCCATGAATCTGAAAGTGTTTTTGAGTGCAAGATGCAGACTGAAAGGTCTATTTAGCAGTGCTTCTCAGAGTTTTATACTGAACTAAGCACAGACTGACTGAAGAATTATGAAACCAAGCTTCAAATCCAGGATAGAGGTTGTTTGCTGTGCCGGCAGGACGGTCCACATACACTGCTACTCTGTTGGAGGAGAGCAGTGCACATGGACCGGCTTCATTATTCTCACTGAAGAATTATGAGACCAGACTCCAAATCCAGGATACAGAGGTTCAGTGAATGTGGTGTTGAAGGTGTGGAGGTGGATCAGAGAGTCCAAGAAGATATTGTAGAAGGACAGCGTGCCGGCAGGATGGTCCACATACACTGCTACTCTGTTGGAGACAACGTCTTTGGGGATGAAGGTTTCTGTGTTATTGTGCAAGACAGAGTAAGAGTAAGAGCAGTCCAGGCTCCAGGACTGACTGTTCAGTCCAAACAAGCAGTCATCACTGTGTCCTCTCCGTTTGATTCCTTTGTAGCTCACTGCTATAGAAACATATCCACTCCACTCAACCTCCCAGTAACAAGGACCAGTCAGCCCGTCTGTGCACAGCAGCTGAGGGCGGTCAAATCTCTCTGGATGATCAGGATATGGCTGCTGTGCATTCAAACGCATCACCTCTCTGTTGCTGTCAGACAGCTGGATCCATTTGTATACTGTGTTTGGGTCGATTGTGAGTTGATAGGAATCTGATAGAGAGAACAAATAAATCCAGCTGCAGTTATTGATCGATCATCTATTCGTTGATCGGCTCTTTGATGGTGACTCCTGATATCAGAGATATGAATGAGCGACACAGTAGTTTAAAGACGGTTGGATTTGTTTCCAAGAATCATCATAAAATCAAACGTACACTTCTTCAGATCCGAGCTCACCCGTCGGACGCCATCAGGCTCCACCCTGCAGGGAGAGGAGGGGTCAAACCAGCACAGTCGTTGGCAACATGCTAACATGGACATCATCACTCATACTGTCACAGAGGGAAGACTTCATGTAGCTCTTACATCTGCATAAAACAAACAGGCTGAGTGAAGGGATCTGTTCATACCTGTTTAGAGACTCCTTTCCTGCAGACCACTGCTTCACTTCTTCAGGTGCATCTTGAATCAGAATTGCTCTTTTAAAATCAAATATTACAATTTTCACAACACCTACATGTTTTGTTTTTTTTGAATGAAACGGAACAAAAGTAGGAAGTCAAAGTGTTTTTTCCTCATATATCAGTTGAGTGGAAGCAGTAAAGCCACCAAGAGACTTTGATGTGGTGACATTCGTCCTCTGCTTGTCATGGTCATTTTTAGTCTACATAAACTACTGAAGAAGATTGATGGATTCAACGCATCCATCAGAATATAAATATGTGTGCATGTTAGATAGAAAGCTCTTATATAGAAAAGGTGAATGAGGCACGTTGTGTTGAGTTAAATAAGAACCAGTCCATTTACCGTTTATTCGATCTAAGCAGCTTTGGAAGACGGCGACTGGACCTCGTTAAGCTTTTTGAAGAGGTTTCTCCTTTGGTGTTTAAACTCTAGTGGGAGTTGTCCACTTAAGAGGATCATTGGCACACTATTGATCATGTGCCTCATCACAAGATCCAAGTTATAAAAAAAGGTGTGGGTCATTATCAGCAGAGCTTTTGGATGAAACTATGGTGAAACCTTGCCTCACTCTATCATGTGACCCATTGAGACGCAAGATGTGAGTAGGGGTTGAGGTGCCTGGGAAGACTCAACATAACTGGAGCACGGATGGTACAGTTGTTGACAGCTGGTGTGTCGATCAGGTGAACTTCACAAACACAATGAAACACTGTGAGCCATGCACCGGCTTCCTCAGAGCCTGGACCTCAATATTGAAGCCCTGTGGGATCATGGAGGACTCTCATATGGACTGATGCCACACAGAACTGTCCACTGGGAACTTAATGTTGTGGGATACTTCTCTGTTTTGTTCATCATCATCATCATCATTGCTCTTTAGTTCCATCAGTCGCTCATCGATGTGAATAAACCAGACTGAACATTTCATGCAGTCTCGTGTGTCCTGTCATCCCAAAACAACACAATATCTTAAAGTCACATCAAAAACCTGTAACACTAACTTTGAAACACGTAGAAGCGCTTTGTCAGAGTGTCTCTCTCTTTGGTTGGCATCTGCTCAGATGGGAATTCTTCAAAGCTTTGCATGACCTGTTGGTTAGACTGCACTTAACATGATTCCACACACAGATAGATAGATAGATAGATAGATAGATAGATAGATAGATAGATAGATAGATAGATAGATAGATAGATAGATAGATAGATAGATAGATAGATAGATAGATAGATAGATAGATAGATAGATAGATAGATAGATAGATAGCCTCTTGTCGTATGTATTTGTGTATTCCATATATTCCACTTGCCAAACTTACCGTTCTGAATATTTCCTCAATGTCATCTCTAAGGCAGTGCTTTTTGACAGCCTCACAGATGTGTTGGATGAAGGCAGAACCGTATGTTTCATGAGTGTATGAACCTGTGTCTGCAAGCAAACAGAACCAGATCATATCTGTAGTTAGGCGGTGTTTGATTGTTCTAAATGTTACTTATTGGAGGGTGGTGCACTTACAAGTGGTGCTGGAATGAAAAATGATGAAATCCTTTTCATTGTGTGTCCGAGGACCTTTGACAGAGTTCACTGACAGAGATTCGATGTCGTCTGTGGGCACAAATTGTGTCCTATCAAGTAAATCCACCGATTCCTCCCCCACTGAAACAAACACACAGACTTACTGAAACGTGTCGATCTTTTACCTTTTCAAATGAACAAATATTAACAGTAAATTCATTGAAGATTCATTCATGCTGTTTGTTGGGTGTGTGAGGACAGATGAGAATCACCTCCTCTGCAGGCGTGAATAATGACGATCTTTGGTTTGTCCTTCAGTGCAGGACAGTTCTTTGAGTTTAAGTGCTGAAAGATTTGGTCAATTTCAAACTCCTCAGTTCCCGTGCCTCCATAACACACCAAAGTCACAAACACGCTGTCTGTGAGGGCCAGTTTTGGGTGTTCAGAAAATTCTTTCAGAGGTTTATCGATCATCTGTGAGAAGAAATCCGTCACTGGATCATTTAACCAGTTTGTAAAACTGGGTGCAAGTGAAGAAACCTTTTCTGCTTTTAAAAGTTACCTTTGCAGTGATGTCCCCACATCTCACTACCTCATATCCAAGAGTTTGAAGTAGACTTTGCATGACTTTCTCATCTTTCGCAGCTCTACATTTGTATAAACTTGTATTAAACGTTTCAATGTTGATCAGCAGGGCGATGCGATTTGACTGTGATTGTTGAGTCACTGGGTAAATCTGAGAGACCAAACAGAAACTCTTCAGATTATTTTAACACAAGCTGATTTTTTTATGCAGTCATTTGCAGTAATTATTATTATTATTGGTTTGGAAGTTACTACAAGAGGCTAAGATCAAACAATCAACATATCTCATATGAATCATACAGTAACATACTTTTTTACCCTGACTGTCTGTCCACGTCTCCATCTCTGACCTAGAAAGAAATCAGAGGACATGTTGAGCTGGAGGGACAGAATGTGTCACATCACATCAGCTCTTGGGATTTTCACTGTGCATCACATCATCTCTGCTTCTTGTGGATTATTCAGGACTGATTTTTAAAAATATTAATGAGAAAATGTATTGCTGATACTGATTAATAGATAATAAGACTTGAGCCTAATAAACCTGAAGACTATTGAATGTAGACACACGGGATCCTAATCAGGCATCAAAGTGAGATTTGGCAGGTGGGGAAACTCTAAGCCCAGGTGCAGTGGGGCAGCGTGGGCGACTTGGAAATGAGACCCTGTACTGGAAGCTCCACTCAGGTTTTCTTTGTATCCAGGTTGTGATCAGCTGAAGCTGCTCTTTGTGGATTTAGCCGACCGAATTCAGATGTTACATATTTCCAGCTTCCAGCCACTACGAAAACCCAAAAAACCTAGAATTTGGTGAATTAACTCAAACAGCACCTCACAGTTAAACAATCTCTGATTAAATGTATGCAAACAGCTCAGCTACTCTTCACCAGTCCAAGTTTACCCCTCTCAGCTTTACCACAGTACTGCAAACTTAACACTTTCACTGACATAAAATCTGAATAATGTCATTTCTGTCCCAAGATGTTTCACAATAAGAAAACAAAATAATCATGTTCCTCTCATGTCTTCTTTCTTTGCAACATCCTCCATCTCTGATGTGACAGATGAAAGAAAAACCTTCTTCAACGTAAAACAGAAACAACATCTGCTGCTGCTGCTAAGACAAATGAGAAATGAAGAATCAGAGACTTGCAGCAGAGATGCTGAGTCCTGGTTGTCCTCTGATTAAAGAGCTCAGACTGCTCAGAAAAGAAGGACTCAACTGTACCTGCACTGGAAACACCTGCTGACTGACTGACTGACTGACTGGATGCTCTTTTATACTGAGCTGGAATCTAGTTAGAATTGTTCTTCTTCATGATAACGTGAAGGCTGAGTTCTTTGGACCAAACTGGTTTTGCTTTGGCTGTTTGGGAGGTTTCCAGTTTCCTGAAAAGAAACTCACCGAACTGGTTTCACAATATGCCAGAACAAACACAGGAATGAGGCTCGCTTTCCTTTACACAGGTGATACGTTTGCTTCTTCACTGATTAACTCATGGACATGTTTAGAGATAATTCAGGAACTACTTGATGTAATGTTCCTCCACGAATCTCCACCTTATCATGGTGGAGGGATATGGTGCCAAATGATACCAGGAGCTCTGTTTTCAATGGTAATTTGCCCCTGGTAGGGTCCCTATATGCACACTGGTCCTGAGAGAGGGGTAAGACTAAGAATGAATCAGAAGACATCCATGCTGCATTGACCAGTGGACCATGTCTGGGTACGTGGGATGGGGTTTCTGAGGCTCTAAGCTGGACCAGGCCCAGGGGAGGGGCTCCACAGAGAGTGTGGGTTAGGTGGCAGCCAAAGTTGGAGGCCCTGGCAATAACCAGGGTGGATACATCTGTTTCCCCCAGCTTGATGCCTTTATGTTGGGATTTTTGCTGGTGGACAGGAGAGTTGCATCCCTGGAACGGGTTCTGGCTGTTTGCACTTTTGCACCAAACCTGGGCTTGTGTTTGGTTGTTGGATGGAAGCTTTGTGCTTTTGACAGTGTAGCTAACATTAGTTGGAAGGAACACTGAAATACTGGAAGAGGTCACAGTTTCAGGCTGTTTGTGTCCTGCTTCACTGTCTTCATGGGACTGCCAGGGTCAAAGTTTGAACTAATAGATCGTTTTCTTTTTGACTCCCAGCAGAAGAATGAGGCCGCTCAGCAATGCTGTGTCAAACCTGGCCTGCAGGTAAATGTTGCATTAGGACAGATAATAAGTGTAGATCAGATGATTTCCTGAAGAAGCAGCGTCAGGGGAAAACCCTTCATTAAAAATCCAAAACTTCCTCATGATCAGTGTGTTAGACTCGGGACATAAACCAGACCAAGAGTTAGCTTTCAAGCAGCACCAGTTTGAGCCGCCAAATTTCAACTAACACAAATGTTTGTTTGTCAAAAGATTATGAATTTAAAAGAAAGAAGACCAACTGTTAATTTCTGCTGCTTGTATCAAGCTCAGGAGCTAAAAATGCAGGACCTGGTTCTGCTCGCAGGCTCCGGGTCATCTCTGATTTCCTCCATCAGGTTCATTGACCATGTACCAGTCACATTATATTGACCACATCTAACTGAGCTGTGTGAATGCCTTAAATATTCTTGTACAAAACAATAAGGTGAGAAAATCTCGTCCCCACTGTTCCAGCATGTCTTTAGTTCAAATCTCACAGGTTGTCACATTCACAGCTTCTCCTGTTTTTCTTCTCTTTACTATTTCCTCATGTTTCTGATGCTTCCCCGTCTACCTAATCCTCTTCATTTCTAGTGCTTTCCTTGTCCCCACTTCCTGATAAATTGGATGTTTACTCTGTGCTTGTTTTGCCTTGTTGGTTTCACACATATACAGTAATGCTGTCAGGTTTCCTCCATGTGTTTTCTTCTTGGTTTACAGCAGCTATGTCGAGTCTGTCTTTGCTGGTTCATCAGATTTAAAGTTTGCTATTGTGTAATCCTGCGTCCAAAGTCATACTTTTGTCTTTTATAATCTCTGTAAAATTATAAAATCTAAAGAGGATGTGATGTTGAAATGTTGCTGCAGTTCCTGTGAAAGAAAATATGTGAACTCATGAACTCTGCTGACTGGAAACTCTCCCTGCTGCTGCAGAAATGTGTGAGCAGTCCTCAGTGTTTAGATCAGAGGGAGCCTGGTGGTGGAGCAGGACTGCTGAAGAACTCAGTGGAAGGACCCACAGACTCTGGTCCTGATGAAATGTGTGGGGTGGAGGAGGGCTGCATCCATCTGACACTGAGAGGGGAAACACTTAAACATGAGAGCAGGACAATGATGAAGGAGAGCATCATCATCTGATGTGATGAGTTCAAAGAGAATAAATGGAACAAGCATGAGATGGTCTTCCTGGTTGGACTTTTAGTTTCATGTGAGAGATTTTACCTTAAAGAGATAAACCTCTGTTACTCTGTTTATTTTGCTTCTGCTGCATTTCTGCATGTCCTCATCCACTAAATATAAAATAGTGTAAATGAGCAGCTTTTGATGTTTGACAGTTTTTATTGTGTCTGAACGATCCTGCAGTTGGTTTGTGGTTGATGTGGATTTGCTGCTCATGTGAATCCTCCCACAGTGTTTCATTAGCAGCTGTAACCACAGTGACTCTGATAAAACAGGAATTAGCAGAATCCATCTGATATGAAGCTGTGCTTTGAATACCACTTCCCTCCTCTTTGAAGAGTAGTCAGATATCTGTGTTCAGGTTTTTGTACAGCCTCTTCTACACTTTGTATCACTGTGTTTGTAGAGCACAGTAGTAGAGAGCTGTGTCTGCCAGGGTTAGGGCTGCTATGGTCAGATTAGTTGATGTAGGTGATGTTTGGGATCCATATCGATTATTGGGAATATATTCACTTGTGCTGCGTTTTGCTCCTTTCCAGAGTATAAACTGAGGAGCCTGAAGGTCAGAATCATGTCTGTACCAATAAAGCCAAGGAGTATCATCACTCGTCTCATAGCTACATGTGAGTTTGACAGATTCTCCTTCTGTTTTAGTGACTTCAGGTTGTTGAGGAGTGATTGAGTCTCCAGCTGTTAGTCCTGGAAAAAGAAAGAAGAAAAGTAGTGAAATGCAGTCTGTATATCTGCTTAATGCAGCAGCTTCAACTAAACTTTAATCCCTGTTCTTAAACTCACCTATAATGTGAGATAGAAGCAAAAAGAGGTGCAGCAACATGTCTTTGGAGTTATTAAAGCCAGACAGACAGCACATGAACAATGTTCTTCCACTGCAGCACAATGACCAACAAATAATGTCATTGGATGAGCTCAACTTCAGTGGGCGGGGCCAGTTTAATAGCTCAGCCAATCAAACAGTTCTGTGCTTCCACAGCAGCTCTGTCTCTGTCTCTGATCTTTACTGCTTCATTTCTCTGTTGTCTTTGTCATCAGTCCAATGACACAAGAATCAGAGGTTTAACAGTGTGTGGCTCCCTCTAGTGGATGTTGTGGAGTATTCTGTTGTCTTTGCTCCAAAGGTTTTTGTACAGAGTTTTGCTGTTTCCTGTCACTGTGGGCTGCAGAGCACAGTAGTACACAGCAGAGTCTGTCACTGCAGCAGAGGAGATCTCCAGATGAAACTGCTGTTTTTCTTTGTCATGTATAAACTTCAGCTTTTCTGTTTGCTTTGAATGTTCTGCCATAACAAGCTGTGGATGTGAACCAGACTTCTGATGGTACCAGAAAAGGTTCTGAACATAACCTGAATATTTGCAGGAGAGAGTCACAGTGCCTCCTTCCAAACTCGTCACTACATCTTTAGATGGTGTCAGTAAATCCTCAGAGGATCCTGAAAACAACAAAGACATATTTCACCATCATGTTTCTGCATCTTTAAACTTAGTTTATAAAAAGTGAATCAATTCAAACAACATCCAGATATTTTCATGTCCATCATCTCCTTTTACATCTCACTCCATCTTTTGATGACTCACCAGTCTGAAAGGAGACTATCATCATCCAAATGAAAAGCAGCAACATGATTTTCTCTTGGACTGAATAAACAATAGAGAGAACACAGCAGCTCTTCAGCTCCTAAATGAAGCCTTTCATGTTCACTGCTGTAGCTCCTCCTCTTGCTGAGCTCTGTTTCCTGTCACTGTTTCCTCATATCTGCAGAGCGCAGAGTCCAACACCCACCAGGAACAAATTCGCTTTCTTTCCAGCTATGTGGATCAAGCTCTTATGCCTTTGCTGGTTGGGGTCAGTGATGAATCAGGTGAGGAGGATTCAAGACTGAGGCGAGAGATAAGAATGTACTCAGCTGCATGAAGAGTACATGAGATTTTCTCAGACACAATTAAATAAAACCTGAGGAAGGTCAAAGGTCGTCACTTGTATGTTTAACTACAAACTTGTGATCTGGAATTCTTTCACTGTTTTTTGCCAGTAGCGTGTTGTTTACCATAAATTAATTCAGAGTCATTCATACCACAGTAACCAGAGATGATAATATATTTGTAAATATATAACTTTCTACAGGACTGAATATAATATCTTTATGTCCGGAGCCTCTGAGGAGTATCCGAGTATTTATAACATTACACAAACATCTCCATCACAGTGTTCATGAAATGCTGAGTTTATCCATCTTCTGGGTGGGCCTACGGAGGAGTTTTGAAGATTTCCCTGTGAGGGAGCTGCTGGTGACCAATTCAATTCAATTCAATTCAATTCAATTTTATTTATATAGCGCCAAATCACAACATAAGTCGCCTCAAGGCGCTTCATAGATACAGAGAAAAAAACCCAACAATCATATGACCCCCTATGAGCAGCACTTTGGTGACAGTGGGAAGGAAAAACTCCCTTTTAACAGGAAGAAACCTCCGGCAGAACCAGGCTCAGGGAGGGGCGGGGCCATCTGCTGCGACCGGTTGGGGTGAGAGAAGGAAGACAGGATAAAGACATGCTGTGGAAGAGAGACAGAGGTTAATAACAGATATGATTCAATGCAGAGAGGTCTGTTAACACATAGTGAGTGAGAAAGGTGACTGGAAAGGAAAAACTCAATGCATCATGGGAATCCCCCGGCAGCCTACGTCTATTGCAGCATAACTAAGGGAGGATTCAGGGTCACCTGGTCCAGCCCTAACTATATGCTTTAGCAAAAAGGAAAGTTTGAAGCCTAATCTTGAAAGTAGAGATAGTGTCTGTCTCCCGAATCCAAACTGGAAGCTGGTTCCACAGAAGAGGGGCCTGAAAACTGAAGGCTCTGCCTCCCATTCTACTTTTAAATACTCTAGGAACAACAAGTAGGCCTGCAGAGCGAGAGCGAAGTGCTCTAATAGGGTGATATGGTACATATTTGTTTAATATGTGCATTGAAGGACATGTCCTGGTCAAAAATGACTCCAAAGTTCCTCACAGCGTTACTGGAGGCCAAGGTAATGCCATCCAGAGTAAGAATCTGCTTAGATACCATATTTCTAGGCTTTTCAGGGCCGAGTACAATAACCTCAGTTTTATCTGAATTAAGAAGCAGAAAGTTAGCGGCCATCCAGGTCTTTATGTCTTTAAGACATTCCTGCAGTTTAACTCATTGGTGTGTGTTATCTGGCTTCATGGACAGATAGAGCTGGGTGTCATCAGCATAGCAGTGTAAATGTATGCTATGTCTTCTAATGATGCTGCCTAAGGGAAGCATGTATAATGTAAACAGAATTGGTCCTAGCACTGAACCCTGTGGAACTCCATAATTAACCTCAGTGTGTGAAGAGGACTCTCCATTTACATGCACAAACTGGAGTCTATTATATAGATATGATACAAACCACTGCAGCGCAGTACCTGTAATACCTACAGCATGTTCTAATCGCTCTAATAGGATATTATGGTCGACAGTATCGAACGCTGCACTGAGGTCTAGCAGGACAAGCACAGAGATGAGTCCACTGTCAGAGGCCATAAGAAGATCATTTGTAACCTTCACTAAAGCTGTTTCTGTGCTGTGATGAGCTCTGAAACCTGACTGAAACTCTTCAAATAAACCATTCCTCTGCAGATGATCTGTTAGCTGTTTGACAACTACTCTTTCAAGGATGTTTGATATGAAAGGAAGGTTGGAGATTGGCCTATAATTAGCTAAGACTGCTGGGTCTAGAGATGGCTTTTTGAGTAAAGGTTTAACTACAGCTAGCTTGAAGGCCTAGCTGAAATTAGAACCAGCACCAGAGGTTCTAATTTAATAAACAATATGCCAAATGTTTAACAACTGAATATAATAAAAATTTATTTGTGGCCAGTCAAACAATAATAATAATTAATAACTTATTCTGGCATTACTTTGTAAGTTTTTAATCAAACTTTATATATTTTGATCAGAAAGCACATTTTTGTTTGTTTGTTCTGAGCTCACCAGATCAAACAGTAACTCTTTTTATAGGGATCATGTTAAAGTTCAATATAAGAAACGTATTCAGATCATTTCAAAACAGAAAGCTTAAAATTCAAATGAGAATATCTGCGATTTTCTTGTTTTCCGTGGATGTAGAAAAAAATTGATTTCAGCTGGAAACTGATTTGAAACAGAGAAATCTTCGACAGCGGAACAGTTAAAGGTAAATGCTCTCTGCCGGAGCAACAACCGTGTGACACCAAGCGGAAATAAAGAAAGGAAAGGCGCGTGTGTGAACAGAGCCGGGAGTGTGGGACCGAAAGAGTCAGCACATCACTGTGGTGTTAGCGGCTTTGCACTGACTCACCGAGCTCTCTGTAATACTTTACATTCATTAATAAGAGAGAGGGGGGGAGGTGCGTTAATCACGTGACACCAGGCGGAAGTAAACAAAGGAAAGGCGCAAATTGCGTTAGCTTTCCAGAGACTGTTGTTGTTGTGTGAGCTGAGTGTGTGAGCTGAGTGTGTGAGCTGCGGCAGCAACGATGCCTTCAGTTCAGTATCTGAGAGAGTTCATCAACGAGCGACTAACTGCTGCTGCTGAACAAATATTCTTGGAGTTTGAAAAAACGATCGTCCAGTACGAGGAAGAGATCGACCGTCAGCGCAGACTGCTGGATATCACCTGGAAACCCCAAATCAAGCTGCACAGGACAGGTGAGTGTCCCTCTGAGGGAGGATCCTGATCACAGCTCTGCGGGACGTTTCTGATTGTGAGGACTTTTTGATGTGAGCTAACAAAGAGCAAACAGAGGACAGGACTGCACGAGTGAAGTTGCCCCCCACCTTCTTCAAATCCAGCAAAAGTGGTATCTAACGTTTGTGCTGCAAACATTTTCGTTTGTGCTGCTTTCATTTTAAAGATATTCAAGAAAATCTCTAGAGGTCATCAGAGGTCAACCAGCTCCCCCACATTAATGGAATCAAACAAATTTGATGTCAAACGTTTGTGCTGCAAAAATGTTTGTTTGTGCCGCTGTCGTTTTAAAGATATTATTATAAGTTTCTAAAGTTCAACCAGCCACTTCCTTTGCTGTAAAAAAACATTGAGAGATATTAACCAGCATTGGATATTTTTTTCTCATGATCACACTCTTAAACCTAGTAATCAAACTGCTATAACTTATTTAAAAACTAGGTTAAATATAGCATTTAAAATAATTAATGCATTCTGTTGGAGAAACAACTTTATTTGCTGGTAACAAAATACAAAACTACGAGAACAACGTGGTTTTGTAGAATGTTTAGCTGATTTAGAGTTTAGAAATGTGTTATCATAGAATGTAGAACTATTGTAGAGACACTGACACTGCCCTTAATATAATAAAGGGCTCATTGTCTTGTGAACTTAGTAGATTGTAGGAGACCCCTCCCCCACTGAGTGGAAATTCCCCAGAGGATGTTTGGGTGGGGGTCTCAACATTTGTAACTGGATAACTGTGATCTGGAAGGGAGATGGGTTTTTATGACCTCTAGGGAGTCACCTACCCCCACAGTGTTTTAACTGTCACGCACACACATCCACACGCACACTCACTCATGTGCACTCACACATACACACAGGTATGCGTACACAATCACACACGAGCACTCATATAGGCACGCGGGAACGCGCACATGTAGGCATTCACAGGTTCGCACACACACAAGTGAAAGTATGTAAACATAGTACTTAGTTTTATGGCACCTTGTAGAGGGTTTAGAAGGGGGGTCACTGATACAAAACTGCATGTAACAGACAAAGGAGTTGAGATCTGCAGAGAAAGTCCGGGGTCCTGTACATCTCCCTTCTAGAAGGTGTAATCAATAAGTGTGTATTAATAAAAGTGTTGTTAATTGACTACTGAGTCCCGGTGTTCTTTCTGGAGTCCTGATGAATATACGAACCGGGGTAAAACTGATTTTATAACAGTTTGTATGTTTCCTGTTAGAAAAGGTAAATACATGGAACTGTCTGAGCCTCACAAGTCTAATACAATAACTGAAAAATAACAGCTATTTCCATCATCTAACTCACAAACTAGAAAAGGACTTTCTTTCATGAAATCTTGCCATCATTCCTTTGTGTAGAGCACAGCGTGCGGACATGCGCTGGTGTTTTCAGATGCTATGGTTACATCCTTCCTTAGGTCATCATACATCTCCCAGATGTACGGGGTCCTGTTACAGAATGTCATATAATGCCCGAGTGTTTCTGGTGTTGGGCCCTCCTGAAATGTAATGACTGCTTTCAGTGTGAATTTCTCTCCTTGAAGTAGCAGAGTGGATGGGAATTCAGTAAGCAAAAACCTTTTTGGACTGTGAAAACTGTGCTCCAGAGTTTCTGTAGAGCCTTTTCCAAGGTCTGTGTCAATCCATACAAGCTCTCTCAGGGTGAAACTGTGACAAACAGTCCCTGTGCAAAGTTGCTTTCCTGATGAATCTGTTTTAAATGCTGTTGGAGATGCATCAGGACTTTCGATTGGTCTTAGGCATGGCGATGCTGGAAGGTTGAGCCCTTGTTCAACAGCAGACTGAAGGTGAGCTATGCCAGAAGCTGACAGATCAATGGAAACAAAAGGGATTTGCCTTGTGTTTGGTGTGTAAAGTTTGCAGTACTGGGAGGAACACTGTCTTGTGAAGTGAACACTTGGATTTTCCGTCATTGTTTTTTGAATTACTGTGGACACATGGCGCTGTGCATCAACACGATGAACAGCAGTCTTCAACTGAACAGGGCAGAATATTGAGCTCAGCACCTCTGCCCTCAATGAATAGGCATGTTGAGTGACACCCTTTGAAGCAAGGGATTTCACAAGCTGGAATACTTTGTTCTCCTCTGAACTATTCAACATGTTTGTTTTTTTGGGGGGGGTTTTGTGTCCCGTTTGGATCTTTAGCATCAGAATTGTTGTCTTAAGGCCAAGAAAGATGCCAAGTGGATTTATTTTACCAAGTGGATCATCATGGCCTTGCCATATTGGTCCATTTGATTGACCTTTATTATAATTATGAATTTATTTTATTTTCAGTTGCTACAAACGGGACAGACATGACTGGGGGATAGGACAGGGAGAGAGAATGAAAGAAAGAGAGGGAGAGAAAGAAAACCAAAGGGGAGAAGAGACGGTGAGAAGGGGGGGAAGAAAGAAAGAAACAAAACACCTGGGTCACCTGTATGGAGAAAAAAAACAGAAGAGAAAGCAAACAACAAAGAGCAACATAATAAAAAAAACAGCACCATCACAATAAACTAGCTGGCAGTAGATATCAGTAGATACTAAATAATAAACGATATTGTGCAGCACGCAAGATAGACAGCGCACAATGTGCTTTGAGGCAGCAGCCAAGAAAGCTGTAGTCCGCGTCTGTGAATACCCGTGTGTGCACCTGTGTGGATCAGCATGCTTGCATTCCAAAGGTTTCTCCATGTAACGATCTGCTAGGGAGTGTGGGGGGGCCACAGCCCCGTCCTCCAGGGTGTGAAGCAGGTATGGAGGAGATCAAAACTCCAGACATCCAGAGGCCCCCAGAACACAAGAGACCAAGGAAGACCAACAGAGGGGCAGCCGCGCCACTGTCCCAGTAAGAGCTGAGGAGAGTCTCAGACTCCCCTCCCTCTCCCCTCCAGAGAGGAGTTAAACAGTCTGATGGCGTGTGGGACAAAGGAGTTTTTAAGTCTGTTAGTTCTTGTCTTGGGGAGAAGCAACCTGTCACTGAACAGACTCTTCTGGTTGTTTATGGCCGTGTGCAGAGGATGCCCAGCATTGTCCATAATGTCCAGCAGTTTCTTTAATGTCCTTTTCTCTGCCACTGTCACCAGAGTGTCCAGCTTCATGCCGACCACAGAGCTAGCCTTCCTGATCAGTTTGCTGATCAGGAAGGCTAGGAACTGCAAGGCCTCTCCAGTTTTCCAAAGCTGCTGTTTCTTCAATGTCCATGTCTGTGTCAATTTTGGGCTCCTGAGAGGGGTTATCATCCACTTCCTGCTCCACAAAGGCTTTGTGTGGATCCTGACGCTTCACTGTACCATCCTGTCTGGCAACCTCTGCTTCTTTTCGTATTTGTGTTGCAGAACAGATCTGCATGTTTCCTTCAATGAAACCAAGATGTCGTGCAGTGAATTTATCTATCCTTATAGGGAGATTTTCATGCTTGAACAGACCATGTTTAATGTTCTTGAACTCTGCTTCAACATTAGCTGAAGTTATCTAATGTCTTCTTCTTCCTTGTCATCAGAAACAGACATAGTCTCATCTGCAATCTTTCTTTTCAGATTTGCTTTGGACACTTCTGACATAAGGGGGATTTTTTTCCGAAGCAAGACACCAAAGCATTCATTAATGTAGCTTCAAATCTGAATGATGTGTTAAAGCCTTAACTAAAGCACCAAGTAAAGCTAAGGAGAAATCACAGATGGCCTCCTTTGGGATTGGTGCTCCAGCACGAATCCATTCCAATAACCATCTTGTGATTGCCTGGACATCATGTCTCTCTGACAACATTTGCACCACTGGGACGTGAGAGTTGTCCCTTCCTGTTAACACACCTTGATACAGGAAGATGTTTCCAGACAAACCATTAGGCCTGAGAAGCTTTTTTACAGCTGAGCCAGTCGCATCAAAGGCGACTAGGGTGCTTTGCAGTCTTGTACAGCATTTGAGTTTGACTCCAGTAGTGACAGAAGAACTTGTCTAATCCAATGTCCCAAATGCTTCCACTGGGAGGGGAACTGTATTTTAATGAGTGGAGAGACAGTATTGGGTTTTTATGAGCAACTTCTAGTTGATTTTGTTCGTGTTTGTCTTTGCGCAGAGTTGTCAAATTTGGTAGATGGCTTGGCTCTGGATCACCAAAGTCCATCAGCTTTGCTGCCTCTGATGCTCTCCACACATGGGGCTGCAGTCTGCCTTCACCAAGTTCTTTTGTTACTTGTGCCCTCAGACTTCCGGGCATGGCTCTCTTAGAAAAGCCAGTGTGCATGGATTCATCCGTGTTTGCCATTACACACTTCAGCACCATTGGGCAGTGATTTTCAGGTTCCTTTTCACATGTAATGTACAGCTGGCCAGCTTCCCTTTTCTTGAAAGTATTCTTTTTGTATGTGACTTTATGTGGAATCATATGTATCCACATATCATATGTATCCACATATCATATGTATCCAAATGGGAGCTCCACAGTCTTGCAGTCTTTGTTTTGAAAAGGAGAGCTGCTTTGTTCAAAATCATTATCATTGTCACTGCTGTCTGTGTCAGTCTCTCTTCGTCACTGTAATCCAGAGCAGCCCATACATTGTCTGTTTAATTTAACAAAAGTGTAAAGAGCTTTTGGTGTCATCTTTTTGCCAAGTTGTTTGCATAGATTTTGCTATATGTCACTTGGAGTTGAAACTTTTCCATTTTTTTTTATGACTGCTTCTTTAGAAGCACGAAGGACTTCAAATACTGCAGTTTTGTCCACCACTGATTTCTTTGGCATCTGTCAAGCAAAAATGACAAATGTGATATATTACTGCCATAATTTGGTTATAACTTTAGTTCTACATCTTTAAGTGGACATAAAATTACTTACTTTGATACACTGTTTTGACGTAGTGAATTGAAGTGTTGATTAGGGCTGGGCCATATTATACCGTTCACGGTAATACCGGTATAATGTTAGGCAACGATAGGAAAATGAAATATCGCGATAGAATATGAGTAAAACACGCATGCGCAGTGCCTTTGTTTTCATACGCACATGGCCGATTGTTGAGTGAAACAGATGAACCAGAATTGGTTTGTAAAAATGGTGCAACTTGGTGTTTGTCCGTCAGATACACGACAAAGCACATTTTTTTGCAGAACATGCAAGCGGCCGTCGTTATTGTCGGACTAAGATGCTCTTAAATCTGGGAGTAATCTGGGTCCTAAACTCCGTACGCTTCAGGTTAAACGAACACTGCAGCATCACTGAGAGTTAAAAACTGTCTAAATTCTTTCATCTTGCCATCGCCAGTGTGTGAATGTGTGTGTGAATGGGTGAATGACTGAATGTAGTGTAAAGCGCTTTGGGGTCCTATGGACTAGAAAAGCGCTATACAAATGCAGGCCATTTACCATTTATCTTTAATAAAACGATCAGCATTGCTGCTTTACCAGGTGTAACTATGAAGTTTAACTTCCAGGCATCCATGAAAACAAAATTTATTACATTTAACGGAGTTAGAAGTTAGCAGGAAGCTAGCGGAAGTTAGCTCGCTAGTTTTGCTAGTTACCTAAGCATGATATAGCATGTTCTGACTGAGAGATTTCTGAAAAAATTCAAACGTACAGCTCTGCTATCACTTCCAACATAAATGAAGACAGGAAACTAAACAGCAGTGACGTTTGTAGGGTTACTGAAGTTGGGCTAGCTGGTATATAATGATGTGCTACGTGATCGTTAGCGACACAGCTATGTTAGCATAACATAAACAGTGAAGCTGGAGGACGAACACTAACACTTTTCCACTTATAAAAGTTAACGTTAAAGTTCCTGATGGTTAGAGACAAATGCAATCGCATGGCAGGATGCTGTAAACGGACCAAACTTCAGTCAGGAGAACAACTGAGATAATCCATCCACAATACGAGGTTAGTCATTAATATACTGCAACAACATGGGAATAGAGCAGCTGCTAGAGAATTCAACATTAATGAATCAATGGTACAGAAGTGGAGGAAGCAAGAAGAATGAGTTTGATAAAGTTTGATTTATCTGACTGCTTTGTTTCGCTTAATGTGCCTTATAATCCCGTGCACCTTATGGTCCGAAAAATACGTACTGCACACTGCAGTTTAATGTTGCAAAGCACCTCTTTTTAACTTCAGTGGATATTATACATGGTTATGCTCAGGATGTGTCAGCCCATTTCTACTGGAAATGCCTTTTGGTTAAACTTTCAGCAAGGAATTTGCATTTGCACTGTTACATTTTTATAAAGCTTTAATGTACATAAAAACCAGCTTCTTGTTTAAGTGAAAATAAATGGAAGGTTGTCTTTTTGCACTAGTAATGTTGTGGAGTTGTATTTTGTCTCGCATCAATTATATTGTCAGTTATATCGTTATCGCAAATTTTCAAATATATATCGTGATAAATATTTTTGGCCATATCGCCCTGCTCTAGTGTTGATGATTGCTGTTGCTCATGGAAGCTATCTTAAAAATGCAAATGAGAGAGCTAGCACATGTTTTCTTCAACTCTTGTTTTTTTTCTCTCAGAAGTAGAATGTGTGTGATAGCGCCCCCTGGTGATCACAAACCGAACACAGGTCGCTATGTTTGCTTTTTTGGCAGAGTTGTACCAGTTTATCCTTAACAAGATCTAGTTCAAAATTCATTTGATCGGCATAAAAATGAATTTAGTCAATGTTCATAGCTCATCATCAAAATACTTGTAGATAAATCCAGGCTCTGAGATAAATCTGTGTCAATGCCACATGTGTTTAATAGCCCACTCATTTAATAGCCCTTTGTGACCATGGCTACAGAAGTTTGACTCTTGCAAAAATATATAGTTTGGCCCTTTCAGGTAACATTGACAGTTACCTGAGATTCACAGTTCTGCAGGCTGTTTGGAGCCTTTGAGCTCACATTTGCTGAATCACTGAAGTGCACTCCTGTGTATGTTAATTTTATACAACTTGCTCATGACAGCCCACATACAAATGACAGCACTTTTGTTAATATTAGCATTTGAATTAAAAGCTACAGTTCACATATTATTAGGTTAACGTAGAGCTGGGCGATAGAACGATAACGATATGTATCGCGATATAACTTTTACTCGATAGAGAAATTAAGCTATTGCAATAGACCTCGCCGCTCTTGTCCTCTTAAAAAAAAAAAAAAAAGGTCAGCCAATCCAAATTAAGTAGCGCAGAGCCGAACCAATCACAGCCGCAGCGTCACGTCGCGTGACTTGTTACGTACAGCACAAGTGCCAAGCTGCACGTGTGTTTGTTTGGGAAGCAGCCAGCGGGTAATGGAGGAAATGAGTGTGCCGACTAGAAAAATCAACCGAGCGTGACCGAAGAGAAAACAGATGATGGTTCCAACGCCGGAGAGATTGTCGAACGGAAGAGCCATAGAAGTTCCGTAGTGTGAAGGTATTTCGGCTATTTCAAGTCTGACAAAAACAGAGTAGCGTGCACTGTAAATTGTGCCGAAAGCAAGTCTGGAAATACAATAAACTGGTGCATGCGTCACACTGTGCGCCACGTTATTGTTTCGGTGAAATGAATTTCTACAATACTGTTAATTCTACTCTCTGCAGTGTTTAAATGCTTACATATACACACAGTTACTGTCCCTCCACACATACGACTCGGTTCTGCTTCTATGCCCCAGCTTTGTTTACTTTTTCCCACCGAGGCTTCTAGACTTCTGATTGGCCAACATTTCTGCACGGTTAGGAATCTAGCGCCACCTGCTGCTTTGGCATGTTCATAGCAGCGTTTTCCTTCATTTCTGCCTTTATGTGTGGACGGGATTATTTTTTAAAACGAAAACGGAAAATCTCCGTTTTATACCCGTGTACGTGTGGACGTAGCCTCAGTCTCTGACTGGAAGCGCTAATTCGTCATTCGGCTTTTGTCAGACTAAAGTAACTGTTAAAACTGTTTGAAAAGCTCAGCTATACAACAAGGAGAGATTGAGAATTTCCTTTTAGTTCTCAGTTTATTTGATATTGACAAAAGTTAGTCAGTTTTGTCTGTTTAGTATTTAGTATTTATTTATTTATTGTCATTGTCAAGAACAATGAAATTGCGTTTGGGGCTTCCATACAACCCAAAAAAAAGAAGAAAATAATAAATACCCCTTAAAACCCAAGTGTACATATTTAACCCAGTGTGACTCCAATGCAATAAGACAATCCTTAGCAATAATGTTCGTAGAAATTCAGACAATTCAGACAATTCTGTAAAACAAACTGTAAAACAAACTAAGATTTATTTTTAGAATTAATATTTTGTTTCTAAGTGGAATTGACAATTTAGTCTGTTTCGTTTGTTCTATTTTGAAACTTAAACGCTTTAGCGGCTGCCTTTTGTGTAGTTTGCAATATTTGCCTTTATCTATCTGAAAAAGTCTCATGTTCCTTAAGTACATCTACCCTGTTGAACTTATTATGGGAAATAAATATTTAAATAAAAACAAGCTGCTGATTATTTCACATTTTACTTGTGAGCAACGGCACATTTAAATCTTACAAATATAGTTATTTGGCTTATATCGTGATAGATATCGTTATCGCCTGAAATGAAAAAAACATATCGTGATATGAAAAAATCTCATATCGCCCAGCTCTGGGTTAATGTTTTAACAACCATTAGCATTTTAGCATATACCCTGCTGGTAGCACACTAGATGGAGTAAGGTAATGTTAAGAAACATGGTAGTCAGTGATCCACAACCAGCTTATTGGCTCAAAACACCTTATCTAATTATAAACTGATACGCACCTACGGGCATGCCCCTTTAAATTTCTTCATAAATGTTATTTGATGTTATTATTACGGCAGCACGGTGGTTAGCACTGTTGCACAGCAAGAAGGTCCTGAGTTCAATTCCACGATCAGGCCAGGGTCTTTCTGTGTGGAGTTTGCATGTTCTCCCCGTGTTTGCGTGGGTTCTCTCCGGGTTCTCTCCAAAGACATGCAGCTTGTGGTGATAGGTTAATTGGTTAATCCAAATTGCCCATAGGTGTGAATGTGAGTGCGACTGGTTGTCTGTCCCTGTGTGTTGGCCCTGCGACAGACTGGCCACCTGTCCAGGATGTACCCCGCCTCTCGCCCTATGACAGCTGGGATAGATTCCAGCGCCCCCTGCGACCCTTAAAAGGATAAGTGGAAGCGAATGGATGGATGGATGGAATTTTATTAATATCTTTAAAATGAAAGCGGCACAAACAAAAAATTTGCAGCACAAACGTAGCACCAACCTGTGACATCAACTTTTGTTTGATTTGGGTGATGTGGGGGGCTGGCTGACCTTTTGACGTTTGCATTTTCATTAATATCTTTAAAACAGAGGCAGCACAAACGACAATTTTAGCAGCACAAACGTTTGACACCACTTTTGTTGGATTTGAAGAAGGTGGGGGGCAACTTCACTGACAGGACTGCACCGTGCTCCATTCAAACAGCAGGCACTAAAATCAGCCTGGATTTGAGTTTTCTTTATGTAAGTAACAGCATAAAGTTAGAACTGTGAAAGTATCGCTTTAAAAGAAAGTGTAATGTAAAATACCCTCATGTATGAATGCATTAAGATGCAGATGCAGATACAGCAATAGAAGTCCTCCTGTGGGTCTCCAATAATATGAACGCATCAGTGTCATTTCAGGCAGCTCATGGTCATTTTCATCACAGACATTCTGCTGATTGTGTCCTCAGTTCTCAGTGGCTTGGTTTGTTCAGACTCAGTGTGACTTAGCGTTGCACTTAAGTGCATCATATAGGTTGTTGCTTAGTTACAAGGCATCAACTCCGTTGCCTTTCTTTATCCCATCCATAAACAGAGACCAGTACTTGCTGAGTGTTTGTGTCGTGCGCTTGATTAGATGTAGGAAACATAAAACAGGTTTTCATCTTCAGATGTTTGAGCACTGAGGATGCAGCCTGGTCACGTACAGGTAGATCCACCCTCTCAGTGTCAGGGCCTTCGTGCATCAGTATAAAACAGACACAATGGCTGTATCCCAATTCAGGGTCTGCAGCCTTAAAGGCCGCATTTTTTATCGCTACTGCTGTTCAAAATCCCATAAGGCTGGCTGACATGATAGACGATGGGCAGGGCTGTGAGTACTCAGACTGTGTTTTGATAAGATCTTGGAGAAGAACAACGGGAATTGAGATAATTGGTGACCAGTGACGGACATTAGACCAACTGTAAAAATTGGATGCAGTTGTTCGCACTAAACCCAAACATTCACCATCTTCACTCATGCAGCTATCCCACTGGCGCCAAGGTCGAAGCTGACTGGAACAACAAATTGTTCCCATGATTACAGGATTGTTGTCAGAACTCTTTGTCCCTCCTTCAAGGCCACCTGCGTCCACTGGAGACTGTTGACCTTTGCTTAACCGGGCGTGGTGACACTTTCTCTCAGCTGAACACGGGATACACATGCACACGCACGAAACATGTACACTGATACTGATGCGCCCTCACTATCACCCTCCTTCCCCTGAATCCAACGCCTCCCATCCAATGTGGACGGATCAGCTGGAGGCGCAGGCGAAGATTGTCCCAGATCAGCTGTACACACTGGAATACTCTCCCATGTTGCTTGTCTGTGTTTTATTGTGTTATGGTGTGCTGATATTCCTGTATTATCCTTTTGTGTTACACATTTCACTGTTGTTTTTTTGTTTTTTGTTTTTTTTTTCCTCACTACCTAGCCTGACCATCCCCAATGTGATGTTTGTATTGTATGTACTCTCTCTCTCTCTCTGTCTCTCTCTGTCTCTCTCTGTCTCTCTCTGTCTCTCTCTGTCTCTCTCTCTCTGTGTCTCTCTCTGTCTCTCTGTCTCTCTCTGTCTGTCTCTCTCTGTCTGTCTCTCTCTGTCTGTCTCTCTCTGTCTCTGTCTCTCTCTGTCTCTGTCTCTCTCTGTCTCTGTCTCTGTCTCTCATAATCTCATTAGTTGTCTTTTTTTTCCCCTCCAGACGTCCCACAGCAGCCTGTCTGTAAGGAGGAGGAGGTTCTCCTTGAGCTGCAGCTCTGTGACCAGGAGGAACCAGAACCTCCACAGATTAAAGAGGAGCAGGAGGAACTGTGCAGCAGTCAGGAGGGAGAGCAGCTGGGACTGAAGGAGGAGACGGATACCTTCATGGTGACTGCTGCTGAGGAAGGAGAGCACAGTGAACCAGATAATGATCGTCTCATCACTAATAACGCCCCTCTTGCTGAGAGCCAAGATCAGGGAAGAAGCAGGAGTGCAGATCCAGGATCAACGAGAAATCCAAACAGAAGTAAAACTGCAGAAAGCTCTCGTTCGTGCAAAAATCTCTGTAAGACTTGTGGTAAAATGTTTTCTAGGCCATCAGAACTTAGAAGGCATACACAGATCCACACAGGTGAGAAGCCATATTCCTGTAAAACATGTGGGAAAAAGTTTCGTCAAACTGGTCATTTGACCGTCCACATGAGAATTCACACAGGTGAGAAGCCGTATTCTTGTGAAACATGTGGGAAGAGTTTTCTTTCAACAGATCATTTAAATATCCACATGAGATCTCACACAGGCGAGAAACCATATCCTTGTCAAACATGTAGTAAACAGTTTTCTACGTCATCGTCACTTAAAGAACACGCAAGGCTCCACACAGGCGAGAAACCATATCCTTGTCAAACATGTAGTAAACAGTTTTCTACGTCATCGTCACTTAAACAACACACACGACTTCACTCAGGTGAGAAGCCGTACTCTTGTCAAACATGCGGTAAAAGGTTTCCCAGGTCATCGTCACTTAAACAACATGTGTGGCTCCACTCAGGTGAGAAGCCGTACTCTTGCAAAACATGCGGGAAAGGTTTTTATCACAATAAAAGTTTGTCTTTCCACATAAGAACTCACACAGTTGAGAGGTCACATGTTGGTAACACCTCCAGTAAAAAGTTTTCAAATTCAACATCACTTAAAAAACACACAAATTCATTCAGGTAAATAGCTGCATTCCTGCAAAGCGTGGGGAAAGTTGAAATCCTCATTTGACTGGCCACGTAAATGTTGAACATCAGCTGTTTCCTCCTGCTGAGAGCTCACACAGGTGAGAAGCTGTAGTCTTAACATATTTTTAGAAAAGGTCAAATATTTGGAGCTAAGTTTGACACAAATGTACAAATTCATGCTGGTTCAAATGTTTTTGCTTTTGGCTTGAAAACCTATTCAGACAATGATCGTTTGACTGTATTACATGTCGCAATGTGTGAACTAAATCTGATGATACCTATCATGTTGAAGCTTTTTCATTCGTCAGGGAAAATATGATAAATCTTTTTTTTGAAATTGATGGCAGCACCAGGTCTCAAAAAAGGTTTGATAGAGGATTCTAGAGGCTCAGCAGTCCCCCGGCTCTTTGTTGTGTTTTTGATTTTCTGATGCTCCAGAGGTTTCAATTTGTCTTTGATTAGTCAACGATTATTTCAATAAATCTTGTCTCCGCTTCCTGTGGGAAGACTTCCTGTTCTAGGCTTTAGTACCTCACCTGCTCAGGTCTGCCCACCTGTGAGTATCACCCTCTCGTCTCGTCCCACAGAAAATTAAAACAATGACCCAGGAGACATGAATTTGAAAATAATGTATTTTTAACATCAATACTTAAATATTTAGTCCTATTTTACTCAATAAGACTGTCCAAATAAAAATGAAATAAATACAAATATTAAGTAATATGAATTAAATTCTAGTAGTATTTGAACCAAAAATTCAGCTTTAAAGTAAATAAAAAAGATTTTGTTTTCCAGTCCAAAATAACAAGTTTCCAAAGTTTACAGATGATGCTGTTTTGCTGTTCCACTGCATTCTTCGTCAGTGTTGAGTGCAGTCTTGGCAGACAACATAGGTGATACTGCCCCCACAGCTTCCTGTAGTGTGTTTTAGTTTAAATAAAAACAAAAAAAACATTTATGTGGTTTTAAGATGTGACAAGAAATTTCTATGTCGTGTGATCGATTATGTCGACGAATCATTGTAGCCCTACAAATGAACCTTACAGTTTTCAAAATGCTCCTCCACCTGTTTTCTTTAGCACCACTTAATTCTCCAGCCTTTGTTGTTCCATCGTGAAACATGTCGCTGCATTAAAGTCAAAACAAGTTCATAGTTTTCTTATAATTGTAGTTTTTTCCACATTTTGTTTTTTCTGTCCTATTTTGAATAAAACGTGTTTCTGAGATGTGCATTCTGTTTTTATTTCCATTTTACACAAAGTCCCAACTTTTTTGGAATTGGGTTTGTATAACTGCTGAAGGACAACATTCAATTGTTGAGAACATGGTTCGATCCTGGATTGTAGTCCAGGAAAAGACAAACAGTTTCCTCTGTGTCTGCCTTAGTGTCCTGAGATAAAATCATGCAGTGAATTTAGTTTTTCCTTTATATTGCTGTAATAAAAGTTTGTTTACTTATAATTTTGTATTTTTTATGTCTTCGTGTCTGAACGTTCCTGCAGTTGGTTTGTGGTTGATGTGGATTTGCTGCTCATGTGAATCCTCCCACAGTGTTTCATTAGCAGCTGTAACCACAGTGACTCTGATAAAACAGGAATTAGCAGAATCCATCTGATATGAAGCTGTGCTTTGAATACCACTTCCCTCCTCTTTGAAGAGTAGTCAGATATCTGTGTTCAGGTTTTTGTACAGCCTCTTCTACACTTTGTATCACTGTGTTTGTAGAGCACAGTAGTAGAGAGCTGTGTCTGCCAGGGTTAGGGCTGCTATGGTCAGATTAGTTGTTGTAGGTGAGGTTTCTGATTTATATCGATTATCAGGAATATACTGAGTTGTGGATCCTCTTGCTCTTTTCCAGAGTATGAACTGAGGAGCTTGAAGGTCAGAATCATGTCTGTACCAGTACAGGAGTGGGTAACCACTATCTGTCTCATAGCTACATGTGAGTGTGACAGATTCTCCTTCTGTTTCAGTGACTTCAGGTTGTTGAGGAGTGATTGAGTCTCCAGCTGTTAGTCCTGGAAAAAGAAAGAAGAAAAGTAGTGAAATGCAGTCTGTATATCTGCTTAATGCAGCAGCTTCAACTAAACTTTAATCCCTGTTCTTAAACTCACCTATAATGTGAGATAGAAGCAAAAAGAGGTGCAGCAACATGTCTTTGGAGTTATTAAAGCCAGACAGACAGCACATGAACAATGTTCTTCCACTGCAGCACAATGACCAACAAATAATGTCATTGGATGAGCTCAACTTCAGTGGGCGGGGCCAGTGTAATAGCTGAGCCAATCAAATAGTTTTGTGCTTCCACAGCAGCTCTGTCTCTGTCTCTGATCTTTACTGCTTCATTTCTCTGTTGTCTTTGTCATCAGTCCAATGACACAAGAATCAGAGGTTTAACAGTGTGTGGCTCCCTCTAGTGGATGTTGTGGAGTATTCTGTTGTCTTTGCTCCAAAGGTTTTTGTACAGAGTTTTGCTGTTTCCTGTCACTGTGGGCTGCAGAGCACAGTAGTACACAGCAGAGTCAGACACTGCAGCAGAGGAGATCTCCAGATCTGCACGTTTCTCTGTTTTGTCAATGTGAGCTGAGAATCCCGACACAGCTCGATGAACTGATCCTCCCTCTGTGATGTAGAGCAGGAACTCTGGTCTGGATCTCTGGTATTGTCGGTACCACTGGATATTGTAGATAGAACCATCATATGTACAGGTCAGGTTGATGTTTCCTCGCTCTGCAACAGCTTCTTCAGCACGTTCCTGCTTTATGCTGTTCATGGAGCCCAAAGCTGCAAATGAATGATTCATGTCAGTCAGTCTTTTTCTTCCTTTGTGAGCATAATGAGATGAAGAAATCTGCTAATAATAACTCTGATCAAATCTTGTCACAATGAGACTTTTCTGTGTTCTAACACTCACCTATGCAGTGAGAGAAAAGTACAAACAGGTAAAGGAACATGTTTCAGGTGCTGAAGTCACACAGCAGATGAACAAAGTTCAGCAGAATGAAAAGACTAAGCAGCCTCTCTGCTGCACAGCCTTCTCCTCAACATCAGGCTGGCTGTAGTTCTGCAGGAAGAGACCATCTCATTGGCTGAGTTCAGCACCAGTGGGTGGAGCCAGAGAGAAACCTGTTTAGAGTCTTTATGAACAGCGAAACATCTGCTGGTTGTTTTTACAGCTGTCCTTGTTGCATGTGTGTTTCTTTCAGACTGAAACGTTTTGGGAGGAGAGTATTTGAACAACTAATAAAAATAATAATTCACTGAGATTTAGAGATAAATCTGTTCCTACACTGTTATTAACACTGGGAGCACTGAACGTATCCTATTATGTTTTGGACATGGCTGTGATAGCTGAAGGTGCCATGAGAGAGTGTGTGGTAGATGAGAGAGTTTCCTCCACTTGTGTTCATTTATGAGGAAGATGTGACCAGAACACAGTGACTGTTAAAGCAGGTGTTAGAAAAACTTACTAGATATGATACAACGTCTTTGTTTAACACATGAAATATTGTGAGAAGTCAGAATTGTGTGTCGTGGCTCTTATCACATGTAACCGAAAGCACAGCAAGTTCCCAGGAGATACAACTCCTGAGAAAGTCCTCCTACACATCTGTCCCAGGGTGATATGCAACATGCTACACAAATCCTCTTTGTCTGTAGAAAAGAAGCTCGCTGAGCCGTCCCCAGAGAGCGCTCGCACAAAGTTATGGTTGCTGCTGCTGCTCACTTGAAGTCACTAAAAGCTTTAAAGTCACATCTCTTGTGTTTCTCCATTTGTTGAAGAGTTGTTCCAACAGCTTGGTACCTCGAGCCGGACTCCACATCTGTCCTACTCATTCCAACAATGTCTGGAAGGTGAGGTCAGCAGCAAGGGAGGAGTCGGAGAGTGATGAGATCTGTAACTATATACACTGGAGAACCAGAGGTGTGGAGAGCGATGGCCTGAATCCTACAACAGGTCGGAAAAACCTTTTCTGTAAGAGCGTAAGACTCATAAGACGGTCAGGGAGCACAGAGTGTGCACAGAAAATGACACATAATAACAGCACATAATAATAGTTATGATAGGAATCAAAAGAATAATAATAAGTACAAAAGGTCAAAGGTCACCAGTGTCTCCAGACAGTCAAAGGGGAAAACTGATGAACTAGCAGTGTTAACAAACGCAGGTGAAGTCATTTCATCAACAGTTTGGTCTTTTCGTCCAGCTTCCATGAGCTGGAGGATGCTCCCCAACCTGACTCCACTCTGTCTGTTCCACAAAGCAGCTTTAGGGAAGGTTGAGGCTAAACAGTAACACATGTAAGGCAGCCCCATTCATGGATTAATCACCAGAGTATGTTAGAGTTATCTGATGAACTGAAAATGTAAAGCTTGCATGTGACTCCCTTTAAGTGTGTAAACGATGTGAAGTTCAGATGAATTGTAGCCGATGATGCTGAGATCCATTCACTGATTTCCACACAGCAAATCCAGCATGTCCAAATTAACACTGTCGGATTTGATTTCAACACTATTAAAGTGTCTATATGGGTCCACACCAGAGAGTGTTAATTTAACTCTTTTTGGAGAGTTGGTACGTTAACTCTGATTTAGTGTTAAACACCAAATCTGTCTGGAGTTGATAATTTAACACTTGGTGTTAAGAGTTTATATATTAACTCTCAAAGAGTATTTTAGTTTAACTACGTAAGAGTTATCTTCTAATTCATTCTAAAAAGCAGGAATTTTACTGTTCTGAACTTCTAGAAATTTCTTTTGAAAATAAACATTTACTAAAAAGATGCAATGGTTTTTGAAAAACATTTATTCTGAACTGTGCACCACAATTTCAAAGCATTTTCTGAAAGATGTAACAGTATACATGTTCTCACTTTCATTAGAATTGTGTTTATCAAAAGGTCTGACATGGTAAATGCAAATAACAGCATTCTCATCACTTATTTCTTCAATACAATATGCATGTCCTTCATTCATCCCTCTGTGGAACTTCAACGCACTTCTGCTCTCCCCCATATTCCATCTTCACAAGCATATCCTGTGTGGAGATTGAATAAAAATTAGTTGACACTAATTAATGGCACAAATAATCCAGTAAACAATTGCAGCACAGTAAAAAAAAAAAAGGAATCCTCTTTGAGCCATTACTTGTGTAAAGTATTTTCCCAAAAGACAAGGACACAGGCAACAGGTAATACTGAACTAAATGTAAAACCTCAACCTTTTTCATTTTTACCTAAACCGTGTGCACAAAACTCTGGAGGGATCTATGCTAACGTAGAATCCAGTCAGGACGTCTGCTACTGCTGTTTGCTCGGTTTTTTTTTTATGGGCGATCGTTTTCAGGCTTCAAGTAGCACCATTATACCAACATTTCACATTCTAGACATTGTTTTAGGTGTATTTGACCAAAAGTTTGACTGAAAATTCACATGCAAGCTTTTTTCAAGGCTGTGGTATTTGCCCGCAGACAATACCTTTCAGCTAGCTAAAACAGAATATTATGCTATCAGCGAGCAACATGGCTAATGCCTTTCACACAGCTTTGTCTCAACTCCAAAGAGCCACAGAAGTAAAAGCTCATAATAATAATTGAAACAATCTTTGAAAAAATGACTTACCAAGCATGGCAAACAACTCAAATATGTAGAGCAAAATGTTCTGAAACGGCTTCACTTCAGCTTCGATTGGAGCCGTGCTGGGGGCGGAGTCTGTGAATTTACTCTGTTGGTGTCATAGCCCCTGTAGGAGTTCAGAGTTAAGAGGTCAAGAGTTAATGTTTCCATTGTAACACCTCCAGATTTGACAGAGAAACACTCATTTTTAACACTCGATTTTAACTACTATCATTTTACACCTCAGAGTTACATTAAAAGAATGTGACTCTGCTTAGAGTAAAATTAACTCTACTTTTGCAAGAAGACTATTAACACCAAAACATTTAACACTTTTGAATTTGCTGTGCACCTTCACACCAACTGTGTAGTGCAGAATAAAGACAGCAGAATCAGTGTACTGTCAGTGTAGAGGATGCAAATCAGCCCAGAAACATCTGCTTACGTCCATCCATCCATTCTCTTCCACTGATCCAATTTAGGGGGGAGGAGCCATCCCAGCTACTGTAGGACGAGAGGCGGGGCACAGCCTGGACAGGTCACTGGTCTATGGCAGGGTAACACAGAGAGACACACAACCATTCACACTTATGGGCAATTTAGAATCACCAGCTAACCTAACCCCACTAAGCGCACGTCTTTGGACTGTGGGAGGAAGCTGGAGCACACGGACAGAATCCTCGCAAACACCTGCTCACATCTGGTTGAATTCACATTACAAAGAGCAGTGAAGCTCAGATCAGCTGATCACAGCCTGTACTTGAATCAAATCTACTGGAGCTCTCAGCAGAAATGATTGTGAGTTTGATTCTTTTCCCCACACTGAGCCACTACAGCTGATTTTAGGGTTCCCACCTGCTGAATCCACTTTAACCTGTTCTCTGCTCATGTTCCTGTGAGAGGCACAGTCACTCTCTAATGGAGCCAACAGAAAACAGAAATGTCTTCATTTTCCCTCTTTTTCTCTGCTCATGTTCGACTTCACTGATTCAGTCTAATGAAGTGATTCTAATATAATTCAGATTTACACTGAAATAAAGTTTGTGTTCCTGTGTGCTGATAGCATTCATTTACATTAATGTAGCACAAGGTTCAGTTAACTCTGCACTTTTTCCCTTTGGAGTAAAGAAGTTGATGGAAAAAGTCCTGGATGTCTGTACTTTACCTACAAACACCTCTGTGGGATCAGTGATCAATCATTTATCATGTTGTTATTGATCAGTGACAGGTTGATTTCTGTTGGAGAGAAAGATGAAGATTTGAGTAAAGATGAGACTGAAATGAGTCTGTTGTCTTTGTCATCAGTCCAATGACACAAGAATCAGAGGTTTAACAGTGTGTGGCTCCCTCTAGTGGATGTTGTGGAGTATTCTGTTGTCTTTGCTCCAAAGGTTTTTGTACAGAGTTTTGCTGTTTCCTGTCACTGTGGGCTGCAGAGCACAGTAGTACACAGCAGAGTCTGTCACTGCAGCAGAGGAGATGTTCATCTTGATTTCTTTTCCCTCCACTTGAATCTTCAGTCCACGAATTTTTTCTTCTCCTACTGATCCTGAAGGTGAGTGTGAGATCAGGAACTCTGGAGGTTTTCCTGGATGTTGTCGATACCAGAAGAAATAATCAGAAGGTGACACTTTGTAAGTGTAGGTCAGAGTAACTGTGCTGCCTTCTACACTGGACTCTTCATCTTTGACTGGAGTGAGCTGATCACATGTGACACCTGAAGGAAGAGAGAACGTTTTCAATCAATAATTGACGTTAATGAATAATTTGAATTGAACATAGTTTCCTGTGTAGGTGAGCAGACCTGTGAGAGTGAGAAGAATCAGAGGAAACACACAGTGATGTAATGACAGCATGTTGAGGAACATAAAGTTTGTTTTGTGTTGAACTCTGTTGAATGTGGAGGTTTTTCTCTCTTCTATAGTTCAGTAACAGCTCAGCTCCTCCCTGAATCTCTGCTCCTCCTCTCTGCTCTCAGTCACTCCTCCTCCTGTGCTTCACACACTTTATAACCAAAATGATTTAAGGGAGCCGTGTGACACGTCACACAAGCAGAAGTCACATTAACGATGTAGACAGAGTCAGAGAGTCGCTGATACTCACACAGTTAAAAAGTCTGAAACTTGAGACATTTGGAGAAAAATGTGTAAGAAGTCCTGAATTCAAGAAACATCTCAGATGATGTTTTTACTTTGTGACATATTGGACTCGTGCTTTAAGAAGCTGGTATAAACAGTATAAAAGGGGATAATAATAATAATAATAATAATAATAATAATAATAATAATAATAACAATAATAATGATAATAAAAATAATAATAATAACAATAATAATGATAATAAAAATAATAATAACAATAATAATAATAATAATAATAATAATAACAATAATAATAATAATAATAATAATAATGATAATAAAAATAATAATAACAATAATAATAATAATAATAATAATAATAATGATAATAATGATAATAAAAATAATAATAACAATAATAATAATAATAATGATAATAATAATAATAATAACAATAATAATAATAATAATAATAATAATGATAATAAAAATAATAATAATAATAATAATAATAATAATAATAATAATAATAACAATAATAATAATAACAATAATAATGATAATAAAAATAATAATAACAATAATAATAATAATAATAACAATAATAATAACAATAATAATAATAATAATAATAATAATAATGATAATAAAAATAATAATAACAATAATAATAATAATAATAATAATGATGATAATAATGATAATAAAAATAATAATAACAATAATAATAATAATAATGATAATAATAATAATAATAACAATAATAATAATAATAATAATAATGATAATAAAAATAATAATAATAATAATAATAATAATAATAATAATAATAATAATAATAATAATACATCCTGTTTCAAAGCACCCACAGACACCCAAGGACATTTAACAATAGAGTGAATCACATAATAGAACAATGACAACACAAAGAACAATGAAAAGCATAAAACAGACAAACATTAAGTTCACAGTGAATATGCAGACTTGAACAGATTAAACTGGGGCAGAGACTTCCACAGCCTGGAGGCAGAGCAGCTGAAAGCTCTGCTTCCCATGGTGCTGAAAGAAGGCACAGCAAGCTGGACAGAAGAAGAAGATTGAAGTGAGCGGGCAGAAGAGGTAGGGCTTAACAGGTGAGAAAGGTGAGGAGGAGCGAGGCTATGAAGGGTCTTGAGAAGAAGTATGAACACTGTTCAGAGTTTCACAGGGAGCCAGTGAGGTTCCTGAAGGACAGGGGTGATGTGCTGTAGGAGGGCTTCTGGTAATAAAACAGGCAGCTGAGTTTTGAACCAGTTGAAGCTGATGGAGGGGTTTTTGGGGGAGACATGCAAGAGAGGATTACAATAGTCAATGCGGGAGGTAACGAGACTGTGGACAAGAATAAGAAGAAAAGGGGAGTGGCCACGTCGAACAAGCTAATTACAGAAATTAAAGCCATTCACTTAGATATGAAACAAACAGCAGAAAATAAGGATTTACTTAAGAAATAACTGGAAAGATGGATGTGTAGGAGCAGGACATTGACAGCATCCCAGAAAAAAAACTGAGTTATATAATAAACTTCAAACTAACAGAGAAAGAAATTAATAATGTTATATCTAAATAAATTAAAAAAAAAACAGGAAAATGGCAGGAGCAAATGGTTATCCATCTGAAATGTGACTTTAAAGCTTTTTGATAAAATGAAGAGACGGGGAGTTCCTCAGTACATCGTGAGGATTCTCTCTTACTGGTGCGCTCATCAGAACATGCAGGTTAAATGGGGAAGCAGTATTTCTGCCCCCTTTGGTGTCAGCAATGGTGTTAGACAGGGTGGGATTTTGTCTCCAATTTTATTTAATTTATATGTTGATGATCTGTCCATACAGCTGAGAGCCTGTAACACTGGGTGTATATTAGGTAAAACACTGATAAATCATCTCATGTATGCAGATGACCTGGTTGTTTTTAGTCCAAGCAGTGCTGGGTTACAGGATCTTCTTAATGTCTGTACTGAATATGGTGTACAATATGATATGAAGTACAATGCTGCTAAAAGTGCTGTTTTGATATGTAGAACCAAGCAGGATAAACAGCTAAATTTCCCTTTGTTTAAACTGTCCCAAAAACTCTTGAAGTTCATAAAAAGGTGAAATACCTCGGTCACTTTATTACTGAGCAAATGAATGATGATGATGACATATACAGACAACGATGTAAGCTCTATGTGCAGGCAAATACTATTGCACGCAAATTCAGCTTTTGTTCACTTCCAGTTAAAGTGGCTTTGTAGCGTATTGCACACGCTATATACTGCCCCCTTGTGGTCATCCTACAAACAATGTAGCATGCAGAAGCTGCATGTTGCATATAATGATGCGATGAGAATCCTTTGCAGGATACCTAGAAGTGGTAGTGCCAGTCAGATGTTTGTAGCTGTGGGTGTTTGGACTTTTAAAGCACTTTTAAGGAAGCTAATGTTCAGTTTTAGAGAACGACTGGATGGTTCGAGTAACAGTATAATTTTAGCACTCACAGATCCGACAGTGAGTGGTTCCCGTTACTCATCCAGTCTCAGAAAGCACTGGTTAAAGTTTTTGTGTATTTATTGATTTTTTTTAAGTAATTGTGTTTTATATATATTATGGTTTTATATTTTTACAAATGTTTTAGATACTTATTTATATACATATATATATTTAATGGTTTATACCTTGTGTTGGGGGGGGGGGGGGGGGAGTGTTGTGTGTGTGTGTTTTTTTGTTGTTGTTTTTTTTGTTTTTTTGTCTTGTTTTTATGGACATGAAGTCTGCCAATAAAGATTGAATTGAATTGAATTGAATTGAAATGAACAACCTTTCCAGGAAATTGACAACACCGGCACTAAAAGAAGGCTTTAACCATGTCCTTCAGGGTGGGGAGGCCCCTGTGCCCTGGAGACAGGCAGCAGTATCAGTGATCTCTAAGCTGGGGAAAGAAAAGTCAATGCAGCTGTTATCGACCAATATCAGTTCTAAACATAGATTCTAGACTGTTTGCATCAATACCAGCAAGATGACTGGAAAATTTGTAGGCTTTGTATAAAGCAGACAAACACTGGGTAATGTTAGGAAGGCTCCCCATCTCACTGATCACTAAACTCCTCTGAACAATGGACAGCTTTCAGCCTCGACGCTGAAAAGGCCTGTGACTCTCTCTGTTGGAAATACTTAGTATTCTTAAAGGCAACAGTGAGGAGTTCAAAAGCAGGTGAACGTTTACATTGTTCACAAGTTTGAGACAAAAGCTGAGTTAGTTGTGTTTTCATAAAAGAGAATTTGAGCTTGTCGCGGGGTCCTAAACTTCTCCCGAACAAATGCAGGTGTAGTCAGGAAGCATTCAGTGTGGATCATTTATTCTGCCGGAAACTAGAAAACTAACTTAACCTTCCTGCCTTCTTGGGACCTTTTTGTGCCACTGCTATGTGTTAAATGGCTGCCATTTCCACTGTGTTCAGTGGAATATAACCAAACTTGCCACAGGATAGTTTTTACCTGTCAATGTTAATATTCCAGTGTGAATTCCTTAAATCAGCCTAAAATGGCTGAGCAGCAGAAATCCCCACACCCATCACCCTGGGGACCATTTTCTGCCCATTGACTTCCATTATAAACGCTATTTTTCAACCCCAAATTATCATCATATGATTTTATTTTTTCTTCTTTTCTTGGATGTCAATGAAGACTCAGGGCCTTGAAGTTTTAATTTTTAAATTGCAAAAAAAATGCAAAAAAAATAATGGCAGGTCAAAATGTATGTTGGTGCCAATCTTTGGTCCATCTAAAGGCCTACTTATAATGACAATCACATATTACTTCAACTGGTTTTTTGTGGAAATATTTAGTTTCGTTTTTTGGTTTTTGGGGCTTATAACACAGGGCGCTCATGTAATAACACTGGGATTTGAAGGGTTAAAACAACGAAAATATAATTAAAACTTTACATGAATATTTCAGGGAGAAGTAGTTTTACAAGGTTGGCTAATTTAAAGTGGAATAAAATATGGATATATGGTCTTTTTATGGCGTGGCTGAGAATGGTCCCTAGGGTGATGGGTGTGAGTTTTTTAAAGGATGGCAGGAGGGTTAAGTCAACACAAAACAAACATCTTTATACAAAACACAGTCTGCATGTTACCCTCTCTGTAACATCTCACCGAAAAAAGCCCAGGTAGGCCCTGACAGCCTTCTTTTATACCCCATGGCCCCTCCCACTAGGCATAATAGCCATCTCTTTATTATTTCTTTTACCAAACACTCTTTCCCCCTCAGCTTATTTCCAGCTGTATTCCTACAATACATATATATGTATATACAGACATTTATGGTCAATTCCAGGCAGCCTACAGTGTTTCACAATAACAAACAAACAAAAATAATGCAGTTCACATGACCTTTCAAGCACGCGCGAACCCACTATTTGAACCCCGGAACACCATACCATCGGCTTGCATAACCACTCGTATAATCGGCGATCACAG
Source organism: Rhamphochromis sp. 'chilingali' (assembly GCF_963969265.1). Classification (NCBI taxonomy): domain Eukaryota; kingdom Metazoa; phylum Chordata; class Actinopteri; order Cichliformes; family Cichlidae; genus Rhamphochromis; species Rhamphochromis sp. 'chilingali'. The sequence continues at coordinate 35,933,300 of NC_137943.1, forward strand.
CGAGTCTACGCGATCGGCTTTATTAAAGGTAAGCGGGAAAAATATGTTGGCCACCCTCTGCGCCGCTCAAAATATGCCTCTCACCCCCTTTTTTGTTTATCTGCCAGGTCGACGAAAAGACGCGCAGCCACGGTAATTGTAGAAACTAATGGTGGTGGTGCGTGTATGCGCCTAGATCAGCTGTCTGTGGCCCGGGACGGTGTAACTCCGTCACAGAGCTCATTTCATGCTCAGAGATCCGAGAATGTAAGTGAAATTTATCTTACAGTTTTCTCTGTAATAACTTTTGATTTCAAAAAGTTCCAGGTCACACACGGCTTCTGGTGATATGGATATGAAACCTAGCAGCACCATTACACGGCCCACAAAATACCTTTTGGTACACTGGGCTGTGTTTAGTGGAGCTACTCCCGTTTAAAGTGCAGCGGCCACTGGAAGTAGGTTTGATGTTTTGGTAGCTTTTGGTACCTGTGGTTTTTGTGAAGTGCATGGTTGTTTGTTTTTGTTTGTTTTGGAGTTTGTGTTTGTTTTAAATTTTGGAAAAAAAAGTTTTAAAAATAAAAAAATATTTTAAAAAAAACACAATAAGCTGGTGTGGAAGACTGTTAAAACTGCAACTCCTGGTCCCAGAACTGGATCGTCATGTTTCTGTTGTCTTTGTCATCAGTCACACAAGAATCAGAGGTTTAACAGTGTGTGGCTCCCTCTAGTGGATGTTGTGGAGTATTCTGTTTGCTCCAAAGGTTTTTGTACAGAGTTTTGCTGTTTCCTGTCACTGTGGGCTGCAGAGCACAGTAGTACACAGCAGAGTCAGACACTGCAGCAGAGGAGATCTCCAGATTGACTCGATTTCTCTCCTTGTCCAGTGCAGCAGTCAGTCGAGGGTTTGGGGGGGTTGCTCTCAGCACACTCGGCTCACTCGTATCAGTGATGAGGAGAAGGAACTGAGGAGCTGATCCAGGATCCTGTCGATACCACTGGAGATTATCAGCTTTAACTGAATAGTTACAGGACACAGTAACTGTACGGCCCTCTGATGAAAACACTTCAGCACTGCTGGCAGTAATATCATCTTCCAAGCTGTTACCTGCTGATGAAACAACATGTTATATTTACAGCTCTGTTCCACAGTCACATGTCCATCATTGGAAAAACACAGTGAGCTCAAAGAAAATCCAAACTGGATCTGTAACGCTGTAAACATGTCTTTGAATTTCAGGTGTTCCTGTCAGAAACATACGTACCTACGAGAGCTGCAAAGATCCAGATCACAGCCAGTTTTTCCATGTTTCCAGAGGAGAAATGTTGGAAGTGATGTTCACTGGGAGTTAGCTGTGAGTGGTCTGATGTTCACAGCTGGAGTCAGACAGGTTTCTGCAGTCAGGAGGAGGAGCTGCTTTTGCTCTCATGTGATGTTTCCTGTTAAATCCTGATGACAGCTGGTGTGTCTGCAGGAGATCCTGCATAGTTTGTGCTTCGTGCTGCTGTTGAAAGTTAAACAGCCAAACACGGAGCTTGCACAGAGGTCTTTATGGATCTGTTTTCTCTTCTCACGGCAGCTCAGAACATTTTATTTATTTACTGCAACAAACTGACACTTTGAAGAGGAACTAAAGGCAACACTCGTGCTCTGCCGGAACCTCACCGCGTGACACAGGCGGAAGTAAATAAAGGAAAGGCACTAATACCGTCACTGACCCGGGTGTGTTGTTGTGTGAGCTGAGTGTGTGAGCTGCGGCAGCAACGATGCCTTCAGTTCAGTATCTGAGAGAGTTCATCAACGAGCGACTAACTGCTGCTGCTGAACAAATATTCTTGGAGTTTGAAAAAACGATCGTCCAGTACGAGGAAGAGATCGACCGTCAGCGCAGACTGCTGGATATCACCTGGAAACCCCAAATCAAGCTGCACAGGACAGGTGAGTGTCCCTCTGAGGGAGGATCCTGATCACAGCTCTGCGGGACGTTTCTGATTGTGAGGACTTTTTGGAGATGTGAGCTAACATAGAGCAAACAGAGGACAGGACTGCGCTGCGCTGCATTCAAACAGCAGGCGCTGAAATCAGCCTGGATTTGAGCTTTTCTCTGACCTGGATCCATCACTCAATCCTGTGAATCGTTTGAAAAACTTTTTGTTTGGCGGTGAAACGTGTGTTTGATGGTGCGTTCAGGTGCACCTTCTAAACTCAGTAATCTAGCCTGAAAAGGTTTTTCCTTGGTTTCCTTTCTTCTTCTGCAGAGCTGTAAAGAGTTCAGTGTTAACGTCATAACAATACGTCTTTTTTATTTCTCCATCAGTGACGTCAGAGTGGTCGCCCGGGCCCTTTGTGATGATGTCACATAAAAGCTAAAGTGGTACACAGCACGTGCACGGTTCCTGTGGTCACATTTACACACGTGTGAGAACAACAAAGTCCACCATGTTGTTGTTCAGAGTCACGGACGCGACTGAAAGAAGTGACACAGAGTTTAATGTGCAGCTCGGCACAGTGACACCTAATATTGAATTTATGAACTGTAGTGGCAGTGCGGTGCTGCTGCTGTGCTGAGGGGGCTTTACCTTCCAGATGTTCGTCTGAATAAATGCAGATCTGAGATCAGTGACTTACAGCTGACTGGACGGCTTTACTCTCACACACGAGCGACGCAGTCATGCTGTAAAGTCCTGTTAATGTTTCTGTGGTTGTGACTTCTTTCTTCTGTCTCTCCAGACGTCCCACAGCAGCAGGTCTGTGAGGAGGAGGAGGAGGAGGAGGAGGAGGTTCTCCCTGAGCAGCAGCTCTGGAACCAGGAGAGGAGCTCCAGTGTGGAGCAGGAGGAACCAGAAGCTCCACAGATTAAAGAGGAACAGGAGGAACTGTGCAGCAGTCAGCAGGGAGAGCAGCTGGGACTGAAGGAGGAGCCTGAAGTTCATAATGATCCTGTGCAGTACGAGGAAGAGATGGAGCGTCAGCGCAGACTGCTGGATATCACCTGGAAACCCCAAATCAAGCTGCACAGGACAGGTGAGTGTCCCTCTGAGGGAGGAATTTTACTCATGGGCCGTTTCTCAATACTCGTGCAGCCAGTCCAGACTTCGTAAGTTCACACGGGAGTCCGGACTTCCCGAGAGTGCGAGAAAACAGCGCGATCATTCCACAGCTGAGCAGCATCGTACTTGATGACATCACACAGAGTTTTTACTGCATCCCTGCTGAACTGTGATTAATATTTGCAATGGAAATTACACGTGACGTAGTAGATTTCTTTAAGAAAAAAGATGTATGAAAAAGGTATTTTGAGCACTTGATCTGTTTCATAATGTCTAATAAGCTTCATGAAGGAAACACAAGCTTAATCTCTCTTAATAAAAATAGTATACATGTATGCACAGCTCACGCTGCTTATTGAGTAAAAACAAGCAGGTGAGACGTTAGAACGCTGCTATTTTATTTTTGCAGACCCCTAAAATCAACACTGGACTGCTGGGGTTTGGAAGAGAATCGATATTAAAAACCTAATTTGATCAATGCTGCAGCAGCCTTCAGCTGTTCACATGTGTCAGCATGTTGTTTCTGCTCCCGGAGGAAAGGTTTCCTTCGAATTCAAAGATTTTTAATGTTAATCAGCTGTTACTTACGTTTGTGTTTAAAGAAGAACAGCACATTTTACATGAGGGGACATGACGGCCCCGAGAGCACATATCCATTGAAACAATGTTAAATCAACATCAGGCAGTTCTGTTGGAACAGCGTTAGAGTCTGATATTGAATCACTGTTGAACTCTGATGGTGGTTTTCCATCACTTTTCACTTGGTTACTATTGAAACACTAAAATCATAATTAAAAATCAACTTAATGGGCATTTCTACCAACACTAAACCAGCGCAGATTACTATCAATACCTAACCCTGCAAAAAGTACAATCGTGATCCACAAACAGGAAACCGATTATATGCTGGACGTTATCCTACAATTTGTCATGTCCATAATAACGTCTCTGTAATATGAAGCATCTGGTATTGTGTAATTTAAAAAATGACAGGCGTCTCTGTATCAATAACAAAGTAATTTATTATTAGGGCTGTGAATATGACCAAAATCTCATCTGTCGTCCGATAACGATATAAATCACAAACATGTAACATTTTCTGTAAATTCTGTGAATCTCGGGCAGCTCGACTTGCGTGAAGTGTTTCCAGCTGGGCGTCGTGTAGCTGGAGTCCAGTGTTTTAACGATGCATGAAACGATACATTTTTAGACATAAGTTGTAACGGCGCCGTTTTCTTTGTGAGTATTTATTACACGGCGTGCTGCGGGGAAAAGCCTGCTCTAATGTTTGAGTCTAAGGTTTATTTTTTTTAGCACCTGGCGACTCAACAGGATCTTGAGCTTTATTGTGAAAAGTTTATGTGGAAAATAAACAAGCGGACACGCGATGCTGTTACCGTTGTTTCTAACGACAACACATAAAAACTTGTCTGTCTGTAGTGTGGTTATATTAAATATAAGAGAAAGAGAACTTTAATGAAGCCGCTACAGTGACATCAGAACCATGAACAAATATTACTGTAAACGGTTTATTTTACGACACCACGAAACAAACGACAGATGTTTTTATATCGTCGTCCGATATATATGGTTATATCAACAGCCCTAAACCAGGCGTGTCCAAACGTTTTCACTGACGCCAACATACATAAAAATATAGGAGGGGCGGGGCCAGTTACTAGAAATGAGGTATATAACCTTAACTTTACTGTATTAAAGTTAGAAAAATCACTTAAAAGTGGTCAAATATGTTATATTGTTGAATATAATTAAAGACAAAACTGCCTTCATCCCATCTTTCCATAAACGGATCTTTGTTGATTTATCCAGAAAAAGCTTTGGTAGCTCGTTTTCACAGCAGCCTCAGATTTCTTCTTGGACTGAAGATTTACAGCACAGAGAAAAAGCAATAAATAAAGCTTGTTATTTAAGTTATTAGGCTCAGCAACGCACCTGTTAACGTCCGTTTGAAACAGTTATCAACATTAACAGACTGAACTGGGCTTAATAACAGGAGTGCATCATTTTAGCAGATTATTCTGGTGAGTATCAGCTGCGCTGGGTTTGTAAATCGGGCCGTCCAGCTGCGGTGCTGATCCGACGCCACTCGTGCCAAAAACCCGGATAAATGTCACTTGATCAAGGAGCAGATGTGCATCAGATGAGATCAGCTGACTGCGTGCGCTGTGCACAGCGGTGTGTGCTCTGTGTGTTAACAAGGAAAACGCAGATAAGAAAGTGGTGCACAAAAGCAGAGTAGTGACAGAATCGATGCGCATTACTGATATTTGAAGCATGTGTACCTGCACCTAACACACGGGTACTGTGGAATATAGTTTTACTCACCTAAGGCGCTCGTGCTCTCGTCCACTCCCAGCAACAATTAGCAGCTGTGCGGCGTCTGTGGCGTCGGTGCTCTCATCGCCTGCGATGGAGTCAAAATCAAAAGCACAGCTTTGTCAGACAGGTGCAGTTTAATGTTGGCTGACGAGTCTTCAGTGCGTCGCACGACTGGATTTCTGGACACGCTGACGTTGTTGAAGTTCTGCACTTTTTCCACATTATTTCGGTGACTTTAACGAGGCCGTGTTTTATGAGGTCTCCATCTGAAAAAGGCTCGCCATGTCTCGCGATGAGTTGGGCGACCTCATAGCGGCTATCGGAGCCTTTTCCTGGACCTTTCGAGCACGAGATAAATACTGTTGCTGACCCTGCGGGAGAGTTAATGTCTGCTCTGGCTCAGCACCAGTGTCGGATGCACAGGCCTGATGTTTGGCTTCATAATGACGTCGCACATTATCCTCTTTCATAACTGCCACAGTCTCAGTGCAGATCAAACAGACACACTTGAGTTCTTTGAAGAAATCTTCACTCTCCCACCGTGTCTGAAATTTTCTGCACTCACTTTCTACCTTTGGCTTCTTTGGTTCTGACCTGTTTAGTAACTTGGGGTAAATTTCTTCTGTGATTGTCCTTTTTGGTGGAGCCTTGATCAACAGCAGCTCCCCTGGTGTTAAAACGAAGAAGTGCAATACACTCAAGCAAAAGTTGAAGTGCGGCCTTATTCTATGCTATTTATAAATTTAATTAATCAATTAAAAATGGCCCGCGGGCTGCAGTTGGCCATAGACAGTGGTTTAGCCAAATTGTCACATGCTAACATGCTGTTAGCTTGGAAGCTTTTCACTGTGAGTGAAGATGCAAACTTCCCCTAAGTTCAGCTATTAGGGCGTGTCCATGAAAACATGCTTAATAAAAAAACCTATGGTTATTTGAAAGAAGCTAACAAAGGCAAAGTGGTTGAAGCTAAAGCTAGAATGTGCTGAGAGCCACCCAAAAGCCCGCAGCACGTAATGAACAAAGGATCACAGCAGTTATGAACATTATGGAGATGAATCGAGAAGGTCAAAAGTTCTGTTTCCTGTGATGTGATTATAAACATGCTGGAGAATGTTGGATGTAACTCACGTTTGATTTGTTGCACCTGCTTCCATTTAGTAACGTTTGTCAGCAACTTATTTTTACTTAGTTCAGTGAACTATTCAGCTTCTCAGTTTTTAACCCTCATCTTACAGATTAGGATCCATTGAGACCTCACCGGTTATTTATCAGCTCATTGCAGGATATTTATTACAGCCTTTCTACAGCAGCTGGTAGTTCATCCTCGCTCTGCCCTTACTGCTGATGTCCCTCTGTTGATGAGCTTTATTCTGGAGTGGGACAATTCACTCTCGCAGCCTGAATTTGTGGCCATTCTCCTTTATTATTATACTTTATTAGTAATAGTTACTCAGATGATTTTCTTTTTCTTATCTCCTTCTGTCCCTCCAGACGTCCCACAGCAGCCTGTCTGTGAGGAAGAGGAGGAGGAGGAGGTTCTCCCTGAGCAGCAGCTCTGGAACCAGGAGAGGAGCTCCAGTGTGGAGCAGGAGGAACCAGAAGCTCCACAGATTAAAGAGGAACAGGAGGAACTGTGCAGCAGTCAGGAGGGAGAGCAGCTGGGACTGAAGGAGGAGACGGATACCTTCATGGTGACTGCTGCTGCTGAGGAAGGAGAGCACAGTGAACCAGAAGCAGGCAGGGAGCAGCTCCTCACTCACAACTTTGCTGTAGCTGACAGTCAAGATCTGGGAGGAAACAAGAACGCAGATTCAAGATCAAGTAGAGAAAGACACAAAAGTCACAACAATGCAGAAAATCCCGCTATGTCAGAGAGTCACTGTAACTTTGATAAAAGTAGTAAGTCTTTAAAATGTGATGTTTGTGGAAAAACCTTCAAGTTTAATTATCAAATGAAGGATCATTATTCAATCCACACAGGTGAGAGACCGTTCGCTTGTACAGTGTGTGGAAAAATGTTCAGATGCAGCAGCTTTTTGAAGAAGCACCTAAGAACGCACTCCGATGTGAAGCCATATACTTGTAAAACATGTGGGAAAAAGTTTGGAAGTAATCGTAATTTAGTGACGCACACCAGAATTCACACAGGTGTGAAACCATATCAATGCAAAACGTGTGGGAAATGGTTCAGATGTCACTCTCATTTAAGAGATCACATAAGAATTCACACAGGCGAGAAACCATATCGTTGTGAAACATGCGGGGAAGCTTTCAGACATCGTAATGTTTTTTCGGCACATGTAAAAAAGTCACACATGTTGTTGTAAAGGTCAGACGTTTTCATCACACGTGTTCTTTTTTACCTGGCTACATCACCATGGTAACTTGTGACGGGAGAAGAGAGCGGGAGATCGACCGATGGACTGGTGCTGCGGCTCATCGTTTTAGAAAGTCTCCGTTTTCACTGTCCACACTGCGGCGTGAAAGCACCGTTTTCAAGAGCGTTTTCAAAACGCTGCGTTTTCCATCAGTGAACACGCCGTCTCAGTGTGGACAGGAGGCCAAAATGGAGAGAAAACAATGTGTTTTAAATGTCTGTGAAGGTTCTCAGTCATCCAGGTCATCGTAGTCAAAGGAGCTTGCAAAGAAAAGCGTCTGGACTTCTTTAAGTTGCTTGAAGACATTTCACCTCTCATCCGAGAAGCTTCTTCAGTTCTAAGGTCAAATGGTGGAGAGTCCCAGATATAAACCTAGTGGGAGTGACCCCCCACAGAGGGACAAAAGGACCCCCTGATGATCCTCTAATCGCCTGAGCCAAGGTGGGAAACTGGGTGTGGGTCCCAATCAGCCAGAGTTTCGGGTGTGTTCATTGTGAAACCTGGCCCCACCTTATCATGCGAATTCCTGAGGTCAGATGGCCCAGGATGTGAGTGGGCGTTAAGGCGTCTGGGAAGGATCTCAAAACTGGATTATAGATGGCAGAGAGTTGGTGTCGTAAACCCCGCCTCTGTTCAAAGATGGTCGCTCACAGTGGACATAGATGCTTCTTTCACTCCTCTTTCAAACCATCTGTCCTCTCTGTCCAAAATGTGAACGTTGGCTGTGAACAATGTGTTTTAAAACAAAAGCGCATTAGTGTGGACGTAGCCTGTATCTCTTGGCTGGGGGAGGTCTGGGCTTCTCTGCTTAGGCTGCTGTCGCTGCCACCCGGCCCCGGATAAGTGGAAGAAGATGTGTGGATGGATGAATTGCAGCTATTACAAAAACACAAAAACAATAAAATGAATCTGTTTGCTGCAGACTAAAGCAAATCTGTGATCAGACTTTGGGACTGTAAGCTTTAATGTTTAACTGGGTCCAGTTCAGCGTTTCAGAGTTCTAATGAGAGCTTAAGATCTGAAATGGTCCAAAGTCTGATGAACTAAGCCACAGGAAGCTGGACTGCTGTACAACATTGTATTCACAGATCCAAGCATCATTCATCCATGTAAACTCTGACATGCATCACTATGAACCACATAAACATGTTCACTCTGCTCATTATCCAGATGTGTTTGAGGAGGGAGCAACAAAAACAATGTAAACAGCACAGAGCGTCCTGAGGTCTGTAGTGTTCAGAGAAAGTTAGATTTATCGTTCTGAAGTGAAAGAGTGAGAGAGTGTTCCTACATAACTGAATTAAAGAGATCTGTTCATGTGAGACGGACTTCATGATAAATTAATTAATTAAATCATATTTATGTCCATAAAATATTCATATCTGACTGAACCTTCATGTGTGATTGAATTCTTGGCAAATTATGTGACGTAAAACATCAAGAAGAAAATGAGATGAAGTGATTTCAAAGTTTAAGCTTTGTTTTAAGTCCTGTATGTAATAAACTCAGAGAGGATGATAAGCTGGACATCGGTCGATAGACGTCAGCAGCAATGATTGGATGTCACAGTGGATGAGACCAGATGTAATCTCAGAAGCTGTCATGTCCAGAGGAGTGAGTGGGGGAGGCAAAACGGCAAAGAAGTGTAAAAGAAGGCACCCGGGACCTTTTGGAGCTGCCACTGCCTCTGGTTCTTGGAATGATTAGATTTGGCCCGCGGAGCCCACAGGTAGAAATCAGAGCAAGTTACAGCAGAGGAGCAACCAAGGCCAGCACAGTGAACGTTTTGTCTTGTTCCCTGAACATTTTTGACATGTGGGACTATAAAGTCAAGAAGATCTGGATTCCAGCTGTTTCTTTCAGTCCTTTCCTGTTGGATTGTATCCACACAGAGACAACGGGCACGTCCTGGCCGACATCTGCCGCTTCTCTCCAGTTTCTCTCCTCACAAAGATTAGAACACACAACGAGACAATGGACGCAAAGCAGAGCAGTGATGTAGGACACAGAAGTAAAACAGGAAACGACACAGACACGGAGTTGACAAGGGGATATGTCTGACAGGGAACACAGACAGAAACCAAAGACTAGAGATTCAAAATAAGACAAAAAGACTTAATAATAACCAACATAAAACACTGGGTCACTGAGCAGGACCAGGACACCCAGGTGGGAGAGGGGTGTGGCTCTGCAAGCGTGGTCCAGGGTCCTGTCCCCTGGTAGGACCTTCAACATGTTGGTGGAATTTGGGGAGTGCAGATTTCAAACATGCCTCATGAAAGTCCCCGACAACAACAGAGTGCTCTCGCTGCTGATAACAAGTTGGAGGTGATTGAGTGTTGAGCTCACCTCAGCATCAGGGGTGATGTAAACAATGGTAAGTATGGCTGCAGTGAGCTCGCAAGGTAGACAGAAGCACCTACACCTAATTGGAATGGCCTGTAAGTCCGCTGAGCAGTTACTGTCTACAATCCTTCTGTTGAGGCACCAGGCCTGGAGCACAGAGGACAGTATCATTGATATCATTTCATTCCAGGGTCCTATGATTTTTGTGTTTGCATCAACTTTTCTTTTAGACTAGAGAGAAGTGATGGGACTAATTGGATCAGCCAATCAAACAGTTCTGTGCTTCCACAGCAGCTCTGTCTCTGATCTGTGTTGGCCAGAGGGGCCGATGGCGCGATATGGCAGCCTCGCTTCTGTCAGTCTGCCCCAGGGCAGCTGTGGCTACAACTGTAGCTGCCTCCACCAGTGTGTGAATGTGAGAGTGAATGAATAGTGGCATTGTAAAGCGCTTTGGGTGCCTTGAAAAGCGCTATATAAATCCAATCCATTATTATTATTATTATTATTATTATTATTATTATTATTATTATTATTATTATTATTATTATTATCTTTACTGCTTCATTTCTCTGTTGTCTTTGTCATCAGTCCAATGACACAAGAATCAGAGGTTTAACAGTGTGTGGCTCCCTCTAGTGGATGTTGTGGAGTATTCTGTTGTCTTTGCTCCAAAGGTTTTTGTACAGAGTTTTGCTGTTTCCTGTCACTGTGGGCTGCAGAGCACAGTAGTACACAGCAGAGTCAGACACTGCAGCAGAGGAGATGCTCATGTTGAGCTGGTTTTTTCCCACTTCAATTTTCAATCCAAAGATTTTTTCTATTCCTATTACTCCTGATGCAGAGTGAGAAATCATTAACTCTGGTGGTTTTCCAGGATATTGTCGATACCAGAAGAAATAATCATTAGTCTTCACTTCTCTGGATAATCTATAGGACAGAGTAGCAGTGCTGCCTTCTACACTGAACACTTCTTTGTTGGTTGGAGTGAGATCTTCACAGCTGACACCTAAAGGAACAGAAACATGTTTTATTCTTTTATAAATCATCACAATTCAAATGTGTTTCTTTAAACACACAGATTGTAACGTACCTGTTAGAATGGTGAGAATCAGTAAAGAAAGTGCAAAATAGTCCAAAGACAACATGTTGAATGAAGGTAAAGTTTATGGTTTGTGTTGAACTCTGTTGAATGTGGAGGTTTCTCTCTCTTCTAGTTCAGTAACAGCTCAGCTCCTCCCTGAATCTCTCCTCCTCCTCTCTGATCTGGATTTGAACTTCTCTCACTTCCTCCTGCTTTACACACTAGTAGCAGCATCTTCACTTTCAGGTGGGAGCTCATGTTTCATCAGGCTCCAGCTTCCCTGCATCACTGAACTGGATAAGCTGAAAATGGATGGATCAGAATCAGAATACTTTATTGATCTCTAGGGGAAATGATTTAATGGATGATTAATTATTCACTGTTAAGTTGCTGAAAAAAATCAAAGTCGAAACAAAAACACTTTCTGAACAAAAAATCTTCAGAAAACTGGAGAATTGTTCTTCATGACCACGTTGAAAATTACGATGAGGTCTGTCTGCTTGGAAGCTGAATCAGAAAAAGGTGTACCTCGTCACTTTTACACAGAGCTGATGTCCAGGTCATATTTTCCTTTCTTCCTGCTTTATTTGATTTACTAACCAGTCGTTTCACTTTAGTGTTTCCCCTGACTGATCCGTTTCTGCTGGTAAACATTCTTGTTTCAGTTGTGTGGTTGGCAGGAAGTGGACCCAAACGCAGGACGCAGGAGAGAAGAATTGAACTCAAAAACCTGCTTCAATGCTGATTATTCACAGGAATAACAAGAGACCAAAAGCTCCTGCAGGAACGAGGAATCAGAGTAGACGCATCTAAGGAAACCACGGAGCAGAAAAACACAAAGCTTTGAGTCAGCATGATAATGATCAGAGGGAGACTGTGACAATACAGACATGTGGGATAACAAGGGGAGTTCTCTGCTCTGGCTCTTGACGAAGGCGGTCGCACTTTTCTCCTCCTCCTCCTCCTCCTCTCTTAGCTTCCCTGCTTAGCCTCTTGTGTCCTTGTCTAGTCTCGTGTTTTTTGTATTACTTTCCCTGGAACACTCTCTCACAGTCTGTTCTCTAAAAACTAAAAGAAGAATTATGGATTTGATCAACTGGTCCCTGAATGCAATTGACACCCTTTTCTCAACGAGACGTCTGGGCTCGGGTGAGCCTGAGTGTCCTGGAGGGACTTTCCCTGCCGGATACACGACGGACGGGTGGCAGGAATGGAGGGTCGTGTGCCTGGCGGGACTGTCGATCGAAGATGCTGAAGATATCTACCTATTCGGAACCATGGTAACAGGGTTCTGGCTAATCGGAGCTGGCTTGGCCCTGACTTATCGAAGAATTAAGGAAGCGGAACCGGCTGTTCAAACCCCCACAAGGCTGCCCACTGGGATTGAAACGATGGGACAAGGCGGGAGTTTCTCAAAATGGGCTCATTTTTTCTGTTCTCAAACTGATCTCCCTGTTGGAGCTCAGTCTGGGGGGAGTTATTTTTTTCTCCTTATCTTTCCTCATGTGGTGCATTTCCATTGTTATACCTCTGACCTGTCTTCCCCATGTGATGTTTGTGTAATGTATGTATGGTCGGAGGGTAAGATGGCGCCATTGCATGCAATAGGTCGGCAGCCTTATGAAATTTCCCCTTGTGGGACTAATAAACAGTGTTGGGGAGTAACGGAATACATGTACTGCCGTTACGTATTTAGAATACAAAATATGAGTAACTGTATTCCGTTACAGTTACCGTTTAAAAAGGTGGTATTCAGAATACAGTTACTTTGTTGAAATAAATGGATTACACTGCGGTACTTTCCTGTTTCATATTGTCGCGGGTCAGGACTGTTTGGGTTTGTTTGACAGCTACGTTCTTTCGTTCCAGGCGGCAGCGTTACGGTTACCATGGTTACAGGGCGACGCTCTCTCTCTCTGCGACTGCGTGTTTCCTGGGTGAGAGAGCGCCTTTTCGTTGTTGTTGTTGTTGTGCTAAGCTAACAGGCAGAATGCTACAAGCATAGCTCTAAAGAATGTAGCATCATGGGCAGTGTAGTCCGTGCTGCAGGGAGAATGGACTGCCATACACGTTATGGGTCTGTGAGCGCGAGGAGGGAGAAAAAGGGGAGTGGAAAGGTACGAGTTGTCATCAAGGAAAAACGGGAGCTGGAAGCATGTAAATATAATAATAACCACTGCAGCCAAGAAGAGTGCCTGACGAGCCCAGCTGTAAGTAAGCTATTAAGACTCGACTGTACACCGTGTTCGTGTTTCCCTCCGAAAACAATAAGTTCCGTTGGAGCAGTCTTTCAACGCCTCTCTCTGTCTCTGCTAGCAAAGTTGACCCACACAACAAAGTAAAGCTATTTTTCGGCTACGAGCCGACAGGGACCCCGCCTATTAGTCAGAGGTCCCTTTACTACAGTTCGGAGTCGCGGACCTTCAGTAATAGTAATAAATCACACAGCAATAGTACATTCACGTTGTTGTAAAAAGCACGATAATATATTAAGTAATCCAAAGTATTCAGAATACGTTACTCTCATTGAGTAACGTAACGGAATACGTTACAGAATACATTTTGGGGCATGTATTCTGTAACGGAATACATTTTAAAAGTAACCTTCCCAACACTGCCAATAAAGGCATCTTATCTTATCTTAAAAGGAACAAATGGGAACACAGCTGATCAAAGTCAAAGGTCAAAGTCAACTTTATTTGTCAATTCTGCCACATGTACAGGACATACAGAGAATAGAAATTTCGTTACTCTCAAACCCTAGATGAAATAGCAAATGAACATTTAAATATAAGAGAGTGATTAAAAAATGCAAATAAAATAAATTAAAAAGTAAAAATTTAAATAAATACAATACAATTTAACAAGAAAGCTATGCAATATACAATATTCAGGTAAGGGTAAATGACATTGAGTGTAAACCAGGCAGAGTAGTGCAAATAGGCAAATAGTGCAAATGGAGATTTAGTGATATACGGTAAGAGATAGTATAACAACAAAGTCTTATGAGGTAATGGCAGTCCAATGCTCACAAAGTGACTGGTAACTGGTGCAGGCCAGTGAGTGAGTCAGAGTGTGTGTGTGTGTGTGTGTGTGTGTGTGTGTGTGTGTGTGTGTGTGTGTGTGTGTGTGTGTGTGTGTGTGTGTGTGTGTGTGTGTGTGTGTGTGTGTGTGACAGAGTTCAGTGAGACCGTGGAGGAGAGAGGGGAGAGGGGGCAGAATTAGAGTTAAGCTTCCTGACAGCCTGATGGATGAAGCTGTCCTTCAGCCTGCTGGTCCTGGCCTGGAGACTCCGCAGTCTCCTCCCCGACGGCAGCAGCTTGAAGAAGCTTTGCATTGGGTGTGTGGGATCAGCCGCCATGCAAAGGGCTTTTTTAGTGAGACGGGTGCTGTAAATGTCCTGGAGGGAGGGGAGAGAGACACCAATGATCCTCTCTGCAGCTCTCACTATGCGTTGGAGGGTTCTATGACAGGACGCATTGCAGGCTCCAAACCACACAGTGATGCAGCTCGACAGGATGCTCTCGATGGTGCCTCTGTAGAAAGTGTGCATGATGGGGGCTGGTGCTCCTGCTCTTCTTAGTTTGCGGAGAAAGAAGAGACGCTGCTGTGATTTCTTGGCCAGTGCTGTGGTGTTGTACGTCCAGGAGAGATCCTCTGTGATGTGCACACCCAAGAACTTGGTGCTGCTCACTCTCTCCACAGACGCTCCGTCAATGGTCAGAGGAGCATGTTGGGTGTGCATTCTCCTGAAGTCCACAACAATCTCCTTCGTCTTCTCCACATTCAGAGAGAGATTGTTGTCAGCACACCACGTGGCCAGGCGTCTCACCTCACTTCTGTAGTCGGTCTCATCCCTGTTGCTAATGAGACCCACCACCGTTGTGTCGTCCGCAAACTTGATGAAGAGGTTGGAGCTGTATGATGGAGTGCAGTCATGGGTCAGCAGAGTGAAGAGGAGGGGGCTCAGCACACATCCCTGCGGGGCCCCCGTGTTTAAAATGATGGTGCTGGATGTATTACTGCCGACCCGTACTGCTTGAGGTCTTCCGGTGAGGAAATCCAACAGCCAGTTGCACAGTGAGGTGTTGAGCCCCAGCTGGACCAGTTTTTGAGTGAGCTGTTGGGGGATTATAGTGTTGAATGCTGAACTGAAATCTATGAACAGCATTCGAACATATGAGTCTTTTTTGTCCAGGTGTGTGAGTGCTGAGTGGAGTGCAGTGGAGATGGCATCATCGGTTGAGCGGTTGGGCCAATACGCAAACTGGAAGGGATCCAGGGAGGGGGGCAGGACAGTCTTGATGTGTTGCATGACTAGTCGTTCGAAGCACTTCATCAGGATGGGAGTAAGTGCAACAGGACGGTAGTCATTAAAGCAGGAGGGAGATGACTTTTTTGGAACCGGAATGATTGTGGTGGCTTTAAAACATGTGGGGACGACAGCCTGGATGATGGCAACTAACACAATGATGTGAGAGGAAGTCAAACTAAATACAAGACACAGAGGGCAGTCACCAAAATAAAACAGGAAGAGGAACATAACACAATGTGGAGACAAGATTAACTTGACAACGAAACAGGGAAACAATGGAGACAGGACACAGAGAGACAGACACGGGGACGAGACTGAGGGAACAGAAAGGAAAACAATCAACTTAAAGTCCTCTGTCACTAACTAGAGACACAAATACCACAACAGAGAACCAACAAAGGGATCAGGAAAACTCAGAAGCACAAAGAACCCAAAACATTAACAGAAACGAGGAGCATAAATTACTTCTAAAAACCAAAAACAAATAATGAAATTACAAAACTCAAAATCCTGATGACTCAGAGACCCTGACAGTTTCCTTATACAGAGAAATGAGGCTGTGTCAGTGTGTCAGAGCCTGCTGATTTACACTGATTTAGATTCAGTAACATACATGTGGTGGCACAAAACAAACTGTGTTTTTCACAACTGAAACCTGTTACTGTTCAGTGGCGGAGCGGGGGGGGGGCTTACTGGGCTTAAGCCCAGGTTGTTTTGTCAGAAGCCCGGGGTCTTTTGGAGTAATTTTTTCATAGTTAGATGTCTGGCTGACAACTGTATAAAATAAAAGCTACACAAAATATTCGAAGCACATAGTGCACACTGTGGGAATTTACGACTGTGCGTGAATCCCCCCTAATATTGCTTTGATCCGAGCTCAGGCACTAAGCGACTGAGCGAGGGGGCGGGGCAGCTGCTGCCTGCGAGTGCGCTGTTAGAGAAACGCAGCCAGGCAGACAGAGAAGTTCGACCAGGTACCAAAGCAAATCAGTCGTACTGTACAGATAATGTAAATATGACGGTGAATCATGAAAGATATCAAACTGATCACTTGACCCATGTTACGTTACTCGCTCTTCAAGTGAATCAACAAACGGCGAAATGAAAAGCTGAACAACAACAGCTGTTTCTTTAGAGAGTCTCAGCTTACATGTGTTTATTTCATATTTTCAGTTGTTTCCCTCCACGGCTAAATAAATCGGTTTCAGTTATGCACTGATACCCCATGCAGCAGACTGTGACAGCACTGAGCAGCTCCTTCAGTGGGAGACTGCGGCACCCACGGTGTGGGACGGAGAGATTTCGCAGGTCTTTCCTCCCCACTGCTGTCAGACTCCATAATAAAGACTTTAACTGATCAAGCACACACATCCATACATATGCAATAATACTAAGTGCAATAATCCTTTCTGTCATCGTTGTATTTTTACTCAGTTGTATATAGTATTTGTATTTGTATTCTATTTTTATCTTATTGTATATTTATTTTATTTTATTCTACTGTATATAGTATTTTATTTTATTCTATTCTGTACAGCTGTGTACTGTATTTATTCTTATTGTATTCTAATTTTTGCGTCATAACTTTTGCACTGTCCACTTCCTGCTGTGACAAAACAAATTTCCCACGTGTGGGACTAATAAAGGTTATCTTATCTTATCTTATACACAAGAATGGACATAAGGAGCTTCTTTCAAAGAAAAAACTCTGGTAGATGTTATTTTATATATTATGCTTTGGATGTTGTTCAGTATATTTCTGTGCAAAACAAGAGGAACTTCAACACACAGAAGGATATTCACAGCTGAAAACAGATATTTACACTTTATGGAAAACACAAGAACATTTTTTACTGCACAACATCAATTTAGAGTAAACTTGTTTTGTTTCGGATAAATATTGAAATGTCTTTTGAATTAGTTAAATGTCAGAATAAAGAGAGACAGAGCTTCTATTTTTTATCACTTTGATCAAATGTAGGAGTACATATACACTAAGTTTATTGTTAATTAATAAGAAACTCCAGACGATTCCATTCTGAGCTGAAGAAGCTTCTGATAGGTTCGTAGAGTCCATGTGAGCAAACTGGTGGCACAGCTGTGGATGCATATAAGGCAAAACACAGAGCCTGTTTCTGTGACATGGGAACATCAAGAGATGTCAACAAAACACCAGGAACAGAACTGTGGAGCTCCATAAGTGTGGCTCAGTTTGAATACAATTTGGTGCCATTTACAATTAAGAAATACAGACAGTTTCTCTCTTTACTCTTAAAGTTAACAAATATGTTTTTATATTTATCTAAAAAATAAACATTTAGTCTGATTTGATGTTTCAATTAAAAAAGTGTTTTTATCTGAAGAGTAAATATCTGGTTTCCACTGTATATTTGATGATTGTCAGAGCAGAGAGGGAGAGAGGAACAGAGAGGGAGGAGAATGAGGACAGAACAGATGAACAAGAGCAGGTGAGACTCACATGTTAGTCACATGGTTGTTTACCAAAAGTATCACCGTATCACAGGTCCTCATGTATCTCGTACCTCGTGTTTCTTTTTAGGTTTGTTATTTTTCAAATTCTACATTTATTAAGTTTTGCAGCTTGTTTGCACAACAAGGATAAATAATTATATAAACTTTTCTCAATCTAAATATTGTACTTTGGTAGAATTAAAAAATAAGTGTAGTGCAGGTCTATGATGATTTTTAGTGCTATCATCTAGTTCTGATTCTGGTTCTGTCTTGGTTAAGTCCTCAGTAGTCCTGATTTTGAACTGTTTTAATTCCGGATCAGTTCTGGGTCTGGTTGAATTGGGGTTTAGTCCCTGTGTCTTGATACAGCCCCGACTTTGTTCTGCCTCGCTGCTTAATTAAAAAACTAGTTTAAGGTGTCCTGCACATGTCATATATATTTTTCCCTATATGAAGTCATTCTTTTTTGAACAAAACTCAAAACAGAGCCTATTAATCTTTCAGTCATTTCTGCCCCCCCCCCCCCCCCCCCCCCCCCCCCAAAAGAAACCCTTTAGGGCTACGCCCCGGGTGTTTCAAATGTCTGGCTCCGCCTCTGATTCTGTTACTGTGACAGTCACAGTAACAGAATCAGAGGTTTAACAGTGTGTGGCTCCCTCTAGTGGATGTTGTGGAGTATTCTGTTGTCTTTGCTCCAAAGGTTTTTGTACAGAGTTTTGCTGTTTCCTGTCACTGTGGGCTGCAGAGCACAGTAGTACACAGCAGAGTCAGACACTGCAGCAGAGGAGATCTCCAGATGAAACTGCTGTTTTTCTTTGTCATGTATAAACTTCAGCTTTTCTGTTTGCTCTGAATGTTCTGCCATAACAAGCTGTGGATGTGAACCAGACTTCTGATGGTACCAGTAGAGGTTGAGGACAGAGCCTGAATAGTTGCAGGAGAGAGTCACAGTGCCTCCTTCCAAACTCGTCACTACATCTTTAGATGGTGTCAGTAAATCCTCAGAGGATCCTGAAAACAACAAAGACATATTTCACCATCATGTTTCTGCATCTTTAAACTTAGTTTATAAAAAGTGAATCAATTCAAACAACATCCAGATATTTTCATGTCCATCATCTCCTTTTACATCTCACTCCATCTTTTGATGACTCACCAGTCTGAAAGGAGACTATCATCATCCAAATGAAAAGCAGCAACATGATTTTCTCTTGGACTGAATGAACAATAGAGAGAACACAGCAGTTCTTCAGCTCCTAAATGAAGCCTTTCATGTTCACTGCTGTAGCTCCTCCTCCAAAGGCTGCTTCTTCTGGATAGGCTTGGCCCTGGTTTCTGTGGAGCCTGTAAACAAAGAGCTTTGAATATTTGAAATATTTAGCAGAATGTAGAATAATCTCACTCATGTATTAAACAGCAGAAGTACACGTGTAAACCAGCCAGCATCAACACTGGGCTTGATTCTGATTTTGTGTCATTTCCAGCTGAATGTTGTTCGTCTCCACAAAAAGCTCTTTATGAACAGAACTCGTGCAGATTTCTCAACAGTTTTCTTTCCTGTTAGTTTGCAGCTTTGTGGGAGCTGACTTCTTTAACTGTGTTACAGAGACCTTTACTCCTGTAAGAGCTCAGCACTGGAAGGATTTTTTTATCTACAGAAAATAACAATAAAAACCTTTTTAGTTGTTAATATGAGGACGTGTGTATAGCTCACCATGTGGGGCAGTCTACAGTTTCATATGAGATCAGTTTTTACCAACAGTTGGAATCAAAATACTGATGATTTTATAATGTCTGGATGTGATGTTGATGAAACTCGTGACTAGAAAATCTGAAGGAGAGCATCATCATCTGATGTGATGAGTTCAAAGAGAATAAATGGAACAAGCATGAGATGGTCTTCCTGGTTGGACTTTTAGCTTCATGTGAGAGATTTTACCTTAAAGAGATAAACCTCTGTTACTCTGTTTATTTTGCTTCTGCTGCATTTCTGCATGTCCTCATCCACTAAATATGAAATAGTGTAAATGAGCAGCTTTTGATGTTTGACAGTTTTTATTGTGTCTGAACGTTCCTGCAGTTGGTTTGTGGTTGATGTGGATTTGCTGCTCATGTGAATCCTCCCACAGTGTTTCATTAGCAGCTGTAACCACAGTGACTCTGATAAAACAGGAATTAGCAGAATCCATCTGATATGAAGCTGTGCTTTGAATACCACTTCCCTCCTCTTTGAAGAGTAGTCAGATATCTGTGTTCAGGTTTTTGTACAGCCTCTTCTACACTTTGTATCACTGTGTTTGTAGAGCACAGTAGTAGAGAGCTGTGTCTGCCAGGGTTAGGGCTGCTATGGTCAGATTAGTTGTTGTAGGTGATGTTTCTGATTCATATCGTTTATCAGGGATATATTCATAACCACTGTCATCTTTTGCTCCTTTCTTTAGTATAAACTGAGGAGCCTGAAGGTCAGAATCATGTCTGTACCAATAAAGCCAAGGATCACTAACACTTGTCTCATAGCTACATGTGAGTTTGACAGATTTTCCTTCTGTTTCAGTGACTTCAGGTTGTTGAGGAGTGATTGAGTCTCCAGCTGTTAGTCCTGGAAAAAGAAAGAAGAAAAGTAGTGAAATGCAGTCTGTATATCTGCTTAATGCAGCAGCTTCAACTAAACTTTAATCCCTGTTCTTAAACTCACCTATAATGTGAGATAGAAGCAAAAAGAGGTGCAGCAACATGTCTTTGGAGTTATTAAAGCCAGACAGACAGCACATGAACAATGTTCTTCCACTGCAGCACAATGACCAACAAATAATGTCATTGGATGAGCTCAGGTTCAGTGGGCGGGGCCAGTTTAATAGCTGAGCCAATCAAATAGTTTTGTGCTTCCACAGCAGCTCTGTCTCTGTCTCTGATCTTTACTGCTTCATTTCTCTGTTGTCTTTGTCATCAGTCCAATGACACAAGAATCAGAGGTTTAACAGTGTGTGGCTCCCTCTAGTGGATGTTGTGGAGTATTCTGTTGTCTTTGCTCCAAAGGTTTTTGTACAGAGTTTTGCTGTTTCCTGTCACTGTGGGCTGCAGAGCACAGTAGTACACAGCAGAGTCAGACAGCTGAAGCTTCTGGATCTTCAGAGGAACTGATCTGATGCTGGAATCCAGTGTGGATGAAAATCTGTCTCCAGCCTCGTTTTCCCCCTCACCAACTTTAAAGCGACTCAGGATGAATTTGGGGCTGTTGTTTCCATCCTGTTTGTACCAGTAGAGATAATCATTTGATAAACTGCTGCTGTTATAGAGACAGTCAAGTGTCACTGTGCCTCCTGCAGCAGCAGTCTCTTCTCCTTTTGCTTGCAGCACGTTGTCTTTTTGTGCTCTGCATTCTGTAAAACACCAACAAACAGTATCAGTGTGCTGTTAAAGAATCACGTCAATGTTGATATCAAAGAAACAGAGTTGTGTTCATACCGAGGCACATAGCAGCCAGCAGCACTGAGATGAACAGAGGCGTCATATCTGCAGTGTAGAGTAACTGTGAGCTACAGCAAGTATAAAGAAGCTGTGATCTCTCTGTTTAGTCTTCATCAACACTAAGTTGGTGGATTAGAAGGAGGAGCCTGATCACAGTGACAGGACTCATTCACAGCCCTGTGTTATTCCCCCTGCTGACAGCTTCACACTCAGCACCACTCTTTAGCCTTGTTAGTGTTTAACACAGGAAACATGGCGAGACAATGCAGCGTGTAGACATGAAACACATGACAGGAACACAAGGAGAGGTAACTGGAAACAGATAAGTGGGACGAAGGCACGGACATAACTCACACGTTAAAGACAAGACAGACAAGACAGAAGACAGGAAACAACTCATAAACACAGAGACCCACAAGAAACACAAACCAGACTCAGACTCAACTAAGACAAACTAATAGTAAAACTAGAAAACATTATTTCATAAGTAATCAAAAATACAAAATAACTGAACCAAACTGACAACATCACGCAAACTAAACATTAACATAAGAAATCAAAAATACCACATAAACTAAAAACGCTGGGTCACAGACCCGCCCCCTGACACAACGGCCTGGGAGGTCAGTTTCTTGATCATTAATATGCAGATTGTGATGACCACTGATCAACAACCACTGATCAGTGTCCATGAGCACCATTCACAGAGAGTTGGGGAATGGCTGCAATCACAGCATGTAAGATGGTGGCTGTATCCCAATCCAGGGTCTGCAGCCTTAAAGGCGCATTTTAAGGCCGATTACGTCACAGCGACGCGCCGAAGGCTGTCCCAATTCAAAGGCTGCTCGAAATGCGGCCCTCAAATGCGTCCTTCATTCCCCTGAATTTTAAGGATGTGGCGGTGTAGACTTCGTGGCCCAACATATCCCAGAATGCATAGCGCGGCGGTGGGTGTGGATAATTTTGCTGAAAAAAAACGGCGGATGAGGGGCGGCCGAAGAGTAAACTTTAAGTAAGTACTGAATATTATGTCACTTATTTATGTGCAAATGTTTAATAACGAAGAACATTAAACATTGCTGTTGGCCACATGTCGGCAAAGTCATGTGACATCAGTGACGTTTGTACTAACTTGGTTTTAAAGCCTTTACTTTAAAATATACGCCGTTCAATAGCTGAGCTTAATCTTACAGAGAATGATCAAAGCTCATGTAGAAACAAACAAATGAACAAAAGATTGTCTCCTTCATTTCTGTCAAACACAGCTGTATGACACGTTTCCAGCTGTTAGTATCATGGTTGCTAGGCAACCTGGGCAGCGCAACGGAGGCTAGACCGTCCCATTTCACAAGCCTCGCACTTCCGGCCTTACCGGTCTTTGAGTACGCGGCCCTTGAGGATCGTTGAGGCTGCGTACTTTAAGGCTGCAGACCCTGAATTGGGATACAGCCGGTGACAGTTGTACCATTAGGCCCCTCCTCCATTCAGAGATGGTCTTTCCCTTTTCACGTAAATGGCCTCCTTGACTCCGCCCTCAAACCAGCGTTCCTCCCTGTCCAGGATGTTACATCCTCATCATTGAAAGAGTGTCCACTGGCCTGTAGGTGTGCATAGACTGCAGAGTCCTGATGAGGTGGCTCTGCTGTGTTGTAGCCAGAGGTTGTTTGGTTTCCCCGATGTATAAATCCTGCCAGTCCTCCTGCACTTAACAGCGTACACTATGTTACTCTGTTTGTGTCGGGGACCCGATCCTTGGGGAGGACCAGTTTTTGGCGCAGCGTGTTTTGGGGTTTGAAAGCCACAGAGACCTGGTGTTTAGAAAAATTGTGTCTCAGCTGCTCCGATACTCTGACACATATGGGATCACTACAGGTTTTCTCTTAGGCAGCGGTTGTCCTTCTCTCCTGGGTCGGCTGGAGCTTTCTTTTGGCGCCTTCCCAGCTTTGACAAAAGTCCAGCTGGGATAACCACATTTACTCAGGGCCTTCAGGGGAAAGCTGCAGTCAGCTGAGACTGAAGAAGTCACCTGGATGAGCGACGAAATGTTTCCCACTGAGAACTCTTCCTCCAGATAAACTCAGAGGCAAAGCTGATGATCTGCTGGTCCTGGGTCAGTTCTCCCAGTGTTTTGAGTTTTCTTGTGTTTTTTCATTATTATAATTTACACTGAACAAAAATATAAACGCAACACCTTTGTTACTGCTCCCATTCCCCATGGGATGGACGTAGAGACCTAAAATTCATTCCAGATACACAATATAACCATACCTCCCAAACAGTGGTCATAAATCAGTCCAAATGTGTGGTAGTGGGCACATCTGCCATATTGAGATAATCCATCCCACCTCACAGGTGTGCCACATCAGGATGCTGATCTGACATCATGAGTAGTGCACAGGTGTACCTCAGACTGCCCACAACAAAAGGCCACCCTGGAATGTGCAGTTTTGTCTCACAGCAAAATGCCACAGATGCCACAAGCAATGAGGGAGCGTGCAATTGGCATGCTGACAGCAGGAATGTCAACCAGATCTGTCGCCCGTGCATTGAATGTTCATTTCTCAACCATAAGCCGTCTCCACAGGCGTTTCAGAGAATATGGCAGCACATCCAACCGGCCTCACAACCGCAGACCTCGTGTAACCACACCAGCCCAGGACCTCCACATCCAGCAGGTTCACCTCCAAGATCGTCTGAGACCAGCCACCCAGACAGCTGCTGGAACAATTGGTTTGCACAACCAAACAATTTCTGCACAAACTGTCAGAAACCGTCTCAGGGACGCTCAACTGCATGCCCGTCGTCCTCATCGGGGTCTTGACCTGACTCCAGCTCGTCGCCGTAACAGACTTGTGTGGGCAAATGCTCACATTCGATGGCGTCTGGCACGTTGGAGAGGTGTGCGCTTCACGGATGAATCATGGTTCACATTGTTCAGGGCAGATGGCAGCTGAGAATGTCCCAGTTCTTGCATGGCCAGCATACTCACCGGACATGTCACCCATTGAGCATGTTCGGGATGTGCTTGACCGGCGTATACGACAGCGTGTACCAGTTCCCACGAATATCCAACAACCTCGCACAGCCATTGAAGTGGAGTGGACCAACATTCCACAGGCGACAATTGACAATCTGATAGACTCCATGCGACGATGTGTTGCACTGCATGAGGCAAATGGTGGTCACACCAGATACTGACCGGTTCTGGGTCCCCAGACCCCCAATAGCGCAAAAAACTGCACATTCCAGGGTGGCCTTTTGTTGTGGGCAGTCTGAGGTACACCTGTGCACTAGGCAAGGCAAGGCAAGGCAAATTTATTTGTATAGCACAATTCAACAACAAGGTGATTCAAAGTGCTTTACAGAGACATTAGAAACAAAAACAAATAAAAAGCATGATTTAAAATTGATTAAAACAAGCAAACAAACAAACTAACTAAACACACACATTTCACACCTGTTCGCGCGATCTGAACCCTTATCGTAAGGGGAGCTACCAGTCCTTCTGTGGACGAGCTACTGTACTTTCTATTTTAAATTCCCTGAATTTAAAATACTCTCTAGACCCAGTCTAGACCCAGCTGGGGAGCTACCCAGAGCTCTAAACCCACTTAACAAACAAACAAACAAACAAAACAGTATATAAAATCAAAACAGATAAAATCAAAACATAAAATCAGAACAGTAGATAAAATCAGTAGTTAAATGTAAGTTTTGAAATTTAAGCTTAAAAGTGTGGATTTGGTGCTTTATTCAAATGCAGCTGAGAACAGGTGAGTCTTCAACCTGGATTTAAATAAACTGAGTGTTTCAGCTGATCTGAGGCTTTCTGGGAGTTTGTTCCAGATATAAGGAGCATAAAAGCTGAATGCAGCTTCTCCGTGTCTGGTTCTGACTCTGGGAACTGATAAAAGACCGGATCCAGATGACCTGAGGGATCTGGAAGGTTCATACTGGGTCAGGAGGTCACTGATGTATTTTGGTCCTAAACCATTCAGAGCTTTATAGGCCAGCATCAGGACTTTAAAGTCTATCCTCTGACGGACAGGCAGCCAGTGTAAGGACCTCAGAGCTGGACTGATGTGGTCCACTTTTTTGGTCTTAGTGAGGACTCGAGCAGCAGAGTTCTGAATGAGCTGTAGTTGTCTGACTGATTTTTTGGGTAGACCTGTAAAGATGCTGTTACAGTAATCAAGCCTACTAAAGATGAATGCATGGACTAGTTTTTCCAGGTCCTGTTGAGACATCAGATCTTTTATCCTTGATATATTCTTGAGGTGATAGTAAGCTGACTTTGTTATTGTCTTAATGTGTTTTTCTAAGTTTAGGTCTGCATCCATCACTACACCCAAATTTCTCGCCTGGTTTGTGGTTTTTAGATGTATAGATTGAAGTTCTCTGGTGACCTGTAATCGTTTTTCTTTGGCACCAAAGACTATTACCTCAGTTTTGTTTTTGTCTAGCTGGAGAAAATTGTGGCACAACCAGTCATTGATTTCCTCAATGCATTTACCAAGAGCCTGTACAGGGCCTCGGTCTCCTGGTGACATTGTGATATATATTTGTGTGTCATCTGCATAGCTGTGGTAGTTTATTTTGTTGTTCTTTATAATCTGTGCCAGTGGGAGCATGTAAATGTTAAACAGAGGGGGTCCCAAGATGGAACCTTGGGGAACTCCAGATGTGATACTTGTCTGCTCAGATGTGAAGTTACCTATTGATACAAAGTATTTCCTGTTTTCTACGTATGTTTTGAACCAGTTTAGTACAGTTCCTGAAAGACCTGTCCAGTTCTCCAGTCGTTTGAGTAATATGTTGTGGTCAACTGTATCAAATGCTGCACTGAGATCCAGTAAAACTGGATCTACACTACTCATGATGTCAGATCAGCATCCTGATGTGGCACACCTGTGAGGTGGGATGGATTATCTCAATATAGCAGATGTGCCCACTACCACACATTTGGACTGATTTGTGACCACTGTTTGGGAGGGATGGTTATATTGTGTATCTGGAATGAATTTTAGGTCTCTACGTCCATCCCATGGGGAATGGGAGCAGTAACAAAGGTGTTGCGTTTATATTTTTGTTGAGTGTATGTCCTAACAAATCCACTCTGTTAGTCTGGAGTTTATACTATAGTGCCTGGGTTGTTGTTCAGATTTTGATTGTTAGATTCCCTCTGTGTGCTTGTGTGAGTCCTTGTGTCTCGTTTCCCTCTTTGTGTTCCATTCTGTTTCCCCGTCATGGCGTCATGTCCCAATCCAGCGACCGCACGCTTCCTAGTCCGCGCAGTTTGCGTACTACGTACGGCGCGTACTAGGAAGTATGGAAAGTATTGAGAAAGACAGAGAGAAACACAGGGAGGAAGGTTTTGAGTTCTAGAGATGAAGGATACAGTAACTAGTCTGCTTCTAACTCCGGTTTACTTGACTGCAGTCAAAACATAAAGAAGGTTCTTTTCAGGAAAAGCCTCGGAGCCCTCAAGTTGGACCGCTCACTCCGCCATCTTCCCAGAATCACCCCCAAATTTGAAGCGTGGTCCGGTGGACACTTCATGGGCCCATATATCCCACAATTCATAGCGCGGCGGCGGGTGTGGATAGTTTTGCCGAATAATACGGCTGAAGAGTAAACTTTTAAAAGTAAGTACTGAATATGATGTTCAAATGTTTAATAATGAAGAACATTTAAACATTACTGTTGACCACATGTCGGCAAAGTCATGTGACGTTAGTGATGTTTGTACTAACTTGGTTTTAAAGCCTTTACAGATATATATAGTCGACCTTAATCTTACAGAGACTGTGATGATTTATGGATAATTAAAGTCAGTCATAAGAGCTAAGTTGATCTATAGTGTTACATCATATTCTATAAGGATGTTATGTGTTTGTAGACTTTCTGCCAGTTTGACCCATTTAGCAGACGTCAGCCTGTTTAAGGCTCTGATATCTATTCTGTGTGACTTACAGCAGTTATGACATGGTCTGATTTTCTCACCCAATAAAGGAATATTTCATATATCAGTCTACTCTTCATTCTATCAGACACAGTTATCACAGCTCGTACATTTGCTTTCTACACATGTATGTAAGCATTGAGCCAAATTTAGTAATGCCAACATATTAAAAGAACAATATTTGTGTCTTATGTATAAGACATATGTACATACACTTTTGAGTGAAGATTTAAGGTGATAGGAAATATAAATAACTGCAACTTGAATCTTTCAAGTTCAAGCTCACTGCTGTAATACACACACACACACACACACACACACACACACACACACACACACACACACACACACACACACACACACACACACACACACACACACACATATTTACAGTCCTGTGGTCTCAGCCTCAGATACTCAGCTAATCAAAGTGATGTCATGACAAAAATGAATGACCAACAAAACATGTTCTCCTTCGTTTCTGTCACACAAAGCTGTAACGTTTCTCGCGGTTAGTATCATGGTTGCTAGGCAACCGGAACAACGCGACGCAGGCTAGACCGTCCCATTTCACACGCCTCTCACTTCCGCACTTCTCGTACTCATAGTACGCACCGTACGTAGTACGCGTAGTGCGCGTACTTCAAGCGTGCAGACCCTGAATTGGGACACAGCCCATGTTTCTCCTGTGGCGTCATGTTAATAATTCACGTCAGCTGTTCCTCGTGTCTTCTCACGTCCTCGTTGTCCTTCTGTGTATTCATGTCAGCGTCTCCGTCCTCCGTGTGTCCTGCAATCTGCCTGGTTTGTTTTGTAGTCCCACATTAGTTTATGTTGTAATCCTAGTGTTCAGCAGTAAAGCTGCTTTTGAGTTTACTTTTTGCCTGCCCGACGCGTCTGTGTTTGGGTCCAACGCTGCCTGCTTCACACACAGTTTAGTACATTTCCCTCCGTTGATAAGGCAGTCTGATATGGAGAGAACGTGTCCATAAGTGTGATTATCTGTTAAGCGAGGTTTGGACGTTCCAAATCTGGAACCAACCACCAGTCCGGGCCTGAGTAACCCTCATCACTGGGATCACTCTCACACAAACTCAGACCACATAATGTACTAATATAATATATTCTCCTCGGCATTCCCATGATGCACTGAGTGTTTCTTCTTCGCTTCTTTTGTCCTGTCTTCCTCCTCTCACATCAAACCCACTGTCACCAAAGTGCTTTCCCACAGTGGGTCATCTGATTGTTGAGTTTTCTCTGTATTATTGTCTTGACTTTACAATATAAAGTGCCTAAAAACAGCTGTTGTGATTTGATGCTATAAATCAGATTAAGTTGACTGAACA
This sequence comes from Rhamphochromis sp. 'chilingali', assembly GCF_963969265.1. Taxonomy (NCBI): domain Eukaryota; kingdom Metazoa; phylum Chordata; class Actinopteri; order Cichliformes; family Cichlidae; genus Rhamphochromis; species Rhamphochromis sp. 'chilingali'. The sequence continues at coordinate 35,962,038 of NC_137943.1, forward strand.
GTTTGAGGTTGGCACAGATCAGGTTCAGAGTTGGCAGACTGTTTATAAGGTTACATTCAAACGTTTATACTAAGTCTACATTTAAGAAAAGCATTTCATGAGCTCAAATTACAAACATTTCTTCATCAATAACTTAATGAGAAAAACTGAATGTTGGAGACCTTCAGGGCCTCAAACACGTTTCATAGATTTCATGGTTGATCTTAGGTTTGATTAATAATCGTGGTAACAGATGGACTCCATCAAGACCATGTGTGTGTCAGGTTTGCTCAACTGTTAACATGTTTTTCATTTATGTTATTACATAATAATGTTTTTTACTTTCTGTTTTGTTTTAGAATTGTTTCATGACTCTGTTCGTGTGTATTTCTGTATTTTGCTCATGAAGAACACGTCCGATCTCAAATCTGCAGGCGCAAGGAGCTGCAGAGGCGGAACAAAGCTCAGTGCGCTCTTCTGCCGGAACTTGACTGTGTGACACCAGGCGGAAGTATACAAAGAAGAGGCGGAAGCCCCGTTTTGTGAGCAGAGAGTGTGTTGTTGTGTGAGCTGCGGCAGCAACGATGCCTTCAGTTCAGTATCTGAGAGAGTTCATCAACGAGCGACTAACTGCTGCTGCTGAACAAATATTCTTGGAGTTTGAAAAAACGATCGTCCAGTACGAGGAAGAGATCGACCGTCAGCGCAGACTGCTGGATATCACCTGGAAACCCCAAATCAAGCTGCACACAGCAGGTGAGTCTGTGTCTTCATCTAAAACCTGCCTTTAAATCACGGAGTCCCTGTTTGACACAGTTATAACCTCCGCTGTGAGCAGCATGTGGCCGCTGTCACAGCAGCTAACTGCTGTTTGACGGCGTGTCGGGTAGAGGACACAGGAACCAGTCCAGTTAGCTTTTACTGCAGAGCCTCGTTACTGATTAAAAGGAGCCATATTTATGTTTCTGTCCACCAGACGTCCCACAGGAACATGTCTGTAAGGAGGAGGAGGAGGAGGAGGAGGAGGTTCTCCCTGAGCAGCAGCTCTGGAACCAGGAGAGGAGCTCCAGTGTGGAGCAGGAGGAACCAGAAGCTCCACAGATTAAAGAGGAACAGGAGGAACTGTGCAGCAGTCAGCAGGGAGAGCAGCTGGGACTGAAGGAGGAGACGGACACCTTCATGGTGACTGCTGCTGAGGAAGGAGAGCACAGTGAACCAGGAGGAGACGAGGAGCAGCTCCTCTGTCACAGCTCTGCTGGAGCTGAGAGCCAGGATCAGGAAGGAGGCAGGAGTGCAGACTCGGGACCGACTAGAATTATATATCGAATTCACTGTAACAATCCTGCACACGCTCGCATGTTAGCGCGTCAGAAGAACTCTGACGCAGGTAAAAAGACTTTAAAGTGTGATGTTTGTGGAAGAGCCTTCAAGAAAAAATGCCAAGTCAAAGAGCATCGCAAAATCCACACAGGAGAGAAACCGCATTCCTGTAAAATATGTCAGAGAAGCTTTACTCAAAAGAGCACCATGCTGCGCCACATGATAATCCACACTAAGGAGAAGTCGTACTCCTGCCTGACGTGTGGAAAGACCTTCAGTCAGAGCGGGAATCTGTACGTCCACATGAGGATCCACACAGGCGAGAAGCCGTATTCCTGTAAAACATGCGGGAAAACGTTCGCACGGAGCAATCACATGTTACGCCACATGAAGACTCACACGGGGGAGAAGTCGTAGTCCAAGAATGCATTCAGGTTCAAACACACTTTTTAGACTCAGTTTGTTGGAGTCGCTCGGTGAGGTTGGTCACATGATCAGTTTGACTTGGGGGAGGCGTGCTCATGTATTAATTTACTTTTCTTCTTCTAGACAACATCACGTCGAGTCTTGGAACTCTGTTAGTATGAATGAGAGGTGGTGAGTTGTGATATGATGAAGAGATGGAAGTGAAGCTGTTCTTCTGAGAGGCGACTGTGCAGCTGTGCTGACGTTTCACTGATGTTCGACACGCAGCTGTTTAAACGTTGATCTGAGGAGCTTTGAAAGGAAACCTTTGGACGTCTTTAAGTTGCCTTGAAGACGTTTAATCCGAGAAGCTTCTTCAGTTCTAAGAGCAACTGGTGGAGAGTCACGGATTTAAGCCCTACAGGACAAGACTCATCAGTATACCTGCAGCTAAAGGTCAAAGGTCACTCTCTGAGGATGCCAATGTTCACATTTTGGACAGAGAGGACAGAGGGCGGGGCTTACCACACCAACTGTCTGCCATCTATAATCCAGTTTGGAGATCCCTCCCCAGACGCCTTAACGCCCACTCACATCCTGGGCCATCTGACCTCAGGAAGTCACATGATAAGGTGGGGCCAGGTTTCACAGTGAGCTCACCTGAAACCCTGGCTGATTGGGACCCACACCCGCTTTCACGCCATGGCCCATGTGATTAGGTGGACTATCATCAGGGGGTCATTGTCCCTCTTGGGGGGAAACTCCCACTGGGCTTCTCGGATGAAACGTCTTAAAGGCGTCCCGGCGCTTTTCTTAGACTAGGATGACCTGGATGACCGAGAACCTTCACAGACATGTTGAAACACTCGTGGCTTTAATTCATGTTACTGGGTTTGACGAGTGTGACCAGTTGGTGACCTGAAGGGTTCATGCAGGGCTGTTCTAACATTTCCTCAACTGCAGAAACTCGAGCTGAGCTAAAATTTTAGTTGACTGAAGTAAAAATGAAAACTTGTTTAGAGGAAATAGACCGCACAGTGAAAGCTAAATAACGTGTCACTGAATACATAACTGCAGTTTTATTGGAGTGATGAGAGGCGGCTGAGCTGCTCCCGCCTCCTCGGGCAGCGGCGCGCGCCACGTTGCCCAGGTGGTCTCCAAGGAAACCAACTTTCATGAGAAAATGAAACTGGCTGAGGTGACCTTCGATATTTCAGTGATATTTGAAAAAGGAGAGGGCGCACCCCCCTGACTGTGACTGAGCACAGTCAGCAGGGACTGAAGCGCCGCCTCATGGCTCTCCACCATCGCCACGGCGATCGGGGACCTGCAGGCTCAGACAGATTATAGATGATAACCTCGCAGCTGTTTCACACTCTGTTTTCTATAAAAGCTGTTTTGTAGGATTTCTTTGAGACTCTGGAAGAAAACATGTTTGACGTCTCTGCTTCAGTAGAATCAGAGGCAACAGTGTAAATATGAGAAAGATGCAGCTCTGATCTTCCGCCTGCATCGAGGTTTTCTTCTTTACCTCCATCACTCTGTTTGCACCTGAACGTTTAGTGGAAGATGTTTGGTTTGTGTCCTCAGTGATTTTTGGATTGAAGTCAGATGTTGAACTTTGTGTTTCAAGCATGCTTTGTTTTGTGTTCACATCTTTTTAAACGTTTCCGTCTTTAGAGCTGACACTAACAAACTGTACGAGCTGTTTGACGTGTCGATGTGAAAGGATCTTTATAAATAAAGTTTCCTTCCACAGCAGCTCTGTCTCTGTCTCTGATCTTTACTGCTTCATTTCTCTGTTGTCTTTGTCATCAGTCCAATGACACAAGAATCAGAGGTTTAACAGTGTGTGGCTCCCTCTAGTGGATGTTGTGGAGTATTCTGTTGTCTTTGCTCCAAAGGTTTTTGTACAGAGTTTTGCTGTTTCCTGTCACTGTGGGCTGCAGAGCACAGTAGTACACAGCAGAGTCAGACAGCTGAAGCTTCTGGATCTTCAGAGGAACTGAATTTTCTTTCTTGTTGATTTTAGCATCAAATCTGTCGTTGTTGAACTCTTCAGATTTTTCTGTTGTTTCTGAGAAAGATTTCAGCATATACTTCGGGTAACTGTTCACTTCTTGTTTATACCAGAACAAAGTGGGGCCTGTTCTTGTTGTTTCATATCTACATCCAAGTGTAACTGTGTCTCCTTCAGCAGCAATGACATCTCCTTGTTCCTGGATCACTTTGTCTTCTCCTTTACACTCTGAGGAAGAACAGAACATGCAGAGGAAGAGATGGATCAATAAACATGATTAAAAACTCACCATTAATCAGACTCACACATTTATTTAAGCAGAGGAAACATGTTGATGTTTGTATCTCGCCAAAGAAAAGAGCAGCAAGAATAATCCACAGCCAATGTTCCATCTGTACAACAAGGTTTAAATCAACAGGAGAAACTAGCTGATGTTCAACATTCAGTCTGAGAATTGTTCTCTTCACAGCAGCACTTATTATTGACACAATGGTTGAACACAGTGCAGAAGGAGAGCCCCGCCTACTGGATGATGTCACCCTCTGTCTCCTCTTTGAGTCTGACTTCTCTCACTTCCTCTTCCTCCTGGTTCACAGACTGTGAGCAGCATTTGAATCACTGTGAGGAGGGAGGATGGAGCACTTACTGTACATCTCTGTCCTCTGCTGCTGTGGACGGTTGACCCGAGGTATTTAAACTCTACCTTCACTTCCTCTGCTCCTTGCAGATTCACCGTCTCTGTCCTCATACATGTCCTCCTCCTGACTCCCTCATGCAGGACCACAGCTCCTCTCTCAGCAGCCAATCATCTGTTTTCTCTGATCCACCTTCTCTGAACTTCTCCGTCACCTCCCTTAACCTACAGCAGCTCTTTCCTATATCTTCATGGTGGTTTAACTCTCTGTAGTTACTGTAGCTCATCCTCAGCTGCCCTCGCTTCCTCCTTCCTAATCCTCTGCACTTCCTGATTCGTTTACTGTCCTCCATCCATCAATCCTCCTCTTTTATTTTCTACATTCATCAGCTCCTTAAATGCTCCTTCACCTTCTCAGCAGCCTCTCTTCATTCATGAGTACATTTCCACCTGTGTCCTTAAAGCTGCTGCACATCCTTTCCTGTGTTTGCTGCACACCTGTCCTGCCGTTACACCTGCCTGCTCATTGTTCTTCCTCATTCTCCTCTTTCCTCTGTCCACAGACACACCAAAGACCTTCCACTCTTTTCTGCTCCAATCTCCACTCTGTCCCACTTACTTCACACTTCCTGTTCTTGTCTTGTCTCCAACCTGTGAGGCGTGCACACTGATAACATTAATCATCTCACAGCCCCACCCCCTTTGGCCAGCAGTAGCACAGTTTCCATGGAGACAGTTGTTGTTATCCTGGGTCAAACGTCTTCCTGATGCAACCCTCCCGGTGTATTCAGGCTTGTGCGCACGAGCTCATTCGCTGTTCCGACCGTCTGCAGAGTTCTTAATATTATCGTTAAATAACCGTAGCTGCCGGCTTGTTTGAGTAATCTGTAAATGAAGCTGCTGCAACCTCAACAAGTCCCTTCTTAACAGTTGACCTGTCACACTGCTCCCACTGCCAGACTGCAGCTGCACCTTATGTACATTTTGTAGTATTCATTCCACCTCATTCATTTCTGTATTTTATGTATACAAGTTTAGATTCGTTATTTATAGTTGATTTACACAGCGTGTGTGTGTGTGTGTGTGTGTGTGTGTGTGTGCTGTGCTTGAGAGCCACCATCTACCGGAACCAAATTCCCTGTATGTGTCTGCACATATACTTGGCCAATAAACACGATTCTGATTCTGATGATTCTGAAATCACAGTCTAGGCCTCGCGGTGCAGCGGGGGATCCTGCAGACTCGACGACCTGCGGCTAGAATGTGCTTTTTGTGCAGTATGAAGGGAGGCGTGCTTGTAGTGAAGCTGGAGTTGTACTAGATGTGTTTGGACCTGCTGGAGCAGATGAAGAGCTGCTGCGTGTTCAGCACCAGCTGTTTGTGCGTCTCCTTCCTGACAAGCTTTTTGTGCAGCGACTGTGGCTTTGCTGTCACTGTGGGCCTCGCAGCACGGCAGCTGTTCCTCCCTCAGCTCAGCGAACAGCGCCCGGCTCTTCGTTCTTCATCCACAGCTGTCCTCGCTCAGTCAGCTCAATCGGACTCCTCCTGCACCACCGCCCCCTCCACCCTCACAGTCACACACAAACCTTACAGTTTATTCTGGGGGTCATCAGCAGCGGTGTGTGCAGGTCAGGGGCTGGTTTTACAGCAGAATGCTGCAGCAGCTCCTCACGCTCTCCTCTCATCTTTGCACTACAGTCTTTGGCTTTGTCTCCACCTGCTGGACTGAAGCAGCTGGAAAAACAGCCCTCGATCGTATTTTCAATTTTGAAAATGTTTCCTCCCTAATAAAAATGTAGACGAAGCAGATACAGCAGTGAGGGCAGCTGTCACCTGGTGCCTGTTTGGGTGTTTTTGTTCTAGTGACATAAACAAAGGCTGTTGGGCACCTGTGCGTGGCCCTCTGCTGCCCTCTGCTGGACAGCACTGAACGCTGACACGTGCATTCTGCTACAGTCACGTGCTTCGTCACTTCCTCAATTCGCACACATTTGTTTTAGTGTGTTTAAAAGCGAAGTCCAAAGAAAATATTAATGCAGGGATTTAAAAAATCAGGTTGAGGAGAAAACCTCCGCAGTCCGCATTCATGTGCGCGTCATGTCACCCAGAATCACGCGGTAAAAGCTCGCAATGACTCATTTTCTCTGGAAATGCAGAACGATCGTGGCTGTCTGACGGTGTGTGGGTTCAATGAAGACAAAGCAGCAACAAAGCGTCACCTGCAGATCTGTAACTGGCTCCACATTTACCTGCTACCTGAAGTCTGACGTCAAACAGTGGTTGATGTTTGCTTTAATAAAACGTGTTTGTCTATGAGTCAACTCTGAGCTGAGCTCCTCAGGATCAGCTGATTTATTTTGTACAGAAACTTGAAACATTTCACGAAGCTAAATCTTCGGAGTCACAGGAGCTCCGATCACTTCATTTTCATCCCGCACGGGTCCAGGAGAGCTTCCAGGCAAACATGTTTACTCTGGTAGAAACTGCCACCAAATTAATGTCACCGGGCAGGATATGCTTCCTCCTGTGAGCATCTCACTCGGAGCCAGCTCTGCGCACCTCCAGTGTTCACAACAGGAAGCTAAACTGCTTTACTACGTCCACCGGAAACGATGCGGCCACAGTTTCTCCAACACGTGATAGAAATGTGCAGGTGAGATAGTGCCACAGGTGAAAACAGGAAATGAGCTCATGGAAGTGTTTTAAATCCACTTTTTAAAACTCAGATAAATGTGACGTTTTTGTCTCCAGCTGATCCTGCGTCAATTTCCGGTTCCTTCAGGGCGCGGCGCCATTAGCTGTAGGAACAAAGCAGCTCATTGGTCGGCGCGATCAGGTGGTCTCGGCTCAGCCAATCGCAGGCTTTGATGTTGCGCCGTGGACGGCCGGGTGGCGTTCAGCAGGAAGCATTGCTGCTTCGGTTCACGGTGTTTTCCTCGAGTCGTTAACGGCGCCGGAGACTGAAAATCCGCGCGCACGCGAACCCCGAAGAGGTGCGGATTCGTCACCACCGCGCGAGGCTGCCGGAGGAGAGGCCGACCGGACAGCCCACGCGACCAGTTAGCCGCTAGCCGGCGCTCGGTGTCCGTCAGAGAGGTGAGTGCTCCCGGGGCTCGGGCAGCCGAACACAGCGCCTGAGACCCGCGCTAAGCCGCGACCGCAGGCCGGCTCCAAAGTTAGCGCGAGAATCAGCTGATTTAGCTTCTTCCGGCTTCTGTAGAAAGAAACACGATCAAAGACGCAATAACGGAGAAACGGCAGACACGGGGGAGGTTTCCGGTCGGTTCGGCAGCACATTAACAACTGACATGAAATACAGGGAGGTAGGACAGGTGGGTCCATCCAGACTTCAGTCTGACAGCTGTCAGAATCAAATATATCAGAGCGTTTATCGAGCAGCAAGCATTTCTCTTCATCATCATCATCAGCGAGGCTCCTCTAAGGAAGACGTTCCTGTGTCTGTTCATGAAGCTTTAGATCCAACATGAGTTTATCAGCTGGAGGCCGGACACCAGCAGGAAACAGCCCTCCGGCCTCTACAGCCTCAGATGTGCTCTCATTAATATCTCTGCTGAACGCTCTGACGGGTTATTACAGACACCTGCATCCAGCTGCATCTCCTACGAGTCCTCCCACAGATGAGCTTCATCTCCAGCATCCTCTCCACCCACTGCTGCAGAACCAGGACAGCCATCACCGGCTGCAGAGGAGGATGAGAGGAAACGAGAGGGGCCGGGTCGTTTCCAAACAAGAGCGAGGGTCTAAGGCTTACCTCCTGCTGCTGGGACTGTGCTGAGACCAACACCCCAGCAGCACCAAGCTTAACTACAACTAAACTGAAAACTAGAGCGCGATGTGACAAAGCGTCCAGTTAACGTAGATGTGAAAATGAAGACCAGGTGAACTAGAATAGAAACAGAGGAAACATTGCTAGTTTCTCACAGCTCGGCGGCTTTGATGGGTACAGCTCTGGTTTGTAGTGCAACACCTGCACTGACCTTCCTGAATCGGTCCCACGCCCTCTGTGATGATTAAAAATACTTAATCTGACACAGGGTCTAATAAAAACTGTCTGACTACGGTCCTCGTATCTCCTCGCCCCCGTGCTGCCTCTGATCCTGAGGTCACCAGGTCATGCTGTTTACCTTCTGATGTAAAGCTCTTAGAGGCTGTTGTCAGGCTGTGAATACAGTAAAATGTGTGTGAAGGAAACACGTTTTCTGTTTCCCGTGATATTCATGGTCTGGGGTTTCTCAGAGGTCAGAGGTCGTGAGAGGAAAATAAATGACGTAGAATACCTTACTCTGCTCGCCCCTCAGCTGCTTCTTTTATGGGCGAGTGAACGGCAGCAGCCATGACCGCCGAGCCGGACGCGCTGGCCGTGGTCAACCAGCTGAGGGACCTGGCCGCCGACCCCATGAACCGCAGGGCCATCGTCCAGGACCAGGGCTGCCTGCCCGGACTCATCCTGTTCCTGGACCACCCCAACCCTCAGGTGGTCTACTCCGCCCTGCTGGTGAGCTCACAGTCCAGTGGAAACACATAGACTCTGTCCAATAGAGAGAGGGCGGAGCTTACATGAGGATTTCAGACACCCGGATCAGCTCAGCTTGATGTAACACCTGTTGTGTGCAAAGATCTGCTCCAGGTGTCTGAACCCAAACATCAGAACGAGTTGGAGGCTGCTGGTCGTCGGCGCTGAAACGCCTCGAACAGCAACAGAATCTGTTATTTTAAATCAGACGATATTTGAATAGAGTTTGGTGTGGGAAGCCGTCTCTCTGATTCAGTTTCTGACTCTTTCCGGGTGTCCTTCCAGGCGATCCGTTACCTGGCAGAATGTCGAGCCAACCGGGAGAAGCTGAGGGCGGAGCTGGGGATGATGCTGAGCCTCCAGAACGTCATGCAGAAGTGAGTCTGATGGAGCTGATCCAGGTTTCTGCAAGCACAGTAGCAAAGTGACTTCCTGTTTGCTGTGAGCTCTAAGAAACAAGTTTAGAGGAGAATAAAGGAAGAAGGAATGTCGTGAGTCGCTGCTGATCGTGGCGCTTTATCTCGTCGATATCAGTGACGTGTACGTAGAGACCAACCTGCTCACCCGCTCGTACTTGCAGCGCTGTGAGCAGAGCGCTGACGCTCCTGCTGCTGGGAAAACGAGGTTCCACAGCTCTGCTCTTTCCATCCAGGTCGACCACGCCCGGCGAGACGAAGCTGCTGGCGTCTGAGATCTACGAGCTCCTGCAGGCGTCCGGCAGCGCCGACTCCGAACCGGCCGAGGAGCCCGTCAGCAGCCGCCGTAAAGCCCAGTTCTTCCTGGGCTCAAGCAACAAGAGAGCCAAGACCGTCGTCCTCCACATCGACGGCCTGGACGACTCGGTCAGCGCGCCTTTCACTCAGTAATGATTCCCTTGGCGTGGGCGGTGGGAGGAGTCATGAGCGTTTTGTTTTGTGACCCTGCAGAGTCGGAGGAGTATGTGTGAGGAGGCGCTGCTGAAGATCAAAGGCGTGATCAGCTTCACCTTCCAGATGGCCGCGAAGAGGTGCATCGTCCGCATCCGCTCGGACCTGACGGCCGAGGTCAGACCAGACCACGCCCCCTCGTGGTTCTCGCTGTATAATCACGTGATCACAGCTTCCTCCTGAAATCTGCTTTTGTTCCTTTGTTGAAGTTTTTCTGTCATTTTCTGTGAATCAGCTGCTGAAATGTGAGTTTCAGGAGGTCGTCTGTGAATGACTGACGGTGTTTTTGTGTTCAGGCTCTGGCGTCCGCGATCGCCGCCACCGAGGTGATGAAGGCGCTGCAGGTGGTGAAAGGAGAAGACGGAGACGAGGTCAGTTTGGCTCTCAGCTCGTTGGCACGTCACGCTTGCTCTCGTGCTCGCAGCTTCGTCGTTCGCTCTGACGTTGCACCTAAAAGCACCAGAAGAGAAGGTGGAGCAGTGCTGTCAGCTGTGGGCTTTAAAGAGCTGAGACACTGTGTGGCCAGCAGGGGGCAGCAGAGACACACTCACACCTGGTAGTTAGAAATGTGCTCGCTCAGCCGGCTGTCACTGTGGAGTGCCCACTCAGGCCTGCTGCATCAAAGACTTCACGTTACAACATTTCCTGCTCACACAGTAACACCCAGTTTGCACCCACTGTGGGCCTCCCACAGGTGGAGCACCAGCCGGGACTACTACACCCGGCTGATAACACCATCAAAGTGGGATCAGTGGGAGTGGGTGTAGCTCATGTTTGTGAGCGTGGCAAGATGACGGGCACGAGTTCACTGACAGGAAGACGCACAAAAACCAAGGGGCGGGGTCATGCTTAAAGAACAGGTGTGCAGCCTATCGCAGCGCGTCTAACGTGTGCGTTCCCGTCCGTGTGTGCAGGTCCTGATCCCGTTCCCGGAGGACGGCTCTGTGGAGGTGGAGCAGAACGTGGACCTGCCGGACTACCTGCCGGAGGAGGAGAGCCCATCTCAGGAGCCCGACAAGGCGGTGAGCCGAGTGGGATCGGGGCAGGACGGAAACAGCTGGCTCGGAGCCGCCGCCAACTTCCTGTCCCGCTCCTTCTACTGGTGACCGGGCGGAAGGGTCGGCGCTGCCCCGCGGCCCCGCCTCCCCCCGTCGGACCTTCGTCCTCGTCTCAGAACAAAAACTCACAGCTGCCAAATCAGGATGTTTAGCTGGAGAGACGACGCAAAGTGTGAAATGTTGCCGTGGAAACCGTTTCCTCCTGGGGTCCCACGCTCAGTCTGACCTGCACGTGGCGACGTCCTCTCCGTGAACCAGTCCTTGTGTTACAAACCAAAATGTCTTAACAGACAGGAAGTGAACAAACGCCGAGTCAGAACAAACGAGACTCCTCCTCCTTTATACTGTTTATTATTTATTCGCCCTCGTGCCGTTTGACGTGTTGGAGCGGCGGCGGCGAGCCGTGCCTTTCAGTTTCTCTGATCACAAACTTCCTGCTGCTTCCTTTGGGGCTGCAGAGATCGACCAACACGAGCGAGAGAAGAAGAGGTGGTTAAACACTGCGCCGGGCCGAGCGGAGCGTTTCCTGTAATGTCTGAGCGCGGGCTCGTAACGTGAGCCGCGTGTCGGGGTCAGAGGTGAACGACTGTTCCGCTCATATGTGGCAGATGTGTTAACGTGAGGAAGGACATAACCACAGCTCAGTCAGCTGAGACCCCTCAGGGCTTTGTGCCGCGTGCTGGGGACACGGAGCAGATCATGGCTGCGTCATTAGAGGAGCACGCGGCCGCTTTAACCCTCTGCTGCAGAGGCGTTTACTGACCTGCAGGGTCAGAAGCACAGGTTGGAGCTGCGGGGGTTTGCACAGGTAAAAAAAATGAAGCTGCTGCTCCATCAGTCAGCCCTCGGGGTTTCCACGGGAACCATCACGTACCTTGGCTAACTTCAGCTATAAAACTCCTGACTCGTGTCCCTGTGGGCAGACAGCTCACAGCTTCACTGAGAGCTCAGAGGACTTCATGTTCCTGCTGTCCACTGTTGTGCAAGTTCCACTGACCAACCACGTTTGACCTGTGGTCCTCGTGGAGTGGAAGAACGTGTGGAGACGGCAGCAGTCGCCTGAAAAGAATCCAGCTTTTAAATGTGTTCAGCTGATGAACAGGAGGTGACCTGATGATTCCAGACGTGTGTGTGTGTGTGTGTGTGTGTGTGTGTGTGTGTGTGTGTGTGTGTGTGTGTGTGTGTGTGTGTCGTCCCCACACACCCAACCACCTCCAAATCAGGACAGGAACGTTTGCAGTTATTCAAACAGGCGGTCCGACACGGTGCCTGGGTCCTTGCTCCGGCTGTGATGAGATGCACGAGCCTTTCTGCACTCATGTCCACCATCACGCCGCCCGCTGCCGTCACGTTTAGCAGAGAGCGTCAGTTTAAAAGCTGCAGGCCGATCAGAGAAACTGAAAGGTCACAGGTTTGATTGCCGACCACCGTCGTGTTTATGGAGACATGTTACCTGCTTTTGTTTCACTTCGGAGACCAAAGGGTTGGAATCACCACCTTTTTTTTATTAAACATGGTTTAATCTGAGGCTGCTGAGTGTAAACGGCGTGCGTGTTACTCTGTGGACGACGCGGGGAACAGGAGCACGATCCAGTGACCGCTCGCTCCGAGCATCAGGTCCAAGGAGCTTTAACGAGCTCGTTAAAGAATCAAAGCACAGTCGATTGGAGTGAAATTTGCAGAACTTTTGACAGTCTGACATCATTTCCTGTTTCCCCTGAACGCTCGCTCACGCTGTGGTTTCCGCTCAGCGGCCAATCAGAAGCTTCATTGTTGATATTTCAGAGTGAAACAAACTGATTTGATTGGCAGTGGAAGTGACCTTTGACCTCCATATACAGATTTCTGCTGTCGTCTCATTCTGTGTTAATTGTGTACCTGCCAGGTGTGCTCACGACTCCACCCACAGAACGCACGGTCCAATCACATTCAGAGTAGCCTGTTGAATCCAAACGCGGTGTCGGCTGAATCTAGGACAGCAGGTAAACGCATCGGTGATGTCATTGGCGTTTCCATGGAAACGCTGTATAAAACGCCCCGTCGTAGAGCCTCCACAGAGCGTCGAGCTCCAACCCTCGGGTTCCTGAGGATGTCCCGCTCTGATGGTAACCACGGGACCGCTGAAGCCGCCTCTTCCCGAGGAGGGCGACGCCCCGCCTCCAGGTTCTTGACTGATGTGTTGTGTGACATCACGGTTCTGCCGCCTCGCTAAACGCTCGTGTTTACCGAGCTCTGAGCACTGCGGCGTTTTACAGCGTTATTACAGGTCATGTGACCGAAGCATCTTTAAAACAACACCCAGCGCACATGGGTGAGCTGTTCTCCACCCGTGCGCGCTCTTCTCCACCCGTGCGCGCTCTTCTCCACCCGTGCGCTCTGCTCTTGTTTCCTCTGCTCAGGTCAAAGTGTGAAGTTTCACATGTGTCAGAAATAAAAGCTTTTCTTCGATGTTGTGTTGACGTCATGTTTTTGTTTTCTTCGCTGAAACCAGCTGAAACTCGTGCATTTTCTTCATCGTGTGTTCATCGTGATGTGTGTTGCCGTAGAAACGGTCTGTGTGGTGACTGCTGAATAAAAACTGGTGAACCTCGCGCTCGCTGTTTGGTGTTTCGGATTCGTTGTGTTGTCACTCAGCACTGCTCACACAAAAACACACACGGGCCTCAAATGTCATAAACACAGTGGTAAATATCCAAACGGATAAATTATGATCGCACTGAAACGTTTTGTTGACAGATTGTGTAGTAACCTCGAGAGTGGCCGCTGCTTCGTTCAGCAGTCTGATGGCGGTTGGAAAGAGGTTTCCTGTGAGAGCAGGCCGTGGTCGGGCTCTCAACAGATGACGCCGTGGCCCCACTGGTCCTCTCGGCGACCTCGCCGCTCTCCTCGGGGCGCACGCGCACAGATGCTGCCCGTCAGCACTGTCAGTGGAGCGTCTGTAGAACGTGCTGAGGACTCGGGTGTGCCTCCTTAAAAAGCAGATGCTGTTGTGCGTCTGTGCTTAATGATGTGATTTGTACCAAACATTGAACGCCCCGTCTGTTTACCAGCTGCTGGGAGATGTGGTGTTACATGCTGAGCTGAGCTGTTCCGGTGCGGTGGGTAAGGCATCCTCGTGGAGCCGATTGAAGAGCTGAGGTGATGTGATCCTTGATCAGTCTCTACCTTATAAAGCATGTAAGTGCTACAGGTCGAAGGTCATTGCCTGAGCTGACTGTTTCTGTGGCACTGGGAGGACGGCCGACCGGCTTGAATATACCTGTGAAGATGTGAGTGGGCTGATCTTCTCCACTCCACCGTTTCAGGATTCACAGATTTCACAATGGGATTTTCTGTGGTAACGATCCAGAAACACAAAAGTCTGCCTGAGTTTGTCACTGTTCCTGTTTCCACACCTGCTGTGGGCCAGTCACCTGGAAAACATGCCCATGCAGGGCTTTCCCACAGAAAACATGAATAAGGACCCAGAGGAGCAAAGCTGCCGTGGGGCAGTGTGGGCACACCCACCTGGGTCCTCTGTGGGATCGGTGTGGGTTGCCGTCTGTGGGCCTGCACAGGCATGTTTGCTGGCACATGGTTTATAATCAGGCAATAAAAGGGAAGCATGTCTGCTGTGGAGATGATGAAACACAGAACAGGTCTTATTACAATATCAGGTGTGAGGCAGAGGAAGGACTGATCCAACACCTCCATGAAAGGAGAAAAGGAAGGAAGGGAGGAAGGGCATGTCTTCAGGCCAGATTCCATTTTCTGAATCAGAATAACCTGTTTGGTGCGAACATTTTGGTTTTTTTCATTCTGATTAGTGATGACTTGTCTCACTGAAGCAAAGATCCCTGCTTAGGGTGTGGGAGGAGGCATGAACGCCGGGGGAATGTCAGGAAAAATCAGCTCTGGATGAGGGAGCAGAGCCCACTGTGGGCCCAGTACTGGTGTGAGGCGTGGGGTTGGTTTGCTGTGCTCCAAATGTAAGAAAGATCCAAAAGTGAGAAGAGGCAAATGAGACGAGTCGACACGTCTCTGCCTGCAGGTCGTCGGCGCCACCTGCAGTGGGCTCAGAGAGGGGCGGCGGCTTCTCTGAGTGTTCTGGCTCAATGCGGCTTTGACTCGTCCGCTGAGAGGAAGCTTTTGTTAAGCTCTGTGCAGAAAAAGAAAAGCTGCTGTTGTTCGTGCTGCTGAAAGGTTACTGCAGTTCACGCAGAGGAGGCCCGGCCGTGCTGCGTCCAAAAACACGAGCGCGATGAGCTCACACAGAGTTACACAATCGTAAACACCACACATGCTGTGGACAGCTCAGAGGCACAGACGCAGCAGCAGCAGGCGAGAGGGTCGGCGAGGGTCGCCGTCCTGGTGTCTTTGGCTCGTTGAACTCTTTCTGAACCGCGTCCAAATCGTTCATCAGCAATCTGAATGCATTTTAAAGTTTGTCAGCCAGCACTGAATGTTCTGCAGCACACAACACGCTCCTCTTACTGTCCTAAAATAATCTCACTGCTCACCCTGACACGAGCCTGCAGAGAGACTTTTGTGGGATATTTCCACTCAGCTGAAGTGTTCACCGTGTCTCATCTGGAAATCTGTTTTTACCAGCAGCGTGCAAACCTCAGCGTTCTTCTGCTGCTGCACTGCCTGCGTTTGCTTTCCCTTCAGTGAGCGTGTCGTCCTCTGAGAACAGCAGAGAACAATATCTCCTGCAGTCTCACCTGCACATTCAAATAAACATGCAGCTGTTATCCAGCGGTCCCATCGTAAACAATGAACTCAGCTCCTGATGGGTTGATGGGCAGCATTCACTGTGAGGGAGAGACTAACACGCTGACTGCGGGACCGGCTGCTGCAGTTATTGTGAAAGTTTATCAGCTGTATTTACAAATATTTGTCATAACTTCATGAGTGCATATCATTTGTGTTATTTCTGGTAAATGACCCTCAGCACTCCGTGTGCTTTGGTTTATTTTCCAGCAGAGATTTTGGGCCTGACGCCCACAGCGTCAAACAAACACTGAGTTTATCGTACACTGTGGGGTCTAAGTGCCATGAGATGAGAGTACTGCAGCGCTCCAATCTCACTTCAGTTTGATTTACTTAGCATTAACTGCTGTCTCAAGGTGCTTATTGTAAAGTACAGACCCTACAGTAATACGCTGGTCACTTTATTAGGTACACCTTGCTAGTGTCAGGGTGAAGCTCAGAGCTGGTTTCATTCTTCATGGCTCAGATGTTCCTCACAGATTTTGGTCCCTGTTGACATGATATCATCACGACATCATGACACAGCTGGTGCATCCTTGATGCAACTCTCCCGTTCCCCCACATCCCAAACGGCTCTGCAGGACTGAGATCTGTGGCTGCGGAGGCCGTCTGAGTGCAGTGAACTCACCATCCTGTTTAATTCGAGCTTCAGAAGAAGCTCCAATCAGCAGCAGCCTGAACACTGAAACAGGCCATCCGAGGCTCCTCAGACCAGGAAGCGCTTTCCCACCTTGTGTTGTCCAGTTGTGCGAGTCTGTGTGAGCTGTAGCCTCAGGTTCCTGTTCTCACTGACAGCAGTGACACTGACGTGGTCTCCTGCTGCTGTAGCCCGCCTGCTTCAAGGCTCAGAGATGCTCTTCTGCAGATCGTGGTCATAACCCATAACCCCTTATTTCAGTGCCCATTCCCTTCCTAGAGGTTGGAGAGTCCCAGCTCAAATCAAATCAAATCAAATCACTTTTATTGTCAAATCACATGTGCAGGCACACTGGCACAGCGAGTGAAATTCTTGTGTGCGAGCCCCACAAGCAACAGAGATGTGCAAACACAACAACACAAACGAGCAAAATACAAGAATGGCCAACCTGAAACTAATAAATATATGTACAATATATAATAGTGTATGCATTTCTGGATGTGTATACTAAATATTTTCCTACGTGTGTGTGTGTGTGTGTGTGTGTGTGTGTGTGTGTGTGTGTGTGTGTGTGTGTGTGTATACACATTTTTACAAATTAAATAGTAAAAATAATAATAATAATAATAATAATAAAATATATAAAATATACAGAGTGAGACATGTGCAAAACAGTGGCATTACTGTACAGTGTGGAGTGCATAATGTTAAAATTCCAGTAGTGAAGCTGAGGTGTCTATGACGTGTTCAGCAGTCTGATGGCCTGGTGGAAGAAGCTGTCTCTCAGTCTGCTGGTACGGGACCGGATGCTGCAGAACCTCCTTCCTGATGGAAGCAGTCTGAACAGTTTATGGCTGGGGTGACTGGAGTCCTTGATGATCCTCCCCGCTTTCCTCAGGCAGCGCTTCCTGTAGATGTCTTGGAGGGAGGGAAGCTCACCTCCAATTATCCGTTCAGAGCACCGCACTACTCGCTGGAGAGCTTTGCAGTTGTAGGCGGTGCTGTTGCCATACCAGGTGGTGATGCATCCAGTGAGGATGCTCTCAATGGCACAGTGATAGAAGGTCCTGAGGATGCGGGGGCTCATGCCAAATCTTTTCAGTCTCCTGAGAAAGAAGAGGCGCTGCTGCGCCTTCTTCACTGTTTTGTTTGTGTGTACTGACCACGTAAGATCCTCTTACTGCAGCTGCACAACGGGCAGAACAAAAGGAGGTTTGGAGGTTTACTGGTGGAGCTTTGCTGGTGGAGCTTTACTGGTGGAGGTTTGCTGGTGGAGCTTTACTGTTGGAGGTTTACTGGTGGAGGTTTGCTGGTGGAGCTTTACTGGTGGAGGTTTGCTGGTGGAGGTTTGCTGGTGGAGCTTTACTGTTGGAGGTTTACTGGTGGAGGTTTGCTGGTGGAGCTTTACTGGTGGAGGTTTGCTGGTGGAGCTTTACTGTTGGAGGTTTGCTGGTGGAGGTTTGCTGGTGGAGCTTTACTGGTGGAGGTTTACTGGTGGAGGTTTGCTGGTGGAGGTTTACTGTTGGAGGTTTGCTGGTGGAGGTTTACTGGTGGAGCTTTGCTGGTGGAGCTTTAATGTTGGAGGTTTGCTGGTGGAGCTTTACTGGTGGAGCTTTACTGGTGGAGGTTTGCTGGTGGAGGTTTGCTGGTGGAGCTTTACTGTTGGAGGTTTGCTGGTGGAGGTTTGCTGGTGGAGCTTTACTGGTGGAGGTTTGCTGGTGGAGGTTTGCTGTTGGAGGTTTACTGGTGGAGGTTTGCTGGTGGAGCTTTACTGTTGGAGCTTTACTGGTGGAGGTTTGCTGGTGGAGCTTTACTGGTGGAGGTTTGCTGGTGGAGGTTTGCTGGTGGAGCTTTACTGGTGGAGCTTTACTGGTGGAGGTTTGCTGGTGGAGGTTTGCTGGTGGAGCTTTACTGTTGGAGGTTTACTGGTGGAGGTTTGCTGGTGGAGCTTTACTGTTGGAGCTTTACTGGTGGAGGTTTGCTGGTGGAGCTTTACTGTTGGAGGTTTGCTGGTGGAGCTTTACTGGTGGAGGTTTGCTGGTGGAGGTTTGCTGGTGGAGGTTTGCTGGTGGAGCTTTACTGTTGGAGGTTTGCTGGTGGAGGTTTGCTGGTGGAGCTTTACTGTTGGAGGTTTGCTGGTGGAGCTTTACTGGTGGAGGTTTGCTGGTGGAGGTTTGCTGGTGGAGCTTTACTGGTGGAGGTTTGCTGGTGGAGCTTTACTGGTTTTCGGACATTCGAGGATTCAGATATCCCAGGAATCGAGCTACCAACCTTCTGATTGGCAGATTCCTGCTCTGCCGCCTGGGCTACAGCCACAGCTTTCTTTGCTTGAACCTCAGGTCAGAGTTAATGGCTCAATAAAAAAAAGCTGCTGTGAAAATGCAGCCAACTGCTGATGAAGAGCACTGTCTGGCTCCTTTTTAAAGATGAGGAGTGGCGCGAGACTTTTGCACAGTACTGCAGGGTGGGGCTAAAGTATTGACAGGTCAGAGGGAGGATGTGAGAGTAACGGACGCGGGTGTTTAATCATCCAGTTTCCTCCTCTGAGCGTTCGAGCTGCGATCGAGCGTACAGTCACACAGACTTCTTTATTCACAGGACTGTGTTGACTTTAAGCCTTCAGCCTGAAAGTCTGTGACGCCGAGCAAACGCTGACTCATCAAAGACTCATTCCAGCCGAGAACCTGAGCAGGAGCTTCCTGTGATGGTGTCACGGTTCTGGGTCGTTTCTTGTGTTTCGGTTTGTTTTCTGATGCTCGTGTGCTCTGCTGGTTCTGTTTCTGGTTTTTGTGTTTAAGGATTTGTTCTTCGGTTGTGTCTCATGTTTAGCATAGTTTGAGGTCCATGTGTTATATTCTGTCTGCCTCTCAGTGTCGAGTCTGCGTCCTTGTGTGATGGTTTCTTGTTTCCTGTTTTATTGTGAAAGTCCGTGTCTTATGTGTGTATTCAGTTTGCCTTCCTTGTCTCGTCTTGTCAGTTACTTGCAGCTGTGTTCCCGACCTGTGTGTAATGTCCCTGTTCTCTGAGTGTATTTAAGCCGTGTCTTCTGTTGTTGTAGTCGTTGGGCCGTCTGTGTATCTGCTGTGTGGTTTCCCTGCTGTCACCATCATGTACCTTTGTGTGTATGTTTGCTGTTCAGTAGTTTAGTTTGTCTCAGTACAGATTAGTTTTGTTCCGTTTTGCCATTTCCACTTTTGTTCTACAATAAACCACATTCAATGAGTGCCTGCAATTGGATCCTCGTTCATTTCCTGACACAGTGTCATGATTCATCGTCCTCACATAGTTAACGATGACTGTGCTGAGAGCCACACGAAGACATCAGTGACGTCTTTTCAGTGTAATCCAATTTTGTGGAAGTCTACGTGAAGCTCGGAGCCGTTAATGAGAACCAGACGGCTGCTTTCCCAACAAGAGCCGGCCTCCTGCGGGAACGCTCGGATTACATCAGATGTGATGTTGAAGCTCACAGAGTTTTTTTTCTCACACTGTTGCTCAAGCAGAGAGCTGAAGTCCTGCATCTATTCAGTGAGTCCTGACAGAGCTCCAGCCCCACGACGTTTAACGCATCTCAATAAACGCCTGATGAGGCTCCAACTGGAGACCTCAGCCCGCCTCTGAGCGTAACGGTTTCAGAAAGAATAGAAGACGCTTCACAGAAAAACATCTGGGAGGTCGCTTTCCAACAAATCCTAACATCAAGGAATGTTGTGTCGTGGTTATGTCCATCTTTTATATACAGTCTTCAGAAAAATGCAGCACAAAGCACTGGCTACACATTAAACTCCTTCTGACCTCCATACAAACGTTTCTGTTTCAAAAATAACCGAACAAATTGAAAACTGTTGCTGAGAGTATTTGTGCTTTTATTTTGAAGGCTGAACAGCTGTAACTTCCTGCACATTGATGGCACAGGAGGAAATGTCCTCTTTCCTTATGCTCTCCTTTCTCACAACCCAACCCTGATCCGGGTTCTTAACTTCCTGTTGGAAGGGAGTTTTTCCTTCCTGCTGTCGCCTCGTGTCGGCCCACA
Organism: Rhamphochromis sp. 'chilingali'; assembly: GCF_963969265.1. Lineage (NCBI taxonomy): Eukaryota > Metazoa > Chordata > Actinopteri > Cichliformes > Cichlidae > Rhamphochromis > Rhamphochromis sp. 'chilingali'. Next base: position 35,982,336 of record NC_137943.1, read on the forward strand.
GGGGTCATCCCTCTAACACTGCAGGCTGTTGGCTGCACATACACGTGCACTGAACTCAACCCGCTGCTCGCACACTTTCACTCAGCAGAATCAGGTCAGACAATCACAGCGTGAACCCCGATCCCAGCCCAGAGGCCCGGCGAGCCGAGGGTTTGAGTCCGTGCGCCCACGCTGGCACTGTGTGTTTCTGCAGGTCATCGCTGACGTGCTGTAACTTAACAGACATATTCTGGATCTGTTGTGAAGCAGCTGTGGGACAGTTTGTCCGCGTGAGGACGAGCACATCTAGTGCAGAACTCGGCGTTCGCCTCCAAAATAAAAGCCGTGCAGAGCAGAAGAAACAAATGTTGGTGTAATCAGAGGACATGCAACGTGAGTTTACAGGTAACGGTCTCTGCACAGGACCAGCGTGACATGACTGCTTGTGTTTGTGCTGGCAGCTTCACACAGGCTCTTATCAGCGGTTTCACTGATATGAGTTAAGCTTCCACGTCGGGTTTCGCTCATGTGTCAACACAATGTCTGGAATTTTATCGATTTCCCACTAACTGTTATTGTCTTTGTGTTTCATTAACGCTGATAGACAAACATGTGCTGCTTGTGGCCACGGCTCACTTACAGACCTGACCCTGGTTAGACGACAAAATAAAACGATAATAACAGAAACATTTAAGAACAGCTGTTTCACTGATCGTTAATGTTTTTATTTCAGGTGGCAAAGTTCCTGATCTGTAAAGAGGAGCGGCCGATCTCCAAACACATGAGCCGCTAATGCCAGAGACACGTTAAAGCGTGTTTCTGTCTCAGAAATGTTTGAGCAATGTCTCTTTACACAAGCCGGCATTGGTCACCCATCACGCTGGGATGCCTTCACTCTCAGATTGAGATGATTTCTTTCCACACTCGTCGCTGACAGACTTGGTGGGAAACAGTCGAGATGAGAATGTCTAAAGTGGATGTTCAGAGACATTCAGCATCGGCGCTCTGCTCCTGATTCAGTTTCCTTCTGGAGTGATCGTCGAGCATCAGTTCAGGACCAACAAAAGCCTGCCTTCAGTTTGGCTTCACAGACTTAAAAGCTGAAACCTGTTCGGTCATCCAGGCTGTCCAGTACTGAGACGCTCCAAACTAAAAAACAGGGAACAGTGTCCAGATTTAGAGTCAACAGGTGAAATCTGTGAGCGAATCCCAGCGGCAAAGTTCACTGCAGAAACATGTTCCAACAAAGTTCTTCCTGTTAAAAGGAAATTCTTCTCTAAGTGTTCGTTGTGCATCGTCTGATCTGATTGGTGGTTTCTCTCTAATGTCAGAATTTCTCAGTCCGTAGAGCTCAAAACTTGATTTTGGGGAATAAATGTAATTTTTGTCTCCAGCTGAGGAGCTTTTGGACTTCTGCAACTTCCCTTTAACCCCAGATCAGGTACACGGCAGTGCTTCATACAGAGACAGAAAAGCCATGAATGTACCTCCAGATATCTGGTTTCGATTGGCTCGGCCTGCTTCCTGTTACAGTCTGCCCGAGCACACAGACTCACAGAACACTTAAAATGATTGTTTTTGGTTTTTATGTCACAAGTATTCTTATTGCACTTCAGCTAATTTTACAGGAACTTCTTTGACTGTTACCAATCATCAGTAACACTGTGGCGTTTTCCCCGGCTGAGAAGCATCACTTCATGAAAAGACCTAGGGCTTCCTCACAGCACCTGTAAGTGGATCAATAGCTTCCTCACCGACCGCAGACAGAGAGTGAGAGTGGGACGTTACACATCTCCAGCCCTAAATCTAAGCACTGGGTCGCCACAGGGCTGCGTGCTTAGTCCACTGCTCTACTCGCTTTATACACACGACTGCACCCCCGCCCACCAGAGCAACGCCATTGTAAAGTTCGCAGATGACACTACTGTGGTGGGGCTCATATCTGGGGGAGATGAGTCTGCCTACAGAGATGAGGTGGAGCGGCTGTCTTCATGGTGCAAGGATAACAACCTTCTCCTAAACACGAAAAAGACCAAAGAACTCATAATTGACTACAGAAGACACAAGACAGAAATCCAACCACTAATCATCAGCGACGACTGTGTGGAGAGGGTGGCAGACTTCCGCTTCTTGGGAGTCAGCATAGAGGGAAACCTATCCTGGAGTGTGAATACCTCTGAGCTACTGAAAAAGACACAACAGAGACTGTACTTTCTGAGAGTGCTTAGGAAGAACAACATCACACAGAGACTGCTGGTGTCTTTCTACAGAGCCTCCATCGAAAGCATACTAACGTACTGCATAGGCATATGGTACGCTAGCTGCACAGTGGCTCAGAGGAAAGCACTCCAGGGAGTAATCAACGCTGCCCAAAGGACAATCGGCTGCCCTCTCCTCAAACTGAAAGACCTACACAGTTCCCGCTGCCTCAAAAGAGCCCATAACATCATAAAGGACACCTCACACCCTGGACACTCCATGTTCGAACTGCTGCCTTCAGGTAAACGGTATAGAACAACATACACAAGGACTAACAGACTCAAACACAGTTTCTACCCAATTGCAATATCATGTCTCAATGCTACTAAAAGTAGATGACTTTCATTGCCCCTGTTGTCATTTGTGCCCTTGATGTTGGAATGCTTTCAGACATGTTTTGTTGGATGCGCTAACAAATTGACTGAGTGATTGATTGTTTGAGTGATATATCAACTAGGTCGTATGTTGAGTGTCTGTATGGGGCCTTAGGCCTGGATTGCTTGGGTGTATCTACGGTATGAGAATACTGTATTTTATATGTATTTCTATCTTTTATATCCTATCATTATAGTTTTTAAGTATTTAATTATAGTTTTTAAGTATTTATCTTTTGTGATGTTGCACTGACCAGAGACATCTTTCAATTTCATTGTACCTGTGACAATGACAATAAAGAATATTCATTCATTCATTCATTCATTCATTCATTCATGAAAGCCAGTTTTCTGTCCTCTCAGGATGTAACTCGGTGTGTTGGTGCAGGCGGTGCGGACTCGGCCGTCTGACTTCTGCATGACTTTAAAGCCTTTCCTGGATTAACTGTGTGGAAAAACAAAACCTGCTGAGTCTGCAAATCCAAAGTTTGGTTAATAATGGATGCTGTTGTTCTCTTAGCTGGTCTCTGCCACAAACAAACTCTCATTGAAATGAATCGACAGATTTTATTGTCATTTCAACCAGACATGTAACACACAAACACAGGACTACGTAAAGTGCAATGTGCAAACAAATGCACAAATAAACAAGATAAGACAGAACAGGACGACACACACAACGCTCTGCAGTGTTGTGACAGCCATGAAACTCGTTTTACTTCCCAGAGACTTATTTATTAGGTCAGGTATATTTTGGTCTCATGAAAGGAAACACCCTGATCTGCCTTCATCCCTTCATCAGACACGGTGATGTGATTAGAGAGAAAGCTGCCTGAGCTCTTTTCACGGTCCCTAACAGTGTTGGTGGCCTCCGTTTTCACAGGCGTGGACTGCAACTGTCCCAGCTGACAGCGAGCTTCCACTCCAACCCCACATCCACGAAGAACACGCACTCAGTGAAGGAGATTTGAGTCTTCGCGGCCTCGTTTTTATCTTTGTTCTTATAACTTTGTATTCTGTGTGTCACATGTGGCATCCATATGATCGATAAAAACAAACTGAAGTTGGTGTGTTTTATTTTGAAAGCTTCCGGTGATGTGCGCGTGTATATGTGTGTGTGCGCGCTCCCGCAGAGTAGTGCTCCGGTGTGAGTCCCGGAGAGAGGTAGGATCATGTCCCCGCTGCTGGTGCTGGTGCTCGGCCTGCTCCTGCCGCTGCTCCTGCTGGTCCTGCGCGGCAGGACGAGGTGAGTCCGCCCGCATCTCTGTCCGGCCCGGCTCGGCTCGGCTCGGCTCTGATTTTTCGTGTCTGTGTTGATGAGAAAAGTTGTTGCACGCGGAGCTCCTGGTTGGCTCTGAAACGTGTCGGTGATTATCGGCATTGTAACATTTTTCATGAACGATGTTTTCGTGTTTGTTCTGTAGTTTTGACCCGGGTCACGTTCACTGCTAGTCCGACTGTAATGTTTCCCAGCAGCGAAGCAAAGGGTGGGGTAGCCTGGGGTCACTGCGGGACGGAAGTGCTCGTTGTCCCGTTCCAGACTCGGGCACATGATGGAAGTGTGTTGAGATCGATGCTGCCACAGGAAGTGGAAGAAGATCAACACGCACACGAAAGGAAACAAAGAGATGGAGGATGAGGTCACTGAGTGAGAGACGACCAGAGGTCAAAGTGGGGAGAAGCTCAGACTCACGCACAGACCCGGTGCATCACAGAGACGCTACAGGAGCTGCGCTGAAGTCTTAGTTTGAGTCTTAGAGGCAGCTTCAGGTGGATGGTGACCTGCCCCTACCCCAGTATCGCAGGCTGGTCAGCCGTGAATCTCCTCAAAACCTCCTCCTCAGGACAACTGTAGCTGAAGGAGAGGCTTCTGCTCCCCTCGGGAGACTCCGGGTCTGATGAAGAGCCCAGAACTCGTGCAGAAGGACTTCAGGTCTGTCAGCACTGAGCTTTCGGGTATCGAGCTTCATCTCGATGATCCTCGGGTGACAGACTCATCGATAAGATGAATGAAGCAGATCAGAGAGACGATCAATGCAAAAGAAAAATACAGGCAGCAAATCAGTGAAAGTTAATGAACCACAGAAGAGCAAAACAATCAGCTGAGGTGGAGAAACCCGAGGGCCGCAAAACTCCTGCAGTGAGGGTGTGAGGACGTGTCAGCATTACCAGAGGGGCAAACCGTCATCGCCCTGCAGAGGGGAAATCGGTCCAGCGTGGTCATCCCAGTTACTAATGGCAGGAACTAGGGGTGGGGGAAAAATCGATACTGTGTAGTATCGTGATATTTTGTTTGCTAATAATGTATCGATACAGGGACAGCAGAAATCGATGTTTTGTTACAAAAAAGGTTTTTGTGCTCTGACTTCAGAGCATGTTGGTCCTTTTTCTGAGCAACAATCCTGACACTGTCCAAATGTGTTTAACTTGTTTTTTTGGCAGCAATAAACATGACCGTTTACTTATTTTAATTTAAGACATGTTTTATTTTAATTAAGTTTAAAACTTTTTTATTTAATGTAAAATTATATTTTGTTTTAATTTACTTTCAAATTCTTCAGTTGCTGAAGGGGCCGCATAGTTTTCATATTGCATAGTTCAGAATAGCTGTAATTGTACCAGATGGTTGCATTCAGTTGGACTAGACTGTAATACAAACCGTTCAGTTTGTCAACAATAAAACTGAAATGAGAGAAAGACTGAGTGTGAGACTTTGATATTAGATAAAATGAATATTGATAAAGTTTAACTTTATGGACAGAATCTGAATATCGCAAAATATTTTTAAAAATTGCAATAACATCGTATCGTGGGATGTATGGTGATTCCCACCTCCAGCAGGAACCATGACATCACCCTCATCCTTCGCGCCGCGCCGGGCGACTGCAGCGAGTTACAGCTGTTTGCCCTGTAGATGGCGATCACTGGTTAAGTAAGTTGACTCCTGCCGCTGGAGGGAAGGAGCGTACGGTGAGGGGGAGAAATGCAGCCGTGATTTATGGGAGCCACCTGTTTCAGCTGACCCCAGATCAGCAGGTGAGACGGCTGCTTTTTCCAAAGATGAGAATGAAATGGGATGCATCCCGTCTCTGATGCAGCGTGACGTCATCCCATCCCTCCTGCTCAACACATGCTCAGCGTCCTGAGCAGGAGCGCATGGTTCTCAGCGCTGGTGCAAGGCGGACCATCATGGAGGACAGCAGCACGCCACTCACAGCCTTTATCACACGTTTTGGGAACGGCTGGCTTCCCTTCGGCTTGTGCTCGGCTCCAGCGCAGTATAGACGAATGCTTTTGCAGGTGGGACAGGTGAGATCTCTGAGCCACGTTTGGATGAATTTGGTCGGCACCGAATCATTCGAGGAGCATCTGATTGATGCGCCTGGTGTGAAGCTGACTCCAGAACAGTGTGGGGTGTTTGAAGACGCCCTCGGCTCACGAGTGATGTCGTTCACTCAGCGTTTGAAGCGAGCGGCTAACCCTGAGAATCCTGCAGCATCAACAGAAACTCTGAAGGCAGATTTCTCTGGTTTCTTTCTTCTCGCAGCAGATTTGTGGTTGCACATCCAGAGTTTCCGAGCATTTCGAACGACTGTAAGGACTTAAACGCTCAGGCTTCAAACTCTGCTGTTCCAGGACAGTGCCTCCTCAGACTGCACGCTCCGTCCAGCTCTGTCCTGTTCTGGATCCTTATGCTGGATTCCCACAGCTGAGTGGGAGCGCTGATGTCCATCTGGTGGGATGTTCCAAATATTTCTGTCTTGCATTCTTGAACTCTTTGTCCCCGCGGTCGTTCTCAGAGCGCCGATCGCCTCCACGTCTTGGTCTCTGACACACTCGGCGTCTCACAGCGGACACTCGGTGTCTGGACCGACACACAGCGCGTCATTCCTCAGTTTCCACACTTTGCAGTCTGACACAGCTGCTGCAGGTTCATCTAAACTGAGCACATGAAACGGGACGATGTCTCTGAAATATCAGTAACCCGGCTTCACGGGTTTCACCTGGATGAGACGGACGGTGTGGTCACGTGGCACAGCGTGGGATAGAAAGGCACGCAGGGATCTCTCTGCAGGGAGTGACTGGAGGTGGGAGGCTGATGTTTGAGCATGTGCAGACACGGCTTCGTTAGGTTTGGCCGCACGTTAGTGCACACACACCGGCTGTTGGTCAGGTGACTCGTTCTGCAGATGCACTCATACTTTACACCCAACCAGCTACCGGGAGAGACTCACACCCGGTTCTCTGGTCTGATTCAGATATCTGTTGTGTTTTAACCTCGTTGTGAAGCACTTTAGTTTACCTTTGGTTTTAAATGTGCGATAGAAATAAAGTTGTTTTGTATTCAGATGACGTAATGAGAGCAGATTAACTGATGGTGTCGGCGATGTTTGGCTGTCTGGCCCCAATGAAAGGCTTCCTGTCTGTGTTTGAAGACAACTGGGCCGCCTCCAGGGTGTCCCGTGACCTTTTGCTCCCAGGAGGAAGTTCCTCTCAGTGTGAGGCACAAAGACTGGAAGTGCAGGGGAACACTTAGCAGCTCAGGAGGAAACTCACAGCGGGAACCTCAGATTGGTTAAAGGGTGGAACGTTTCCAGCCGCTGCGCATGAATGCGGCGCAGTAATGACCCTGCTGCTCGGTCCTTTGTACAAGTTGTTTTCTCGAGGCAGTGAGGCGCCCTTCAGCTCGGACCCGGCAGGGCCGCGTTTCTCTTTGTTCCCCCGGAGTCACGATTCCTCTCACGGCCCGTGGGAGTCGTGCGGAGTCTTAGTTTCACTCCTTGGTTACGTTTAAAGACATCTCTTTACATCTCGTTACTTTCTGCCTTTGTGTGCGTCCTTTTTACCTGAAGGTCAGGTGAAGGTGATTAAGACAGATGTAAATGTAGGAATGAGTGAAGGAAAGCCTCGGGTTTGTGGACGTAGCGAAGGAGGACATGCAGTGACAGAGGAGGACGCTGGAACAGAAGATGTGACTCCTGGAGGGAGCAGCTCGGAGAGAAAGGCCTCACTTTGCATCGCTTTCAGAAATGCTGTGTTTGTGTTGCACTTCTCTGGGGTCACGTTGTGTGTGCTTGTTTGTGTACACGAGTCCATCAGTAGTGTGAACACAGAGCATCACTGTGACCGACGACTGCTTCGAGGTGATCCGGCTGCAAACGCTGGCAGAGAGCTGAAGTCATTCTGTGTCCTCGTCCCTCGTTAATTCAGGGTTTCGTTCCCTGTTTGCTAATTATGCAGAACATCGGAGTCTTGTTGAGGCATGAACCCTGTAAATGTGACGCTTGTTGTGATAGTTTGTTTCCTGCTGTGTTATCAAACTGAACCTTTCTGTCCAAACGTGGAGCTGGGTGGAGTGTTTCTGGCTTTCTGCACTCGCAGCTCGTTTAGGGTTTGTAACTCGGATCAAAGTGGAGACTCGGCGCTTAAACGCACCGTTGATGTTAGGTCAGGAAGTCGAGCTCAGATTGTGACTGGCCCGGACGCGTTTTCGTGTTTCCTGAGAAATTCCTTCACGACATTCGGGCTTCCACGGCAGAGCTCTGGGTAAACACCGGACTGCTCAGGATTACGGCCATTAATCCAGGGAATGGGGCACAGTGCACACACGGGCTGATGCAGCATGTTAGGCTCCTTGCATTAAATCAAACTGCACTGACTGATTCTCTGTTTAAAAGCAAGTTTACATGTGAGCTGACCGAACAGCAGCGAGCCGATAGAAAACAGATCCTGAAGCTCACAGCAGGCAGATGTCTGTTTAATAACCGCAGCAGACTCTGAAGGTGTTTTATAGGAGGGAGTGTTTTTCTGCCTGAGGTTACCCTTTATTACAGTTTCACAATCTCAGTGAACAGGAACACCTGAGCCTCCGTCCACAGGAGGATTCAAAGTTCAGATCAGACACGCTGTGTGACACCAGATAAACTGTTTGATGTCAAACTCACAGAGGTGAAATAATGTGGTTTCTCTTGTGTGTTGCTTGCAGACGAGAAGATGAGCCCCCTTTAATAAAAGGCTGGATTCCTTTCATTGGAAAAGCTCTGGAGTTTGGGAAAGATGCCCACAAATTTCTGAAAGAACATAAGAGGAAGTTTGGAGATGTGTTTACCGTCCAGATAGCAGGTTGGTATTTCCAGCGTCCCTACCAGCCCCATTAAAGAGAGACGGCCTGTCTGCACGTTAGCAGCACAAACTCGTTAAAACAGTCCAGGGCTGCACTTCAGTCATTCATAAAAATCAAAATCCTGTAAATTATACAAGTGTGACGCACAGATTATTACGGAGCAGGTGACAGGGTGAGCCTGTGTCCATCTTTGCTTTTGACTAGGGCTGCCACGATTACATCGACTATCAAAATCGTCAACGGCTAGTTTAATAGTCGACGCGTCGTTTGAAGCTTTGTAAGATCCCAAAAGACGCAGGAATAAGTAGCAGGATTTAAGAGTGTAATAACGGACTGAAACAGAAGATGGCAGCACTGCATGTACAAGGATGCCAGCTGCCGTTAAACCCCGAAGAAGAAGAAGCTGTGTACCAGAATTCATAGCACCGCCCAGCTCAGTAGTGATGGTAAATTTGATTCTTTTTGCTGAATCGAGTGTTAATGAGTCACTCACCAAAGTGAATCGGGTGTTTTGAGTCAGTTGACCAGAGAGTGCAAAAATTTTACATTTTCACTCAAACTTAATTTGTTTCCCTTTTCATGTAAATCCCACTGCTAAGATGAATGATTAAAAAAAAACCCAAAAAAAACCCCAACTATTTTATAGAGAAAAAATGTCCACATCTAAATGTCCACTGTGCTGTGAGCCAGGGAGCGGTAATGCGCCTTAACATTGGTTGCCAACCAAGAAGAAGAAGAAGAAGAAGCAGCTGTGAGCCAGGAGGGAGGGAGTGAGTGAGTGATTCGTTCGCTCTTTGATTCAGCACAGGAGGGAGGGGGTGAGTGAGTCCTGAGTGATTCGTTCGCTCGCTCTATGATTCAGCACAGGAGGGAGGGGGTGAGTGAGTCCTGAGTGATTCGTTCGCTCGCTCTATGATTCAGCACAGGAGGGAGGGGGTGAGTGAGTCCTGAGTGATTCGTTCGCTCTATGATTCAGCACAGGAGGGAGGGGGTGAGTGAGTCCTGAGTGATTCGTTCGCTCGCTCTATGATTCAGCACAGGAGGGAGGGGGTTAGTGAGTCCTGAGTGATTCGTTCGCTCGCTCTATGATTCAGCACAGGAGGGAGGGGGTTAGTGAGTCCTGAGTGATTCGTTCGCTCGCTCTATGATTCAGCACAGGAGGGAGGGGGTGAGTGAGTCCTGAGTGATTCGTTCGCTCTTTGATTCAGCACAGGAGGGAGGGGGTGAGTGAGTCCTGAGTGATTCGTTCGCTCGCTCTTTGATTCAGCACAGGAGGGAGGGGGTGAGTGAGTCCTGAGTGATTCGTTCGCTCGCTCTTTGATTCAGCACAGGAGGGAGGGGGTGAGTGAGTCCTGAGTGATTCGCTCGCTCTTTGATTCAGCACAGGAGGGAGGGGGTGAGTGAGTCCTGAGTGATTCGTTCGCTCTTTGATTCAGCACAGGAGGGAGGGGGTGAGTGAGTCCTGAGTGATTCGTTCGCTCGCTCTTTGATTCAGCACAGGAGGGAGGGGGTGAGTGAGTCCTGAGTGATTCGTTCGCTCGCTCTTTGATTCAGCACAGGAGGGAGGGGGTGAGTGAGTCCTGAGTGATTCGCTCGCTCTTTGATTCAGCACAGGAGGGAGGGGGTGAGTGAGTCCTGAGTGATTCGTTCGCTCTTTGATTCAGCACAGGAGGGAGGGGGTGAGTGAGTCCTGAGTGATTCGTTCGCTCGCTCTTTGATTCAGCACAGGAGGGAGGGGGTGAGCGAGTCCTGAGTGATTCGTTCGCTCGCTCTTTGATTCAGCACAGGAGGGAGGGGGTGAGCGAGTCCTGAGTGATTCGTTCGCTCGCTCTTTGATTCAGCACAGGAGGGAGGGGGTGAGTGAGTCCTGAGTGATTCGTTCGCTCTTTGATTCAGCACAGGAGGGAGGGGGTGAGCGAGTCCTGAGTGATTCGTTCGCTCGCTCTTTGATTCAGCACAGGAGGGAGGGGGTTAGTGAGTCCTGAGTGATTCGTTCGCTCTTTGATTCAGCACAGGAGGGAGGGGGTGAGTGAGTCCTGAGTGATTCGTTCGCTCGCTCTTTGATTCAGCACAGGAGGGAGGGGGTGAGCGAGTCCTGAGTGATTCGTTCGCTCGCTCTTTGATTCAGCACAGGAGGGAGGGGGTTAGCGAGTCCTGAGTGATTCGTTCGCTCGCTCTTTGATTCAGCACAGGAGGGAGGGGGTGAGCGAGTCCTGAGTGATTCGTTCGCTCGCTCTTTGATTCAGCACAGGAGGGAGGGGGTTAGTGAGTCCTGAGTGATTCGTTCGCTCTTTGATTCAGCACAGGAGGGAGGGGGTGAGTGAGTCCTGAGTGATTCGTTCGCTCGCTCTTTGATTCAGCACAGGAGGGAGGGGGTGAGCGAGTCCTGAGTGATTCGTTCGCTCGCTCTATGATTCAGCACAGGAGGGAGGGGGTGAGTGAGTCCTGAGTGATTCGTTCGCTCGCTCTTTGATTCAGCACAGGAGGGAGGGGGTTAGTGAGTCCTGAGTGATTCGTTCGCTCTTTGATTCAGCACAGGAGGGAGGGGGTGAGTGAGTCCTGAGTGATTCGTTCGCTCGCTCTTTGATTCAGCACAGGAGGGAGGGGGTGAGTGAGTCCTTAGTGATTCGTTCGCTCGCTCTTTGATTCAGCACAGGAGGGAGGGGGTGAGTAGCTCAAATGTGATGTTAGCATGTTAGCAGCACGATGCTACTGTGAACGGAGGAGCTATTTTCTTGATGTGAGCTTCTACTCAGGGGTTTTTCTTCCAGTTCAGAGCAGAAATGCTTTTGTTACGAAACTGGCTGTTGTTTTCCCCCCCCCCAATTTTAATTATAAGCTAGATATATTTCTACTAATGGAATTAGTTTGCTAACAGCAACAGGGATGAGTCAGTGAGTCAGTTGGGCTTGTGAATCATGATTCACGAGTCAGTAAAGTGATTCTTGAGTATTGAACGATTCGTTCACGAATCGAACATCACTACTGCTCAGTTTCCAACAATGGCGGCAGCTAGTTAGTTTTAATATTACTCTTATTATTCTTTCTGGGTCACAAAATAAACGTTTAACATATTTTCAGGCGAGAATGTAGCTGTGTAAACCTCAAATATCTGCTCAGTTCATCAGGACACCGCATATTTTCAAAAGCGCTCCGACGTTTTCGGAGACGTCTGTTACCCACTAGCTCGATAGCTAGCCGGGGGCTAGGCTCACTAGAGCCGTGAGAACACCGGACTCCCGGCACATCGTTTTCAAACCCACCGCCATCTTTCGCTACTCAGGTTAAACATGATATATGAGTCACTTAGATAACTTAAAATGTTATTGTTTGGCTTTTTTCAGTATTTTATTTGTTCCTGAGTAAATCGGTTTGGCTGAGATTAAAGTTTTTACACAGCTGAATAAACGTCAAGCAGACAGCTGATTATCAGAAGTGTGAGATGCTCCAGAGTTTACTCCGGTGTCCTGTTATATTTTAGATAGCAAGGAGTTTATTAAACTTCACCGAAACAATCTGCAAACTTCATTAAAATTTAATAAACTATCATCTTGTCTTTATTGTTAGTTAGCACCTTAAACACTTAAAGCTGTAAGCTAATGATAGTTATATAAGAGCAGATGCTGCTGGTGCAGTAAGCTGTAATGGATGATGATCTGATTAGTCGACTAATCGCAAAAATAATCGCAGACTAGTCGACTCAAAATAATCGTTTGTGGCAGCCCTACTTTTGACACACTCCTTCTATACCCAATCACCTGAGTGACCACGAGCCAGTGAAGCTGTGCGCTGTTTCCAGGTCATTATACATATCAATGTTCAAGGTTTCTAAATAGTCAAAGTTTATATTATTTACTTGTGATACTAATATGTTTTTTCTGGGAATGATTCTGAGGAACTTATCAATAATGTAGGTGATGAATAAGACAGAATTAAGGTGAATGATGGGACGCAGACACAAGTAGAAAATGAAAAAGCTGAAATGGTAAAGCAGAATAAATTCTTAGGATTGATAATATCAGACACGTAGTCATGACCAAATTAAAGATTATAACTGTCTCTGCAGACGTTTTAGTGTCGAGCTGTGAGGAAATAATGATAAAAATGCACAAAATTATCTTTTCAGGACACTTCTTATAACACACAGATGGGTATTTTCATCATACAAATGTCTTATTTTTACAGTCAAAATAATTAAAACTTCAGGGCTTTGTTAGTTGGTGTTCGAGCTGTTAGAGTTAGATAATGTTTAGAGCACAAAGTAATCTATTACCAGTTGATATTTAAGATCCTTTGGACCACAGAGATGGTTGATTTTAACGTGCTCGTGGTGAGAACGTCTGGGAATGATTTTTGTGAGTCTGTTTGGGTTAAATCGTGTATAAAGACATGGTTTAAATGCAGTGATGGGCTGAGGCAGCATGATAATAGAACATGTTACGTACACTCAGGAAGAAGCTGCATGCCTGAGCTGCACTACGTTACTTCTTCCCACTGCTCTTTGAGCTAGAAGATAGTATTCTCCTTCCTGTATATACGCGCTTGTATATACAGGAAGGAGAATACCATCTTGTGTATATATGTACGCACATGCTCAAAGTGATCAGTCGGCTCCTCCAGCTGTTTCTCTTTGGGACCACTGATCTTTCCAGCTGTTTTTTTTTTTTTTTTTTTTTTTTTGCTCTGTCCCAACTTTTTATAGACTTGTTGACCTTTTATCTTAAAAAGCTCCAGTCTGAGATTAAACACCTGATACGGTTTGCATCTTTTATAAATACAGGTAAATACATGACCTTCATCATGGATCCTTTACTGTATCCCAACATCATCAAACAAGGCCGGCAGCTGGACTTTCACGAGTTCTCCAACAGGGTGGCATCATTTGCCTTTGGCTATCCACCTGTTACTAGCAAGTTCCCCGGCCTGAAGGAGCAGATCAAACGCGGCTTCATTCTCCTCCAAGGGGATAACCTCACGCCCCTGACAGAGAGCATGATGGGTAACCTGATGCTGGTATTTCGTCAGGACTACCTGGACCAGGAGAGCAGCTGGAAGACCGCCTACATGTACAAGCTCTGCAACTCGATCATGTTCGAGGCGACCTTTCTCACCATGTACGGCAAGCCGCCATCCGCCAGCCGCCACAGCGGGATGAGCGTCCTGGAGACGGACTTCATCAAGTTTGACAAGATGTTTCCGCTCCTCGTCGCTCAGATACCCATCTGGCTGCTGGGACGGACTAGGGCGATCCGCGAGAGGCTCATCAACTACTTCCTGCCGCACCAGATGTCTTGCTGGTCACATTCTTCAGAGTTCATCAGGACACGATTCGAGATGTTTGAGCAGTATGACACGCTGAGGGATTTCGACAAAGCAGGTAGATAATTAGCTACTGTGCAAACATGTTTCTGCTGCCCTACAGCCCAGACCTCGAGTGGCTCATGTGCAGCTGTGGTCGGAGGTTAACATCCACCCATCGTGGGCGCGAACTTGTCTTGGTCATTTCAAGTTTTGAATCACTTCTTTGAACGCTTCTAATAAATGTCCCTCAGCAAATCCCACCTTGACCAAATGCTTTTGGTTTCCATCATCAAGCTTCTACCAAGTTTGGCTCTATATGATGATGTTTATTTAATGGTAGAGTTCATCTAAATTGAACTGACTCGGCTTTTAAGCACAGTCCCAAATACTTGACGGGGGTTTTGTGGAGGCTGTTGCAGAAGCGTAATGTCGGCCTGCTTTATGTGTTTGCAGCTGCTGATGGATTTAGGCCTTTCTTCCCTCCCTGTGCAGTGTACCAGTGCCACTGGCAGCTCAACAGCCCACAATATAGACAATAATTGTTTTTGTGACCTGAGTGTAAATGCTGCGTGGAAGCTTTTTGTGGATGACATTCTGCATCCTGCTGACTTTCAGCTCATCACTTTGCCATCCTGTGGGCGTCTCTGGGGAACACGGTTCCTGCTATTTTCTGGGTCACGTATTACCTGGTGAGTCACCCTGAGGCGCTGCAGTTCGTCCGTCGGGAGCTCGAGGACGTCCTGAGACTCAGCGGGGTGGAATTCAGCAGAGATAAGGATGTGATGCTGACCCCAGCGCACCTGGAGAAACTTCTCTACATGGGTACGTGCACACAGAGATTCTGCATTCGTACACTTAGAGATGTGAACCTGAAGATCATTGACCCGACTGTCTCCACAGAGAGCGCCATCGAGGAGAGCCTCCGCCTGTGCTCGGCCTCCATGAACATCCGGGTGGCTCAGGAGGACTTCAGTCTGCGTCTGGATGCCGAGCGCTCGGCGGCCGTCAGAAAGGGAGACATCATTGCCCTGTACCCTCAGGCTATGCACCTGGACCCCGAGATCTACGAGGACCCACAGGTACGCTGGACCACTTTTCAACTTAAAAGGACTCAGTGCACCTTAATACATGCATTTGTTGTTTTGAACTGATTACATACCTGCCTTAAGGTGAGACTTTAAAAAATCCAAATGACAGCGTGGCATGTCTTTCTTTGCGTTTGTATTCAGAGGGGCTGTTACCCCTGAAGCCTTGAATCCCTGCAGAATCACAGTTCTGGTTTTTGTGTAACTTTAAGGTGTTTTCATCCAGTCATGTGATCAACTCCAAATTAAGAGGAAAGTCTGGAAACCTTTGAAATCCACACAGACTGATTATCTGCTGTTGGGGGAAATGATGGGTTATTAAAGCAGCACAGGGAACAATAGTGCCATCTGTTGGCATTTTAGTCAAACTCCATCTTCCATCCATTTTTCTTCCGCTTTCCAGCTTATCAGCACCTCAGCCTGTCCCAGGAGTGACGGGGTGAAAGGTCATCATTCTGTGGCAGGGCTCCATCTGAGCCCAGGTTTATTAAGTCGGTGGTTTCTTCCTCTCAGGGCTTATAGCCGAAGCTGTAACAGTCATTTGCAGTGAAGGGATGCCACGTTTGACTGTTGTTCGTCACGCTGTCGTTCTTCTCTCTGTGCCGTCAGACGTTCCGGTTCGACCGCTACGTGCAGAACGGCCAGAAGAAGACCAACTTCTACAAGCGTGGCCAGAAGCTCAAGCATTACCTCATGCCTTTCGGCTCAGGTGCCAGCAAGTGTCCCGGACGTTTCTTCGCAATCAATGAGATCAAACAGTTCCTGTCCGTGATCCTGCTTTACTTGGACCTGGAGTTGGAGGAGGGCCAGAGCAAAGCCACCTTGGACCTCAGCAGAGCCGGCCTGGGAGTCATGCTACCAGCTGAAGATGTCCGCTTCCGCTACAGGCTGCGGCCTGTCTAACGGGGACCCCCCCAGCAGGTGAGGCTGCTCTGCACGGGCATATCCAACCTGGTGTTCGTAGAATTCTCGATCACGTTCTGCTCAGATTTTTCTAATTTCTGCTTCATTTTCAGTCGTCCTGGTTCCCTGTGAGCGCCGACCTCGCGGCGTGCACTTCTGTGCACAGCCTGGACAGCGAGAGACCAGAAAGAACCAGACGTGCTGCACATGAACGGCTGTGGAGACGCTGGACAGGTTGAAGCTTCCAGCCTGTCGGATTTTTTGCCTTAAAGCTTCGTCAGTTTTAAAAGAAGACCGAAAGTAATTAGTACGTATTTTTGCACCGTGGTTATTGTCCTTGTTTTCTGTGCCTCGGTTCTGTTTGCCAGTATGTACCTTTATGTAGCACTGGGGTGTAAATACTGTATGAGCCAGGAGCTTCAGGTAAACAGTGTTGCATTTGCATGCTTTCATATTAACACTGCAGCTCTCAAAGTTAAAGGAACAGTCCACACTGTGCAGGAAGTCCGGCCGCGGTTAGCTTAGCTTTGCGTAAACACAAGCGTCCACAGCGTACTTCAGAGTCGGCTGTGAACACCGTTAGATTGAGAACTTCTACAGTGGCGGACGTGGACAAAATGCTGTTAATTTTACTCTCTGCAGTGTTTACATGCTTACACAGTTGCTGTGCCTCCACAAACAGCACTCTGTTCTGCTTCTATGCCCCGTCTTTGTTTACTCTTTCCCACCCAGGCTTCTAGGCCTCTGATTGGCCAACACGGTTAGGAATATATCACCACCTGTTGCTTTGGCATGTTCATAGCAGCGTTTTGCTTCATTTTTGCGTCTGTGGACGGGTTTTTTTTTTATTTTATTTTATTTTATTTTTTTAAACGAGAACGGAAAATCTCAGTTTTCAAAAATACGTGTGGACGTAGCCTAAAGCTGTCAGCAGACTGAGAAGGAAACTTGTCAGATCAGGAGGGTCCGACTCCAGGCCTCGAGGGCCGGCGTCCTGCAGGCTAAATGATGACCTCCTTACATGTCTTGAAGGTCTCCAGAGGCCTGGTGATGAACTAATCATGTGATTCAGGTGTGCTGACCCAGGGTGAGATCTGCAGGACACCGGCCCTCGAGGCCTGGAGTCGGACCCTCCTGTGTTTGTCCCACAGGGTGCAGCGAGTCAGTGCCACCTGCATGTAACGAGGTCAGCCGTTAACGGCACGCTCTTAGTCAGAGCGGTGGCGTGGCCCTCTGAGGAGCGTGTAAAAACAGCTGATGATAACCCTGCACCGGACTTCCTGGACAGTGAGGCTGTTCCTGTAGCGCCACCTAGTGTCAGCACGCTGAGCACGTCAGACTGCAGGTGGAAAACGATGTTTGAGATCTGTGGTGTGAGTGCACAGTGAACCAGCTGACAGATTTAATGTGAAACTGTCCCACTTGTGGATGAACCTGCAGGGCGCCGTTAAAGGAGCAGTTCACCTCAAAATCAGGTGTGTTGTAGGTCCGACTGCTCTTCCCTCACGGGGATGTGAGGAGATGCACCGACACCGAGCTTTTAACAAGCGTTTCATTCAGGAACTATTTTCTTTGCACTAATTACTCTAAAATGTGTTGATTTGGGGGTGAGCCGTCCCTGTACTGCAGCCTGTGGACGAGACACTGTGTGCCAGTGTACAGAGGGCCTGATACTCCACAGTAATACCCGTACATGTGTATTTTGATGCATTTCAGGTGATTTTGGTCTTTTATTATTAAAATAAAATGTAACGTGCTGTGTCGCGTGATGTTATGTAACCTGAGCAGCACAGACGCCGAGCACAACCAGCTTCTCTCTAAACTCGCGTCTTTCTTTGGCCATGAAGGTCTAAACGGAGCAGACAGATTTAATCAGGGTGATGATTACAGCTCCACTCAGGAAATTCATTTAGCAGTTACGCCCAGTGCCAGGAGACGCACACCATCGAACACTAATGACGCAGTGGTTCCCAAACTGTTTTTACTGGCCCCCCTTTGTTTTACAACAAAAATGTTCGCCCCCCCCCGCGTGCACAGGCACAAACACACCCTCCAACCACACGCCCATGTTTTGCTCCATTGTGGTTTATTTCTCACCTCCAACATTTAGTAAACAATTAAGCAAACACAAGTAATCTGCAGGCAGTAATAAAATAAACTCTTTTACGCTGCGTCCGCACCTACACGGGTATTTTTGAACACGCAGCTGTTTCGTCCACGTAAACGACGTTTCGAATCACAGAAAACAGATTTTTAAACTCCTTTTTTGCGTTTCCGTGTGGACGAGGAATACAGAGTTCGTCACGCAGCGTCAAAGGTATGTGCCTTTTCCACGTCACGCTGTGGCCACGTTATTGTTTACATGAGATGAACTGCAGAATGATAGAGACGAAATACTGTTAATCTGACTGTCTGCAGGTTTTACAGCAGTTACTGTCCCTCTGTTTACAAAGGCAGAGGCTCACGGTGTCATTATTTTACGTGTAGTTGTTTTTTTTCCTCTGTAATAATATTCAACATTGATCTCAATACATTTTTCAAAAAATGCAAAATGTGTTCAAAAACATAAACAACTGTGGGATCCTGTTTGTCTGTGACAGGGGGAACAAATCGTGGCAGGATCAGCCTGATGTTATTTGTATCCTGCTGCAACTTTACTGTATAAAGAGCAAACATCTCCAACATGTCAGGAGCAGTTAGTCATTACAACAAGTGTTTGTGAACACTCAAGAATGTGGGATCCTGTTTGTCCGTGATTTGAAGAGCCCAGCGCTGCTCCCGACGCAGGGAAACTAATCCTGCAGGGAGACCTACCTCCGCACCTGTGCAGGTGAAGCCAAAGGGAAGATTTGCTTCACCATATTTTCTAGTCTTTGAATGAAGTTGGTTTGGAAACATATTCAGCGATGCTTCATCTCCTGCTTTGCGTTTGCGTGGGCGCCTCATCACAAACCTGTCCATTATGCTAGCAGTGTCCTCCAAGGGTTCTCCCCCCCCCAATGGCTCTGAAGCTCTGGGTTAGGCTAACAGAACAATAATTGTGGTTCTTCTTATGTAAAACTGATTATCTGTGAACGAACAGACTCCACGACAGCTTTTACAACAGCCCTGATCAATGCTCACAGCTGACCTGATTGGCTACCCCCCTGGACTTTTTGGGGGCAATAACAATAATAATAAACATGCACTCATTCTTTTATTTGTTTATCAAGTCATCCTTTTTTGCGCTTACCTTTCTGGCACTTCAAGTTACAGTGTTGTGTTTAGTTGTGCGTAGTGCCGACATGGGACAGTTTGATGTTGTTGCATTGTTGTGCTTGGTGTGACTGTGCAATGACAACAAAGACTTGTATTATGTTAACAGGCTTTGGGGTTTGGTTAAAGCAGCTAACCCAAAGAAAGCTGGCTCTCTGCAGCCCTGAGACCAAAGCTGACAGCAGGTCAGAGCGGCGTCCGCGGCCTCGGCCTTGATGGGAACGTGCTGGCCTGCTTTTGTTGTTTTGACAGAACATTTCCAGCGATGATGTTTGCTGTTTTGTTAAACTGTCCTGCTCGTCCTGGAATGATGTTAAACCTGATCCCCTCGTGTCCGCTCAGACAGACCACATATTTGAGCAAGAGTAAGCAGTGAAGGATCCGCGTGCACGATCCCTGCTTCTGCTCCAGGAAGCAGCTGTACATGTGATTAACATTTATGTTGCTGTAATCGCAGTGATTTGGTTTGGTCACACTCATCTTGTTGGAGATGAAGTGAAGCTTAGGTTGAGATGACTTTAGGACTAGCTGTGGGTCATAGCGGGCTGCTGAATGCGTCCGGATCTGTTCGCACGACGAACACAGTCACTGAATGTTGTCAGGCAGCTTTTTAAATGCACAACAGAATCTAAATCGCCCCGAATCACACACAGATGAACAGTGCTGTCTGTTTCAAAGTTCCTCTCAGCTGCTCCTGTGTCTCGCCACAGCAGACGGAGCCACAGACACCCCCGTCTGTCCAGCCTCGTGACCTCTGACCCACGGTTCACAGGCGCAGAGCCGCTAGCCACAGCTGAGAGCTGGATTTCAAGATCCAGATCAAAGAAGCAGCTTCATCTATGACAGAAACGCTGAAGTCGGCCATTTCTTGGCTCCGCCGGGTTAAAATAGATGCTCTGCTCTGTATGAGCCAGTTGCCATGGTGAACGCTCAGAAATTAGTCCTAGCAGGAGGCCGAGGACGAAGCTGCAGCTCAGGATTTATTCACTGACTCTGCCTTCAAGCCAGCACGTGTGTTTATTGAGCATTTCCATCAGTTTGCATCGCGCTGGCAGAGGAGGCTGCAGATCAGTTAAGCATAAGTGCCACCGTGCTGACTCGAGGCTGCAGGCGCTCTGCGAACGACGACTCCGGGGGTCGCTCTCCTACGTGAGTTCACTGTTTGGATTAAAGTTACAAGAAAGTATCATCAAACCTGAACTCCCCAACATGAATCTGCCGTTAAAGGTCAACATGGAGTGCTCGACCCGTATGAGGCCAGAGGCCTGTGACCGTTCTGTGCTTCCTGAATTCTGTACATTCAGGTGGGTTTGCTGTGGCTGGTCTCCGGTCAGCCTCTGTGCACGTGTCAATGAAGGAAAACAAGGAAAGCACAGCAAAGAGTCTGAATGATGTCAAAGCTTTCCTCCGTTGGTCTTCTGGTTTTCTGTTTAGAGGAGTTTGTACTCCCAGATCAGGCTGTCAGTCGCAGTTTCTCGCTCCGTGACTTCATGGAATGAAGATGAACCTGATAAACTCCTCCTCCTCTGCAGCTTCTCAGCTTTCTGTGTGCACCAAACTGCACTTTTTCTTCTGCCTGTCTGAAGGTAATCCTCAAATAAAACAAAGACTGCTCTCCGTGACTCGGCACACAACATGTGCATGTTCTGTAATTTCACATTTACAGTTCTCGTGAGTTACGAGGAGGCGAGGAGAGGTTGGGTGCTCTGTGATCCAGCCTGCACACCTGACGATACTGTCCTCTGCACTAAACACATACTCGTGAGTACAGGAGGTTTATCTTCCCCTTTCATCAACCTGGTCCTACACTGTAAGCATGTAAACACCTGACATAAGATAAGACAAACCTGTATCAGGGAAATTTGCTTGAACATGAAACAAAGTGGACAATACAAAGATAAGAGCAGCAAAAATTAAGAAAAACAATAGAATTGAATAGAATTGTATGTCAGTTGTGCAATAGTAGCAATACTGTACATAAGAGAGACGAGAGGCGACCATTGTGTGTTGTTATCTGCAAATCAGATTCAGGAGAGTTAAAAGAAACTGTTGGATCTGTTTGCAGACCTGCTGGTTTCCCAGCCGAGCATTCGCATTTTTCAGCAAGTGTCATGAAATTCTTGTCATGGCAAGTTGAGGAGAAGGAAGCGGTGCGGAGCCAGGCCGCACACATTCACTCATTATTAAAGTAGAAATCACGTCTTGTTCTGTGTGTCAGATTTCTCAGCACAGCTGTTCCAGGCTCGTGCGTTACACGCTGATCATTTATTATTATCATTATTATTATTATTATTATCGACTGAATGCTTCATTTTCAGCTCCTCTACAGTGATCAGATTTCTGTTCTTCTAACAGCAGCTCTGCACTGCACACGCACAAATGTGCAAATATGAGTAAAGCTCCAAGTTGTGATAGGCAGGTTGATCTCAGTGTGTTATAGGAGGCATGAGTGCTGAGTGTATTCACAAAGATGAGCACACTGCGGGCTCCTGAAGGGCCCGATCACCTGTGATGACCTCGGTCCTCTCCTGGTGATGCAGGTAGCTGCGCTCACTGGGTCTGGAAGAGGAGGGGGGTGGTCTTGTGATGCATGTTGGCATCATATTTGGACTGGAATGAAGTTAAACCTGATAGCTTCTTTCTGCTGCCTGCTCTTAAACACAGCAGCTGGTTTCTGTCCGCATATTTCCTGCTGCTGTCGTGTCTTGCAGACGTGCGACGGACTGGCGCAAGTTTGGGTTCGGATCAGAACTCGCCTTTAATCTGCTGAGAAGAAGAGAAACTCTTGGCTGTCTCTCAGAATTAAAATGCCTCAACTGGCCAGAGAAAAGTTGTGCTGCTCGATCTGTCTGGATCTGCTGAAGGATCCGGTGACTCTTCCCTGCGGGCACAGCTACTGCATGATCTGCATTAACAACCATTGGGATGGAGAGGATCAAAGGGGGGTTCACTCTTGTCCCCAGTGCAGGAAAACCTTCATACCGAGGCCAGTGCTGGGCAAAAACACCATGTTAGCAGAGTTGGTGGAGGAGCTGAAGAAAACTGAACTCCAAGCTGCTCCTCCTGTTCATCACAACTATGCTGGACCTGGAGATGTGCCCTGTGATTTCTGCACTGGGAGGAAGCAGAGAGCCACCAAGTCCTGTCTACAGTGTCTGGCCTCCTACTGCGACGATCATCTCCAGCCTCACTACGATTCTCAGGCCTTTCAGAGCCACAAACTGGTTGAAGCCTCAGCAAACCTCCAAGAAAAAATCTGCTCTCTCCACAACAAAGTGAAGGAAGTTTTCTGCCGCAGTGACAAGCAGTGTATCTGCTACCTCTGCTCTATCAGCGAACACAAAGGCCACGACGTCGTGTCACTGGCAGCAGAGCGGGCCGAGAGGCAGAATGAGCTCGATCCATGTCGGCAGAACATCCAGCAGAGAATCCAAGACTTGGAGCAAGATCTGACAGTGCTTCAGAAGCAGGTGGGGGTCATCAACATTTCTGCCGATGAAGCAGCAAGGAATAGCCAGATGGTGTTCAGCCAGCTGGCCCAACTCATCGCGAGACGAAGCTCCGAAGTGCAGCAGCAGATCAGAATCCAGCAGGAAACAGAAACGCGTCGGGTCAAAGAGCTCGAGGAGAAGCTGCAGAACGAGATCGCCAAGTTAAAGAAGAAAGACTCGGAGCTGAAGCAGCTTTCATACACCGAGGACCACCACCGCTTTCTACTCACTTTCTACTCGCTGTCAGCACTCGGCAAATCTACACACACCGGCGTCAACGTCCCTCCTCTGAGCTTTGAGGAGGTGACGGCGGCGGTATCGCAGCTCAAAGACAAACTCCAAGACCTTCTGAGTCAGGGCTGGACCCAAGGAGAGGCGCCGCTGAGACCAGCAGAGCTCGAGGGTTCAGGGAAGCAACCGCATATAGTCCCAGCACCAACATCCTTCATAACAAAAGAAGAAGAAGTCAAATCAGCAGCCTTCCAACAACCACGTGTGGTTCCACCAGCAGAGCCCAAGAGTTTCTTGAAACAACCCCGTTTTCCACCAGCACCACATCTAACAGCTTTTCTGGCAACAGCAGCACGCAAAAATTCATTGAAACATGTGGTGCCTCCAGCAGAGCCCACGGCTTTGGCCCCACTACACCCAGCTTTGGTGACGCCGCCGCTACCTTTTGCACCGCCGACAGAGCCCAAGACCAGAAACGAATTCTTACAGTATATGTGTCCAATCACGCTGGATCCAAATACAGTGAGCAAATGGCTGTCACTGTCTGAGGGGAACAGGAAGGTCACGTACATGAAGAAGGAGCAGTCGTACCCTGATCACCCAGAGAGGTTCGACAGCCTTCAGGTCCTCGGCAAAGAAGCTCTGAGTGGACGGTGTTACTGGGAGGTGAAGTGGAGCAAGTTTGTTGCTATAGCGGTCGCCTACAAGAGCATCAGCAGAACAGGAAGTGAGAGTGGATTCGGATTCAACGACAAGTCGTGGGCGTTGTGGTGTCACAGTAACGAGTTCAGACATGACAGCACCACCATGTTCCTACAGGTTCCTCAGTCCCGCAAGATCGGGGTGTACGTGGATCAGAGCGCAGGTATCCTGTCCTTCCACAGCGTCTCCGGCTCCATGACTCTCCTTGCAAAGGTAGAGACCACCTTCACAGAGCCCCTCCACGTCGGACTCTGGGTTTGTTCGGGATCTGCCAAGTTGGTTCAGCTGCTGTAGGATTTCTTTCTGCTTGAACTTCATTTCTTCTGTCTCTGTCCGTCACTTCAGAAGTCAGCTAACATTCCAAAGAAGCCATTTTTCCAAGTTTCAAGCCACTCCGGGAACTGTTTCTGTACGTACTGTCAAGCCATTTAGAAATCGTTTGGACAAAGTAAATTAAAAGGAAAAAAGAGCTCTAATAATTCTGAAAACTAAGGATACTTTATCTTATGTGACACCTAATGGTTATCTATTGTTAATCGAGTAGAAATAGGGCTGATCAAAATGCTTTTGTTTTATTTTGATTTGTTAATTATTTTTCTTTCAGTGATTAAAACCAACTTCTTTTCTCCTTTTTCTAAACTGAGCACCTGATGATTTTGAACTTTTCTTGTCCATCTTGGTTTTAATTTTGAACACCCATCCCTCAACCCGAGGATCACCACAACATAACCTAACACACCTACACCTTAGTTCACAGATTCACTTTGTCTAAGGTGCTTTTCTGGGATTTCACACAACCCAGGATTCAGATCATGAATCCATAATGAGCTTGGATTTACATCATTATGAATGAAATACGCTCTATTTGGAAGCAGCAGGCCCCTCCCCTTTCGACGGGTTGTTGAAAGTACTAACCCTAACCCTCCTCACTCACCGCCTCCACCACTGCATCAGCACAGGGCCTGCCCTCCTCACCGGTCTTCGGTCTGGTCCTGTCCCCAGACCCGAGCGCAGGAGATGGCCGATGCCCCCGCAGTCATAGAAGAGCCTCAGGAGTGCCCGAGTCAAAACACATAAAAACTCTTAGAATGTGTTGCATATGTGAAGATGCTGCTCTTCTCTGTGTCAGCCTGAGCTGCTGAACGACGGCCCCACAGCATCGCGCTCTGCCTCCTTCAGTAGAAGATATTGTGAGTGCACTGTGACGCTGTGCTGGGCCCATCTCTACACACGACTGTCAGCTTGTTGCCACGCTCTGTGCTGCTCTTTGTGCCCTGACTGAAGCTAACTCAAACCTGTTTGTGTCTGTGTGGATTTATTTCACATTTCCATAACAGGACATACTTTAATCATCATCACATCTCATTATCTTTGGCACAAAGAGGTGTGCGTTTGCATTTTCAAATCTAGACGTTATGTTTTGAACTTTTTACAAATGATTTCCGCTAATGAAGACTGAGCACGCCACAAACACACTTAATTCCTCATTTATTTTAGACCCACATCAAACAATAAAATAAAGCCGTGTGTTAGTATTCATTCACGTCAGACTCTTTGGTGTTGAGTATATGAATGATCAGTAGTAGAATGGATATGATTCATTATGGATAAAAACCTGAACGAGGCCTTTTCTTTCCATTTTCTCTCCTTTATTATTTGTAACACGCTGTTTATGTATTTATGGCTCTGTTTGGTACATTTAAATAGGTTTTAGGAAGAAAGAAGGACGTTTATTCCAAGCGGAACAAAGTATTTGAACATCCTCCTCCTGCCGGAACTTCAGAGCGGGACATCCGGTGGAAGTAAACAATGAAAAGGCGGCAGTATGGTTGTTCCAGCGTGAACTTTTGGAGGCTTTGTGTTGTTGTGTGAGCTGAGTGTGTGAGCTGCGGCAGCAACGATGCCTTCAGTTCAGTATCTGAGAGAGTTCATCAACGAGCGACTAACTGCTGCTGCTGAACAAATATTCTTGGAGTTTGAAAAAACGATCGTCCAGTACGAGGAAGAGATCGACCGTCAGCGCAGACTGCTGGATATCACCTGGAAACCCCAAATCAAGCTGCACAGGACAGGTGAGTGTCCCTCTGAGGGAGGATCCTGATCACAGCTCTGCGGGACGTTAAGTCTGCGCACAGACGCGCGCGCACCGAACAAAAGGTCTCGTGCGTCCTGCGCGGTCTGGGCTCTCTGGAAGGTCGCCAACAGCTCAGCCACGTGATCAAATATCAGCTGATCGATTTGCAGCGTACACACGTGGTAAACTGTCGCGATCAACTCCGGACGTGGCCCCTGACGTCGGTCTGTTTGATGAGCCCGTCTCCTTTCCCTGACCTGGAGCGCGAGCCGCGGGCGGCCAATGAGTGCACAGGACAAACTACGTCACCACCATGTTGTCTCTGTTTGTGAAAATAAACCCGGGCTTCATTAAAGCGTGGGCGAGGACACGCCCCGTGGGCTCTCAGGCAGCAGGGATTTAAAATAGCTCTCTACCGACTTACCTGAGCACACCTGCTCAGTCCGCCTCACACCACCTCCACCTGTTTTATAGGCGTGGGGTCAGCTCCAACCAGGCGCAGATGAGTGTCTGGATCCTTAACTGTGGGCCTGTCAGGCTGTCACATGCTGGGGAAAGAAAAACCCAGAGTTATGAACGCCGTGTAACCGTACAGCACCACCACGCCATGAGCTCGCTCTGACAGCAAACCGTGTTCACGTGCAGTCAGCTGTGCCTCGCACGCAGCTCTGGATAAATCCCTGCCTCCACCTGAGGCTCAGTCCTCAGGACCCCGCAGCAGATTATCAGCAGAGTTCTCCCTGATGGCACAAACGTCCTCCTCTCAGACAGAAACACGACCTGCGTGGGTGCTGCGTGATGTTCATCAGGTGTGCTGCTGTTGGAGCTGCGCGGCTGTCGGCTGATTGCTGCTTATTATTACACGTTGTTGCTATTGTCACCATACGTAACAGTTATTTAATCCTATTGTTTTTATCTGCTTTTTTAAGTGTTTATTGAAGTTATGCATGAAATGAAATGCACCTCGTTTAACGGCTTCCTTAGTTTTAAGACTCATAAGTACAGAGGAGCATGGTAGTCTAGGTGTGTGCACTCACTTCAGGTACTTTTCCTTCACACAGGTGTGAGGACAGAAAAAAACAACACGTGCAGATAAATGTAGTTTGTAACTACGTACATGCATGGTGACATTAGTACGTGTTACTATACAGAGTAAAAACATTTAAACATTTATTCCTTCAATGATGACAATCAGCAATATCCAGCGAAGCCGTGTCTCATACTCTAAAGTCAAGTAATCTTTTCCATCTTATAAATCTGTAACGTTACATGAGTCCAGCTGGGTAATGTTGGTGGATCCTGTGTTGGCCATCTTTTGGTCAGCAACACACCAAGTATTTATCTACACCCTGTGTGTCTGAGGGCGTGTGTCCTCTAGGGCCGCCACAAACGGTTATTGTGATAGTCGACTAATCAGATGATCCAACGTACAGCTTACTGCACCAGCAGCATCTGCTCTTATATAACTATCATTAGCTTACAGCTTGAAGTGTTTAAGGTGCTAACTAACAATAAAGACAAGATGATAGTTTATTAAATTTTAATGACATTTGCAGATTGTTTCGGTGGAGTTTAATAAACTCCTTGCTATCTAAAATATAACAGGACACTGGAGTATATTCTGGAGCATCTCACACTTCTGATAATCAGCTGTCTGCTTGACGTTTATTCAGCTGTGTAAAAACTATAACTTTAATCTCAGCCAAACTGATTTACTCAGGAACAAATAAAATACTGAAAAAAGCCAAACAACAACATTTTTAATTTATCTAAGTGACTCATATGTCATGTTTAACCTGAGTAGCGAAAGACGGCGGTGGGTTTGAAAACGATTTGCCGGGAGTCCGGTGTTCTCCCGGCTCGCTATCGAGCTAGTGGGTAACAGACGTCTCCGAAAACGTCGGAGCGCTTTTGAAAGTATGTGGTGTCCTGATAAACTGAGCAGATATTTGAGGTTTACACAGCTACATTCTCGCCTGAAAATATGTTAAACATTTATTTTGTGACCCAGAAAGAATAATAAGAGTAATATTAAAACTAACTAGCTGCCGCCATTGTTGGAAACTAAGCTGGGCCGCGCTATGAATTCTGGGACACAGCTTCTTCTTCGGGGTTTAACGGCAGCTGGCATCCTTGTACATGCAGTGCTGCCATCTTCTGTTTCAGTCCGTTATTACACTCTTAAATCCTGCTACTCATTCCTGCGTCTTTCAAGATCTTATAAAGCTTCAAACGACGCGTCGACTATTAAATCAGTCGTCGACGATTTTGATCGTAATCGTGACTAGTCGATTAATCGTGTCAGCCCTAGTGTCCTACAAACATGGATTTGAAATCAAAGAGTAAATATGTGCTACAGATGTTTTGTATCACTTCCTGAACGTCTCTGCAGTAGTTATTAATATGCTTACAGTCCCAACACGCATGGTAGTGGTGTGCTGCCTCGGCCACAGTTGTTGTTGAGTGATTGTTGAAATCATGAAGACTTTTGTATATTTGTGAGATCACAGCTTTCTTAGTTTCTGACCTTTCAGCATTTAGGAAGAGTTGGATGAACGGCCTCGCTGGTTTTTGGCCTTTAATGTTTCGAGTATAAAGTTTCTTAGCTGGAGATGTCTGTAGTGGTCTCGATTTTCTAAATGAAATGTTTGCTTTAAAGTTTGGAAACTTCGTCTTCCCTCACAACGCCACATATGGAGTCCTTTTTCTATCCAGTTTTTAAACCTAGCATCTATCTGATTTGGTGTAGATTCTGAATCATATGCACACATTTCGATATTTTGTATCCTTCTCCAGCTTATTTTCTTTTATCACCATTTTACCCTGTAGAGTTGTCTGCCAGCACTGCCTGTACATGCGTATTGGTTATTGTTGTTCCATGTGATGGATCCCACCAGTGCATCATTGCTCAAGTACAATATTTTTTTGAACGCGGTGGGCCCAGCCACTGTTCTCTTTTAATGTTTTGTCATATAAATCTAGAGATCGTTTTATCCTGTTCAGTAAAATCTTTGTGATTAATCCTGAGTGGGAGGCACTGAAACATACAGAAATCTTTTGATGGTTTCTATTGTGGAGCTTATGCTCGGAGGTGTGATCCTGTCTCTTTAATATAAATGGTTGTAATTTTGTTTCCATTTCAGTGGGTCTGCTTGTTTGGGTTTTTCACATGGGCTGTAATTATAGGACCTCAGTTTACATCCTGTCATTGGACCAATGTTTTTGAGGCAGTTCTTTACCTCAGGCAGGGACTCCTCGGGTGTTTTGAAGTATAAACGTACATCATTGACATTTATTGCAACACCTGTGATTTTTTTCTGTTGCAGCAAAGAGGAGACGAGGCACAGCCTTCTGCAGTACTCTGTATCAGCACTGCCAACTAACAGAGCCAAAAGCCTCTTCAAGGATCACAGCCCGCTCTGTGTGCCGTTGTCTTGTATCATCCTGGGTTTATGTTGAAAGCCAGCTTGATCTCCTTTTTGTATATTGATGTTTCTGTGCCAATAATTTATGTCTTTGTCTACAAAGTAGCATCTTCTGTTCAGTCTCCCGAGTGTATGTGAAGTTCTTTTGATTTCTTGTTTCAGTGTATTCAGATTCTGATTCAGTGCACGGCTGTTTTCCAGCTCTTTTTGGGAATCGTGACGTTTTTCCTGCTGAACTTTCTTTTTCCTTGAGGCTGCTGCAGTCATTTTATCTGTGAGGACACCTCTCCATTATCATTTTCTTTCATGTACTTTTGAATTTCATTCTTTCCTAAGATTAGCATCGTTAAGTAGGCTGGGCCTAAGTCTCCATGTTGTTTCTCTTTAGTCGACTACAATATTTATCAGGGCGCATTCGCTCAGGTCTACTGTTCCCACGTCCGACTCGATAGCTCTTGATCTGTCCCTGCGTTGGTCTATTCTGATATATGATGAGTGTGGAATAGGGAGCACCAATCAAACCCATGTCCTCCATCAGCTCTTTCACTTTTGTACCGGTTGTTTTGTTGGAGCTGTTTGTTTGGGGTTTAAGTGTATGTTCAGATCACCTCCACGCACCTTTAGACTGGCTAATCACCAACTTCTGCTTGTAAAAAGAGAAAGTACTGCAGGGTGGGATGTACACACCTTTTGCCTGTAACTGCCTTTTACTATTATTTTGGTTCTTATGAGGAGATTTCCTTCAGCAGACCTGGAGCTTGTCTCTGCTGCTGCCCTGGGGTGTGTTCTCTCCCGGGATGCTCCATGCTTGCTGGATCAGCTGCTCCACAGGATCCACTGGGGGGTCTTTGACCGGGGATCCTCGGTCCTTCAGGGTCTTTTGTAGCCTCATCAGCTGAGTGGTAGATTGAAGCTGATTTTCTTCAGCTTCACTTCGTTGTATTCTTTGTTTATTCAGCACCGCTGTCAGATAATCATGATCGAAATAAATCCTCCAATTTGTTGCCTTCATGTCTTTCTTAATCCGTGACTGAGAACCTTCACAGACGTGCTTTAAGCAGAATTTTGTTTCGTAGTGTGAAATGTGATCACCATCGATCTGAGTCTTTCAGTGGAGGCAGGCTTGGAGGTGAGCGCTCTGTGTGCAGCTCAGTGTCGGGTGGACTGTCCAGGTTTTCTCTGAGTTTCTCCACAAAACCTCCCCTCTTCATTTTCTGTGACATTATACATCCTAATATTGTCTCTCCTGGCTCCTCCTGGCCCATAAGTTCTCCATCGTGTCGGGCTGGAGCTTTGAGCACATGTTTCATCACCTGCTCCAGTATTTGAGCTCTGCTTTCGCCTGCTTCAGTCCGGTTTTCCACCTCCCGATTCTCCTCTTGGTCTAAGACATCTAAGGTAAAATTACCTTTTATATCTTCGAGCTGTGTGTTTTGCTCTCCTTTTGAAATTCTTGAATTTCTTGTAAGATAATCTCCGTATTTGCCCGGCAGGTTGGAGGGATGTCTGCCTCATGTTGTCTTCAGCATTGCCAGCACATAGCAGGCCCACCAGTCCTCATCCACTTACTGCGTCACGTTCTTCTTTCTTTTCCTCTCGTTTCCATTTTTCCTGCTTTCAGCGTTTTTAACATCAAACAGGTTTTAAATCTCAGTTTGCAGGACATGTTTCTGTTTTTGATCGGAGGAGGTGTGTCTATGCGGCCGTCATGAGAGAGGGCGGAACAGGAAACCCCCATTGTTTGTTTTCATTCCTCCTACATGTCATGCAGCCGTCTGCCACCAGGTGGAGCATGACTCCAGAAACCCTGTCAGAGTCAGAGAGACTTTATTAAGTCGTCATAGCAACAAATATATAACCAACAACAAGCGCTCGTATAAAACGAGCGTAGAAGCAGAGATATTGATAGATAACTATGAGGTGTGACTAATCCCGTTCCACATGTGTGGATCTGACACCAGTGGATGAATGACAGCAGCAGAAGGAACGAGCTCCTGTTCCCTCACACAGCCAGGCTGAAGGAACCTGTTGCTGAAACTGGGAGTCACTGATCACCTCCTCCAGGCTGGGAGCTTCAGAGCTGCACACACTGAAGGATCTGAGCCGGCTCAGACTCTTTCTGTAGGCGGCGTCCGGCCGGCAGACCTCTCCAGCTTCTCATCCAGCTCGACTCCCAGATACTGACAGGATGTGACATCAGTGCCACCAAAGCAGACAGGCGAGGGTCGGGATCTGTTGTTGTTTCTGTTAAAGGCAAAACAATTAGATTAGGGACACAAGTGGAGGTCATCATTCATGGCGTGCGGCACAATACGCCACGCTGTGTGATCGTCGTCTCTGTTTCGGATGTTACATGTTTTGTAGGAACATGCTTTCCTGTCTCGTGTATATACGGCCGCTTTATTGTCCACGTGGTTCTTTAGTGTTCAAAGGTGCCGCACGGTCAAGCTCATAAATGAGTGATGTCATTAAAGCTTTCAAACGCCTCTGATTAGACGGTTTTTGGCGTTTTCTATGAAACGCAAAAGCAGCACATGTTCCAGACATTTCCACGTCTCGCACGATTTGTTGTCTTTTAAAGTGTTTGTCCTTGTTCCTGATGTGCAGCTTCCAAACACAAAGCGTCCGGCTTGAGACGCATCTTTCACAAACGGGGCCGATATATCTCCAGATGTTCTGGGAGTGCGTTCCTCCGTGCTGTTGGACAACCACACAGCATGTCCGGGCGTTCCCTTTGCAGTGACAGGAGGACACAGCAGCTTTTAAACCAGTACTGTGCTTGTGCTGCGGGTCAGTTCCTCCTCTGTGTCACTGGGATTGTCTCGTCCTCAGAATTGATGATGCTATTGCTGGACTGGGTGGGGGTGTGGATGTGGGTGTAAAGGGTGGAGCCAGCGTTTAGGCTCGGGTGATGTGGGGCCCCGCTCGTCTACCCTGGGAGCAATCACACAGAAGTGAGGCAGTGAGGGGTCGTCAGCTGGTCACCGGTCTGTGACCAGGACATGAGCTGAAGTCCACAAAGAGCAGCGTAGCGTAGATCACCTGACTGAGGATGAGGGAATCCCAGAAATGTATAAAAGACGACGTGTTGAATTAAAAACCAATCTGTTTTATCCCGTGGCAATGAAACTGAAATAAAGATGCTTCGTTTTCAGACAACAACTATACGTGTGTGTGTGTGTGTGTGTGTGTGTGTGTGTGTGTGTGTGTGTGTGAGGACACTGTTGTGTCATTTGTAGTTTGAACTAATGTTTTCGTGGTTTGTCTCTCTGTCTGTGAGGAGGAGCAGCTGTGTGACCTGAAGATGAACTCCAGTGAGGACCAGGAGGAGCCGACGCCTCTACACATTAAAGAGGAACAGGAGGAAGTGCGCACCAGCCAGGAGGATGAGCAGCTCGTCCTGAAGGATGAGACCGACGCCTTCTTGGTGACTGCTTTTGATGACAGTGACCACAGTGAACCAGAGGCTAACGGTCACCAGCTTCACTCTGACGGCGCTCCCGGCAGCTGTCCGGTGTCAGAGAGTCAGCGCGACGCCGACTCGAGTAAAAAGCCTTTTAAATGTAATGTTTGTGGAAAAGCCTTTAAGAAAAACTCTTACGTAAAGGAACACCAGAAAATCCACTCAGGCGAGAAGCCGTATACTTGCCAAACATGTGAGAAGAGTTTCACTCGGAGGGCTCACCTGTTGGGTCACATGAGAACCCACACGGGCGAGAAGCCGTACTCCTGTGAAACGTGCGGGAAAGGTTTTACTCAGAGCAGTCACCTGCTGAGCCACATGCGGCTTCACACAGGTGAGAAGCCATACGCTTGTGAAATATGCGGGAAAGGTTTTATTCAGAGGGGTCACCTATTGGTCCATGTGAGAACGCACACCGATGAGAAGCCGCACACCTGCGAAGAATGTGGGAAGAGTTTCCGATTCAGCGGCACTTTGTCGGTGCACATGAGAACGCACACGGGCGAGAAGCCGTATTCCTGCAAAGCCTGCGGGAAAAGTTTCCGCCAGAAAAAGATTCTGTCCGTGCACATGCGCACTCACACGGGCGAGAAGCCGTATTCCTGCACAACGTGCGGTAAAGGTTTCGCTCAAAAAAGCGATCTGACGATCCACGAGCGAACGCACACGGGCGAGAAGCCGTATCCCTGCAAAGCCTGTGGGAAGAGCTTCCGCCAAAAAAACATCTTGTCCGTGCACATGAGAACGCACACGGGCGAGAAGCCGTACTCATGCAAGAGCTGCGGGAAAAGTTTCCGTCAGAAAAGCATCTTGTCCGTGCACATGAAGACGCACGCCGGCGAGGAGCTGTATCCCTGCGACGCGTGCAGCGCCACTTTTCCGTCTAGTCGCAGCTTGTTGGAGCACCTGGACACTCACACAGGTGAGGAGTCGTAGCCTGGAAAGCTGCAGGTCGGAGCGGGGCGTTGGCGTCTGCCTCCCGCCTCGACTTTTGGCTCCGACGGCAAAGGAGCTCGTCAGCTCGTGTCGTTCACGCAGCCGTTTTCCTTTGCTTCGTCCATCCAACCCTAACCGTACCGACGCGCTCTGTTCCTGTCATGTTCTCCTCCACGGTTCCTGACCTGGATTCTGTCGTGGCTGCAATCCTCCCAGTTTCATTTTACCCTTCGTGTGTCATACTTACGGTAACTTTGTATCATTTCAGACTGTAGAGGTGACACTAACAAAGTGTAGGTTGTTGTTAAAGTAACCTGTATAAATAAAGTTTCTTCTAAATTGTGATCGTGTTTTTCTTTTGCCCTGTTTATGAAATAAGAGAAAGTTTCAGTCACAGCGGTCTCACCCTCACCTCGCACTCTGAGAGAAGCTGCCCTTCCCCTGAACGATTATGACCTATGAGCTGTTCCACACGTCACAGCCACAAATTTAAATGTGCTGGGGGTTTTATGTGACGGGTAAACAGAATAGAGCATAACTGAAAATGATTGAGCAAGTTCACATGTTAGAATGACCCCGTCAGAGTTCAGACATACATGGATGCTCTCCATCCACTGACTGAACTCTGCCCCCTCGAGTCAATAAAACATTGACTGACCTGCTGCGGCGAGCAGCTGGAAGCTCGTCATTGTTTGATCCACAACAACAAAATGACTCGACTCAGTTTATTTATGGTTGTTTTTGTGCACTAAAGCTCTAATCCACGTCACCAGCGTTAACCCTGGTTTCTTCTTACTGGGGCATATCACCATGGTAACCTACGCTGCAAACAGCTTTGAGATCAGCAGGTATGAAAGTGCCTGCTGACCAATCAGAGCTCCGGAAAACGCCACCATTCCTGGAAGATCCCTCGTAGGAGGTCCAGACATTTCTCCAAAGTCTCGTGTTTCTGTGACGAGCCTCTGGAGGAAAAACAGATTCTCAGATTTATCCTTTCTTCTTTTTCCTGTTGGCAGCAAACAGCTTTCTACAACTGTTAATATGTGACCCTGAAACAGGATCATTTGTACCCGTTAAGTCCTGTGTTTGAATTCTGTTTTTATTCTTTAGTCGGAGCTCGATAAACAGCTCTGTCAGGACGGAGCGATGATAAAGCTGAACTAAATCAACGCCTGTGGGAATAAATCACAGAGCGTATGAATACTGATGGTTTTCTTTTAAATAGAACATTTGGGTTTTTCTGTCGTCTGAAAAGAGATTAAACTCCAGAAGAAGTCATAGAGCAGAAGATATAATCTCAGCACTAAGGTTTGGTCATACAGTTTATATGACACTAAAAAGGATCATCTGAGCAAGTAATGTTAGAATGTGGTTAATATAGACGGGAAAGGCAAATCTGACTTTCAGAAAAATAGAGTTCAATTATGAATAAAAGAAATATTACAAAGCGACACAGGTGATGTAGTTTCAGGGTTTTAAGAGCAAAAAAGCTGTTCTCATCCAGAAGGTGGCGGTAATGCACCGGAAGTTGAAGAAGAGCTGCCGGAACTGTGAGGACGGACATCCGGTGGCTGGACCGTTAGCTTTGCTCCGGTGTGAGCCGAGTGTGTGAGCCGAGTGTGTGAGCTGAGTGTGTGAGCTGCGGCAGCAACGATGCCTTCAGTTCAGTATCTGAGAGAGTTCATCAACGAGCGACTAACTGCTGCTGCTGAACAAATATTCTTGGAGTTTGAAAAAACGATCGTCCAGTACGAGGAAGAGATCGACCGTCAGCGCAGACTGCTGGATATCACCTGGAAACCCCAAATCAAGCTGCACAGGACAGGTGAGTGTCCCTCTGAGGGAGGATCCTGATCACAGCTCTGCTGGAGATCATGGCAGGTGAGCGCAGGTGGAGCCTCGGCTCCGGTTTCCTCTTGGGTCCGACTTTTTCTCTTCTTTCTTTTTTCCAAAACCTTTATTAAAAAACAGTATACAGAGAATGTGCACGAATTAAGAAGTTACATACGTTCAAATGATTTTAAATAGCACAAAATCATTTTTATTAAGTGATCCACGAATCAATCTTATGTAAGAGAGTATCATTATAGTAGAGTTTAAATTAGGTTTTGGATACTGTATTTGCATTTGTGGAAATAAAATTTAGCTAAGATAACTAACAAATTTATTGTAAAGTATATATCACCTTCTTTTTTGCCTTCGAAATAAACAAAATCCAACATTTTCCCGTTTCAGAGTAAAGTCCTTGTCGAGATGTCCAGTGATGAATGTCCCGGAGTCCAAAACGTTGTATGTGAACAGATCAGAGGTGCTGCGCAGTCTCAGGATGGCTTCCACAACATCCACAGTTCATATTTATGTCCCCTTTGACCTTTGTCATATAATGATTAGCAGGATAATATTTATGAAGTATTTTAAATGAGACTTATTTCACTTTAATTTTTCCCAGATACTTGTTAGGAATTTTTCTCGTTAATGTCACTGACAAAGGAATTCCAATAAGAGATGCTCTCTGGAACAAAGCAGGAATATTCGTATTAGCAGACAGATTCTTCCAGTGTGTGAACCCACAGGGTTCAGAGAGGCAGATGATATGCAAGGTTGAATACCTGTAGAAAGCATTATAATACGCGGAGGTATTGCATCAAATAATACAACATATTCTTTGGATGTGGCTGAAAATTTATAAGTGTTTAAAAATTCTGAATAAGACATAAGCTGCACATTAGGATTAAACAGCTGTTTCACTAAAACAATCTGTTTCTCAACCCACCTAGAAAAAAATAATGATTTATTTTTATGCACTATGTTCCTGTTATTCCAGATTAAACACGTATGGGGTGTAAAGTTGTGTTTATATATAAGGGACCAAGCTAATAGAACTTGTTTGTGAAACATCGACAGGTTTTCTGGAAGCTTATCTATATTACAATCACAACCTAAGACAAAACTTAGACCCCCAAACTTAGAGAAAATGTAGTGAGGAATACAATTCCAGATGGAGACCTGATTTTTAGGAAAATGCTTTGTCTGGTTAATCTTTAATGTATTGTTTAGAGCAGGGAATCCAAAACCTCTGTGTTCATAGTCATTCATCACTACACTCGTGCTGATGTAATGTGTCCCGTTTTTCCAGAGGAAGTGGAAGAGCATTCGGTCAACATCCTTACAAGTTTTGCCGTCCACATGCAGAGAAATTGCTGCATAAGTCAGTCGAGACAGACCTTCTGCTTTTCAGAGCAATACCCCCCCTTTAAACTTAAATCTCTCTGCAACCACTGATTTCACTTGGTTTGAGATTTTTTAATAATTTGGGGAAAATTTAGTAAAATTCTGTTGTTTTTGTTTTGTTTTTTATCTTTGCTCATCAGACCTAAATATGTTGCTTCATTTTTAACTGTTATATTACAAAGACTCTGAACGTTACACTCTTTGACAGGTAATAACTGACATTTATTGAAGTTTAGCATCAATCCAGACCCTTCTGAGAAATCCTGTAAATGTAAAGCAGTCAGCACCTGGTTGGCATTTTAAAGAAAGGTTGTGGTATCATCTGCCAACTGACTGCTATGTTTATACCCTTCACAGGGCTATTCGAAATATGAGAGGCAAGAATTTGGGTGCAAAGTAAAAAGATCCGCGCTGATCGGCCTACACCTCGATTAAGACTAAAACGAGAAGTGGTGCTGTTTTTCATTCTAACACAGCTATTAGCATTGGAATACAGAGTTTTGATAGCTCTGCAGAAGATATCACCAAAACCACATTTCTGAAGTGTGAGAAATATAAACTCATGCTCAGTTGAGTCAAAGGCTTTATGGAAGTCCAGGACAAGGATCAATGAGTCATCAGATGCTGAGTAGTCCAGAATATCCAAGACGAGTCTAATATTATTGGAGATGTGCCTGTTTGTCATAAAACCAGACTGTGTCTCATCTACAATATCATCCAAAATATATTTAATTCTTCTAGCTAGCAATAGAGTTAATATTGTACAATCATTATTTAGGAGGCTTGTTGGTCTCCAGTTGTCTGTAGAAAGTAGGTCCTTCTTAGGTTTGGGAATTAAAGTAATAAGTCCATCCATCTTTTTCCTGAACGAACAAAAGCTCCTTCAGCTTTCTGGCGCAAATCTCATCCAGTTTAGATTGAAAGGTCCTAAGACGTAATCTGTCCTCCTCCGAGACCTCGTCTGGTGGGAGTCAATATATGACAGAACAATCTGATTTTCTTCTGCTGCTGCACTCGACTTTTTTTGCCCCACACCGTCTCAACACTTGTTTCAAATTTCCCACTTTGTGCTGTAGGAATTCTCAGTATTAGCCTCGTCGATAAAGTGTTTTATAAGGCGTGTAATACGCTCTTCCTCTTTGGAGCTTGTCTCTGCCTTTGACATCTTTTATCTTCTCACATGCAAAGCCCACCATTCTTCTGACTCCGGCAATCTGTAACGCGAGGTCATCCATTCTTTCGTTTATTAGCTTTGATAGTTTCAGCAACATCCACGCTATCTTCCTTTGAGCGCAACGCCTTTCTTTGGCGCCGGAGACTGGCTGGATGAGACTGGTAGAGGTGGAAACTCGCCCATCACATCCTCAGTTATTGGGAGAGGTAGTGAAATAGCCGAGTAGTCACGGCAGTTGTTGGTTTACCAACACGGCTGTTTGGCTAGCATTAGCCTTTAGCAGTAGCTTTGTTCTGGAGCTAGCCGAGGGTCTTTTATTATCACGCTGTGACATTTTGGCGCTTTATTCATCAAATTCAGTCCTTTTCCGGATTAAATACCGAAGAAGCTTCTAAAGTCTGAATTGACATGATGTTCCTACCGTATTATAAGCTTACGTTTGCTAAGCGCGGCAGAAATGTTTATTGTTAGAACAATAAAGTTTTTGCATTATAACATGATGTAGCTCTGGTTTTTGTTTGCCTGAGTGGCAGCTCGACACTTCTGTAATGCAGCGCTTTTCACAGATAAAAATCATAAAGTGCTTCACAATACTAGGAATCAAAATACAACAAATAACAATGTAAAACAATCAAATACAACATAAAAATTAATTGAAAGCTTGTCTATATAAAAATGTCTTCAGCGTAAAAACAGTAGAAGAGAATTCCACAGCCTGAAAGGCCCGATCACCACGAGTTTAAATGGAGTGCGTGCGGCGACCAGCAGTCTGTGACCTGATGACCTCAGAGCTCGGGACGATGAATGCAGTTTCAGCAGGTCCGATATGCACTGGGGAGCCTGAAAGGTTAGAACTAAAACAAGTAGAAAGACCTTTGCAAAAATCCAAACCGGAAGAAATAAAAGCATTAATAATCATCTGCACTTCAGCCTTTGACACCATTAGCCTGAGTTTTGAGATATTCCTTAGACGATGAAAGCAGTTGTGGACCAAGCGACATCGAGCTGTCAAATACGACACCGAGGTCTCGAAGGCTTGGTTTAACAGAAGCTGAAATGCTGCCTAATTTCTGAGATCATATGGTCGGGACCAGTAATTAATGTTTTATCAGAGTTTCGCTGGAGGAAGTTGTCGTTCACATGGAAGTCCTCATGTTTTTAAATCTGTCACATTGTGTTTGTTCATAAAACTGCTGCTAATCAAACTGAGTTTGCTGCACTGTGATGGGTTCAAGGGTTCTCCCTCCTGCTGAATCCACTTTAACCTCTTCCCCATTTTTATTTCTCTGCTCATGTTCTACTTAATCAGCTGTCCAGCTGATCGGTGGTGTGATGAGGAAAATGTGGGCTCCTCATCGATGTTACGGAAAGACAGAGACAGGAGGCCGAGGCCTTTTTGTACACTTTTATAAAAAGACTTTCATTGTTGTCTGAAGATAACAGTGCAGCTGGACATAGAGGCCTTTTTTTTCTGAGCTCTGTAATCTTGTCAACAGGATCATTTAATGAAAACGAGGAATCTACAGATGCAACATCTGGAATACGGAGTGTGGAATATGTAAACAAAGCAACATAAAAACCAGTTACTCAGCCACTCATCAGAATCCAAACCTGAGAGCCTGACAGCGTCTCACTCAGGTTGAGCTCTGGACTCTGACCAAACCATCGTAGTTGCTCCATTCGTTCCTGTTTCAGCCGTTCTGTTGGATCTTTGTGCTGCTGCTGATGGTCCGAGCTTCAGCTGTGGGACAGACGGCCTCACACTGACTCTAGAACACTTAGACAAGAGTTCACGGTGCACTGAGATCATCGTCCCTCCTCCACCGTGCTGACAGCTGCTCTCAGGTGTTTTTGCTGATATGCTGGGTTTGATTTTGTGCGTTATGGACAAACATCTCCACTTTGGTCTTGTCTGTCTGAAGGATACTGCTCCAGGAGGCTTTCTCTTTAGACAGAAGAGGCCTTCCCCTGCTTTTTTTTTAGTCATACTGTCATGAAGTTTAAGCTTAAACCTGCAAACTGAAGAGTCTGAGATGAGCTCTTGGGTCTGTTGCATGCTCTGACCTGTTTCATTAATCTTCTGCACTGCAGAATGATGGACTTTGGTTTATTTTGATATGATCTTATAACCTTTCCAGGTTGATGGGCAGCTGCAGTTTCTTTTCTAAGATCACTGCTGATGTCTTTCCTCCTCAGCATCATGTTAACACACACCTGAATGCTCGAGACCAACAAAACATCTGCTTTCATAGCAAGGCTCACACTGCCAATGATCAGCTCATTGTGAAGCTGGTTATGAGCACCTGGCTGCTGCTTACACACTCAGTAAATATCTGCAAAGCTCTCGTGGCATCTCTAAGGTGTTCTACAGCGTCGTGGAGGAGTGTGACAGCTCCTCTGCATCAGTCCATCAGAGCGCGTGATCAGGCGTGTTTGACACTTTATTTTTAATTTGGTTTCTTCTTTCATTAAGCTAGCAGTAGTTACCCTGGAACAGCAGGTCAGGGCAGACCTGGAACAGGACCTGGAAGCACCTTCCCACCTTTGACGTGACCTTTAACCTGTACAGTCCAACAAATCTGTCAGGTCAAGCTGGTTGCATGAGTGTGCTCACACTTAGACTAATACTTTGATTTAGTCACTGCTTTCAGGCTTCTTGGGTTAATGTCTTAGTTTACAGAGAGCTCACAAAGCATGAAAGCAACCTCATTGTTGAAAGACATCAGTCAGAAGAAAGGAAAATAAATTCCACAGCATTAGATTTATCCTGGGACACAATGAAGACAAAATATGGGACGACAGTGGCGATGCAAGACCTGCAGCATCACCGAAGGAGCTGCAAGAACTTCTGTTAAGCAGTGACAGCCGTCTCCCTTCATAAGTCTGGACTGTGGGGGATGTGTCAAAGAGGGAAGCCTTTTCGAACAAAGGAAAACATCCAAGCCCGGCTACAGTTGGCATAAAAATACAGTAAGTCTTCCAAAAACATTTTGGTCTAATGAGACCGAGGTTCAGCTTTTTGGCCACAGGTACTTCTCTCTTTGTATAGCGTGGACATGTCACCATATTCAAATGATCTGATTCTGCGTTAGAAATACACCAACAGCACAACTCAAGAGCTCTGTACAGACGACTTGAGTTAGTAAAATTTAAGCCTTAATCCAATGAAAACAGGTGAGTTGTAACAACATCGTCCACCATACAGGAGGATGTTGTATCTGTAGCAACCAAACCAGTTTCTGTATCGGGCTGTAAACATATGCATTTTACCAGGGGATTCTATGGTTTATGATTTTAACCAGAGTTTATTTGCTGTGTTTTTAATCATGTCTCTTCTTTCATTTGTTGTTGACACTCCAGACGTCCAACAGCAGCCTGTCTGTAAGGAGGAGGAGGAGGTTCTCCCTGAGCAGCAGCTCTGGAACCAGGAGAGGAGCTCCAGTGTGGAGCAGGAGGAACCAGAACCTCCACAGATTAAAGAGGAACAGGAGGAACTGTGCAGCAGTCAGGAGGGAGAGCAGCTGGGACTGAAGGAGGAGATGGATACCTTTATGGTGACTGAAACTTATGAGGAAAGTGACCACAGTGAACCAGAAGGAGACAGGGAGCAGCTTCTCTTTGAGAGTTCTGTGAACAACAACAGCAGAGATCAGCGAGCAGAACATTATAAAGAAGCAAGATCAACTAAAACCGTAGAGTCAGAGTCAAAAAAGAAGCATCGGAATAACAATGCAGACAGCTCAGTTATGTCAGAGAGAGAGAGTAACACAGGTACAGGTGTGAAGTCTGTAAAATGTTACGTTTGTGAAAAAACTTTCAAGAAAAAATCTCAGATGCAGATACATTACAGAACGCACACAGGCGAGAAGCCGTATTCATGCAAAATATGTGGGAAACGATTCAGCCAAAACTGCCATTTAGCTGTTCACATGAAGATCCACAAAGGGGAGAAACCGTTCCCCTGCAATGTATGTGAAAAAACCTTCCGAGACACACTAACACTGAAATATCACATGAGGGTTCACACGGGCGAGAAGCCGTACTCATGCACAATTAGTGGGAAAGGTTTCTGTCAAAGTAATAACTTAAACATCCACATGAGAACACACACGGGTGAGAGACCTTACCCCTGTCAAATCTGTGAGAAAAGATTCATTGACTCCTCCACACTTAAAAGACACATCAGAACTCATACTGGTGAGAAGCCGTATGTTTGCAAAACATGTGGGAAAAGCTTCATTCAGAAAAATATTCTGTCTGTCCACATGAGGATCCACACAGGCGAGAAAACACATCCCTGTGAGCTCTGCGGAAAAAGCTTCCGGTCTCGTAAACTCTTGTTAGTCCATGTAAGAACACACTCAAAGTAGTATTTCTGTGAGACTTGTGGGAAAAGTTTCAGTGATCGTGGTATTTTTACTGCCCACATGAGAGGGCACTCAGGTGAGACGCTGTAGTTGTGGGAAACTAGAAAAGGACTCACGTGTAGCAGGTTCTTATTTGATGCATACATTTTTCAAAGTAGAAAAGAAAAGCAGTCCTCATACTGAAAGCACCTTTGGACTGTGCTTCACTGTGATTATGTTAATGACATGTGCCAACAGGATAGAGTTCATGCTAATGGTGAGGTGTCAAGCTGTCCTTTGGATTCTTACAGAAAAGCATCTCATTAAGTAGTAATTTATTTATTTTTTGGGAAATTGTCTATGCAAACTTTTACAGGAAACAGGAAGTGTGTTGTTGCCACGGATTTATCAAATTATACTGTGAGCTGTTTCTTTTCATTTTGAAAAATCTAGTTCAGAATTAGTTGTGAAGTTTGTTTTTGCTGTTTAGCGTTATATTTATAGGCCTGCAGGGTTCAGGTCTGTGGTGTCCTCCTCTGTCTTGTGGCTTTTTACTGGCACAGTTTGTGGGCCATCTTATTGTGACACCTGATTGTTCTCTTATTTAGTTATAGCAGTATTTTTAAATGGTTGTACACAAATTGCATTGCATTTTTATATAAATAGTTGTTTACAAAATTTGTGCATACGTTTTCAACATGTACAATTTATATTTGCATTTCAAGTTATGAAAATAATTCACTAAACGGGTGTGATTTCTATAGTAAAAAATATAACTACTGCTAGGATTTTGTTTTTGTTTTTTATGATTTCAGATCAGTTGTGTTAACACAGTATGTCAATGAAAAAATAACTAAATTCAGAACCATGAGGTTGAGCTGAAGAGAATGATACCAAAAAAGGTCAGAACATT
The DNA here is from genome assembly GCF_963969265.1 of Rhamphochromis sp. 'chilingali'. NCBI lineage: Eukaryota > Metazoa > Chordata > Actinopteri > Cichliformes > Cichlidae > Rhamphochromis > Rhamphochromis sp. 'chilingali'. The sequence continues at coordinate 36,025,602 of NC_137943.1, forward strand.
TGAAGGTGACATATAAATAATGTAAAACCAAAAGGAGTCAAAATAGACAATTATATTTTGGACCCCAGAGTGAGAACCTAACAAATCATGAAAAATTGGGTTTAATTTTTGTTTATGAAGGTGCAGATTTCTGACATTTTGTGTAAATGTAAACATGTAACAATGTGATTTTTCTAACAAGGCTACACAGTACATGACATGTTTATGTAACTGAGATGTTTAACCTCCTAAGACCCGAACTCTTCCCTGGCATGCATTTTTAATTTCTTATGCTATTTGGGCTGATTGAGACCAGATGAATGTTAAAACAAAGAATTACCTGATGTATTTTTTTTTTCACCTGATTTTCGTTTCTGAGAAAAATTAGATCCAAATATGAGGATATTCATTTTAAATCTCGATAGGACAGTGGCAGTGTAATGTCCTCATAAGTGGATATCAGGCCCTTATAGAGAAAACTTTTGTATTTTGGTCAACACAACCCAAAATGTGATGTCCACATATGTGGACGCCAGGTCCTAGGAGGTTAATTATGCAGGCTACAGAAAATAACTAGGTTATAGACTACATTAATGTGAAACGTGTATACTTGCTGCATTTGAATCCTTTTAGCCATATGTATTCAATTCAATTTTATTTACACAGCTTCAAATCACAACAACAGTTGTCTCAAGGTGTTTTATATTGTAATGTAGACGCTACAATAATACAGAGGAAAAGCCCAACAATCATATGACCCCCTATGAGCAGCACTTTGGCAACAGTGGGAAGGAAAAACTCCCTTTTAACAGGAAGAAACCTCCGGCAGAACCAGGCTCAGGGAGGGGCGGGGCCATCTGCTGTGATTGGTTGGGGTGAGAGAAGGAAGACAGGATAAAGACATGCTGTGGAAGCGAGACAGAGATTAATAACAGATATGATTCAATGCAGAGAGGTCTGTTAATACATAGTGAGTGAGAAAGGTGACTGGAAAGGAAAAACTCAATGCATCATGGGAATCCCCCGGCAGCCTATGTCTATCTGGTTGTCCAGTCTGACGCCACTAGCCGTGTCTGGGCCTAAACTCCGCTACAGGTCCATATATCAAACGATCACTATGGCATTACTGAGAGTTGAAAAACTGTCTAAAGTCTTTCATCTTTAATAAAATGATCAGCGTTCTGCTCTACCAGGTGTAACAATTGAGTTTAACATCCAGGCATCCATGAAAACGGAATTTATGACATTTAACGGAGTTAGAAGTTAGCAGGGAGTTAGCTCGCTAGCTTCTATCTAAATACAATATAGCATGTCCTGACTGCAGGGTTTTGGAAACAAATTAAAACGTACAGCTCTGCTATCACTTCCAGCATAAATGAAGACAGAAAACTAAACAGCAGTGACGTTTGTAGGGTTACTGAAGTTGGGCTAGCTGGTATATAATGATGTGCTACGTGACCGCTAGCGACACAGCTATGTTAGCATAATATAAACAAGCTAACTTTTTTTCCACTCGATGAAAGTTAATGTGAGTGTTCTCGGTGGTCAGGAACAAATGTAATCGCATGGCAGGATGCTGTAAAAGGACCAAACTTCAGCCAGGAGAACAACTGAGATAATCCATCCACAATACGAGGTTAGTCATTCATATACTGCTGCATGGGCTGGGCTGTAGTTACATCCTAAGGTTTTAAAAACTGAGCTTAAATAAATGATTAGTGGTAATAAAAGCCGAGGGAGGTCAACAGTGATCACTGACTGTTTTAGGAGCTTTTTGAGATCAAATAGAAGAAAATACAAAACATTAAACATGTTAACAACACAAAAGCCATATTAAACTACTTTAGGCCCGGAAGTAGGATTCGTCGCGTCATCACTGAACAACCGGATTGCAGCATAACTAAGGGAGGATTCAGGGTCACCTGGTCCAGCCCTAACTATATGCTTTAGCAAAAAGGAAAGTTTGAAGCCTAATCTTGAAAGTAGAGATAGTGTCTGTCTCCTGAATCCAAACTGGAAGCTGGTTCCACAGAAGTGTACAGCTACGTTCTGTTGTTCCAGGCGGCAGCGTTACGGTTACCATGGTTACAGGGTGACACTCTCTCTCTGCGACTGTGTGTTTCCTAGGTGACAGAGCGCCTTTTTGTTGTTGTTGTTGGGCTAAGCTAATAGGCAGAATGCTACAGGCATCGCCCTAAAGAATGTAGCCTCATGGGCAGTGTAGTCCGTGCTGCAGCGAGAATGGACCGCCATACTCGTTATGTGTCTGTGAGCGAGGGAGGGAGATAAAGGAAAAGTGCGAGCTGTCACGGAGCAGAAACGGGAGCTGGAAGCATGTAAATATAATAATAACCACTGCAGCCAAGAAGAGAGCCTGACGAGCCCAGCTGAAAGTAAGCTGTTAAGACTCGACTGTACACCGTGTTTGTGTTTTCCTCTGAAACAATAAGTTCCGTTGGAGCAGCCTTTCAACGCCTCTCTCTGTCTCTCGCTAGCAAAGTTGACCCACACAACAAAGTAAAGCTAATTTTCAGCTACGAGCCGACACGAACCCGACGTATTAGTCAGAGGTCCCTTTACTACGGTTCGGAGCCGCGGACCTTCAGTAATAGCAATAAATCAGGTTCTAGTTCCTCCTGCTCCACACTGGAGCTCCTCTCCTGGTTCCAGAGCTGCTGCTCAGGGAGAACCTCCTCCTCCTCCTCCTCACAGACCTCCTGCTGTGGGACGTCTGGAGCGACGGAAGAAAGAAGTTACTGATGCAACCACAGAAACATTAACAGGACTTTACAGCATGACTGCATCACTCATGAATGTGGACAGGCACCTGAGTTCACCTGTTTTGTGGTTTAAAAGCCACAAAGACGCTGTGTTTAGAGAAAATGGGTCTCAATTGTTCCCATACTGCTGACACATACGGGATCACTGAGGGTTTTTTCTTCTCCAGCTTTGACAAAAGTCCAGCTGGGATAACCACATTTACTCAGGGTCAGCTTTTCATCCATTTCATTAATAGTAATAAAAATCACACAGCAGTAATACGTCGAAGATCCTGAAGTTTGATCTGATTTCCACCAATGAAGACTCTGAGCACGCCACAAACACATTTAATGAACAGCGTGTGTAATTCCTCATTTATTTTAGACCCACATCAAACAATAAAATAAAGCCGTGTGTTAGTATTCATTCACGTCAGACTCTTTGGTGTTGAGTATATGAATGATCAGTAGTAGAATGGATATGATTCATTATGGATAAAAACCTGAACGAGGCCTTTTCTTTCCATTTTCTCTCCTTTATTATTTGTAACACGCTGTTTATGTATTTATGGCTCTGTTTGGTACATTTAAATAGGTTTTAGGAAGAAAGAAGGACGTTTATTCCAAGCGGAACAAAGTATTTGAACATCCTCCTCCTGCCGGAACTTCAGAGCGGGACATCCGGCGGAAGTAAACATTTTTAAAAGCGGCAGTTTGGTTGTTCCAGCGTGAACTTTTGGAGGCTTTGTGCTGTGTGTGAGCTGAGTGTGTGAGCTGCGGCAGCAACGATGCCTTCAGTTCAGTATCTGAGAGAGTTCATCAACGAGCGACTAACTGCTGCTGCTGAACAAATATTCTTGGAGTTTGAAAAAACGATCGTCCAGTACGAGGAAGAGATCGACCGTCAGCGCAGACTGCTGGATATCACCTGGAAACCCCAAATCAAGCTGCACAGGACAGGTGAGTGTCCCTCTGAGGGAGCATCCTGATCACAGCTCTGCGGGACGTTTCTGATTGTGAGGACTTTTTGGAGATGTGAGCTAACAAAGAGCAAACAGAGGACAGGACTGCGCTGCGCTCCATTCAAACAGCAGGCGCTGAAATCAGCCTGGATTTGAGCTTTTCTCTGACCTGGATCCATCACTCAATCCTGTGAATCGTTTGAAAAACTTTTTGTTTGGCGGTGAAACGTGTGTTTGATGGTGCGTTCAGGTGCACCTTCTAAACTCAGTAATCTAGCCTGAAAAGGTTTTTCCTTGGTTTCCTTTCTTCTTCTGCAGAGCTGTAAAGAGTTCAGTGTTAACGTCATAACAATACGTCTTTTTTATTTCTCCATCAGTGACGTCAGAGTGGTCGCCCGGGCCCTTTGTGATGATGTCACATAAAAGCTAAAGTGGTACACAGCACGTGCACGGTTCCTGTGGTCACATTTACACACGTGTGAGAACAACAAAGTCCACCATGTTGTTGTTCAGAGTCACGGACGCGACTGAAAGAAGTGACACAGAGTTTAATGTGCAGCTCGGCACAGTGACACCTAATATTGAATTTATGAACTGTAGTGGCAGTGCGGTGCTGCTGCTGTGCTGAGGGGGCTTTACCTTCCAGATGTTCGTCTGAATAAATGCAGATCTGAGATCAGTGACTTACAGCTGACTGGACGGCTTTACTCTCACACACGAGCGACGCAGTCATGCTGTAAAGTCCTGTTAATGTTTCTGTGGTTGTGACTTCTTTCTTCTGTCCTCCAGACGTCCCACAGCAGCAGGTCTGTGAGGAGGAGGAGGAGGAGGAGGTTCTCCCTGAGCAGCAGCTCTGGAACCAGGAGAGGAGCTCCAGTGTGGAGCAGGAGGAACCAGAAGCTCCACAGATTAAAGAGGAACAGGAGGAACTGTGCAGCAGTCAGCAGGGAGAGCAGCTGGGACTGAAGGAGGAGCCTGAAGTTCATAATGATCCTGTGCAGTACGAGGAAGAGATGGAGCGTCAGCGCAGACTGCTGGATATCACCTGGAAACCCCAAATCAAGCTGCACAGGACAGGTGAGTGTCCCTCTGAGGGAGGATCCTGATCACAGCTCTGTGGTACGTTTACTTTGAGGCTGCAGGGATGTTTCTGGAGGACAGAAGGTGGATGTGTCTCTGTTTAAACAAACATTCAGCTTTAAACTCACCCGAGGACGCTGCTGTGAGGCAGGGTTGGGGTTTTCCTCTCACACTTCTTACTGGGTACATCACCATGGTGACTGATGGCTTTTTGCAGCATAACTAAGGGAGGATTCAGGGTCACCTGGTCCAGCCCTAACGATATGCTTTAGCAAAAAAAAGTTTGAAGCCTGATCTTGAAAGTAGAGAAAGTGTCTGTCTCCTGAATCCAAACTGGAATATAACAGGACACCGGAGTAAATTCCGGAGCATCTCACACTTCTGATAATCAGCTGTCTGCTTGATGTTTATTCAGCTGTGTAAAAACTTTAATCTCAGCCAAACCGATTTACTCAGGAACAAATAAAATACTGAAAAAAGCCAAACAACAACATTTTTAAGTTATCTAAGTGACTCATATATCATGTTTAACCTGAGTAGTGAAAGACGGCGGTGGGTTTGAAAACGATTTGCCGTGAGTCCGGTGTTCTCACGGCTCTAGTTAGCCTAGCCCCCGGCTAGCTATCGAGCTAGTGGGTAACAGACGTCTCCGAAAACGTCGGAGCGCTTTTGAAAATATGCGGTGTCTTGATAAACTGAGCAGATATTTGAGGTTTACACAACTACATTCTCCATGAAAATATGTTAAACGTTTATTTTGTGACCCAGAAAGAATAATAAGAGTAACATTAAAACTAACTAGCTGCCGCCATTGTTGGAAACTGAGCTGGGCCGCGCTATGAATTCTGGGATAGGTTGGGCCACGAAGGACACACCCGACCCATCCTTCAAATCTGGGGAAATGAAGGGTGTATTTGGAGGGGTCTCTAAATTTGGACAGCCTTCGTCACGTCGCTGTCATGTGATCAGAATCAGAATACTTTATTGATCTCTAAGGGAAATTAATCGGTCTACAATTGCGCCCTCGGAAGGATGCGGCACCTAAATTTGGACACTGCTTTTTTTTTTTTTTTTTTTTTTTCTTCCTTGGCATTTAACGGCAGCTTGTAGATGCAGTGCTGCCATCTTCTGTTTCAGTTCGTTATTGCGTTTTTCAAATCCTACTTATTCCTGATTCTTTCAGGATCTTACAGAGTTTCCAACGACGCATCGACTATTAAATTAGTCGTACACAATTTTGATAGTCGACTGATCGTGGCAGACCTACTGTAAGGTCATTAAGAGTTGATTCTGTTCATCTGGACGTAGCGTTTTGTGGGAGAAACGTTTTATCATCATCAGGTGACGTCTTCAGTCTCAGCTGACTGCAGGTCTCAATCTTATAAACAGGACATTTGCATAATGACTGAAACCAGCCCACTGAAGGACAATGGGCTGTGAGGTCAGTTCATTAATCTTAATTATGCAAATTCTCATGACTGATCAACAACCACTGAACCACAAAAAATTACCAGTAATCATCCCACAGATGTAATATTATCTACAGCTACTCTTAGTACCATTGATGTTAAGTTAGACTCTTTTTCTCCAATTGATCTTTCTGAGTTAACTTCAATAATTACTTCCTCCAAACCATCAACGTGTCTTTTAGACCCCATTCCTACAAAACTGCTCAAAGAAGTCCTGCCATTAATTAATGCTTCCATCTTAAATATGATCAACCTATCTCTAATAATCAGCTATGTACCACAGGCCTTCAAGCTGGCTGTAGTTAAACCTTTACTCAAAAAGCATCTCTAGACCTGTGTGTGTGTGTGTGTGTGTGTGTGTGTGTGTGTGTGTGTGTGTGTGTGTGTGTGTGTGTGTGTGTGTGTGTGTGTGTGTGTGTGTGTGTGTGTGTGTGTGTGTGTGTGTGTGTGTGTTAAATACAGTTTAAAGAGGTAGGGGTGTTGGTTGCATTGAAGTATAAATAGAAATACGATTTATGGACATTACACCTTATTTATGGGTGTTGGCGGTGCACTTATCCTCCAGTCAGGGTGGAGGTAGGGCATGTTTGACAGCCTGTGGGTAAAAACTTCTGTTGAGTCTGTTTGTTTTTGACCTGATGGACCTGTAATGTTTACCAGAGGGAAGGGGGGGGGGGGGGGGGGGGGGGTCCTTGATGATGATGCTGGCTTTCTGCTGAAGTCTGCCAGTATAAATGTCTCTGAGGGGGGTCAGTGAGGTGCCGATTGCCTGCTCTGCTGCCCTCACCACCCGCTGCAGTTTCCTCTTGCCCTCCATGGTGCAGCAGTTGAACCAGAGTGTGCAGCAGGAGGTCAGAAGGCTCTCGATGGTGGAGCGGTTGGGGTTAATTAGCAGTCTCTGGGGTAACTGGGCCTGACGTAGTTTCCTGAGGAAGTACAGCCTTTGTTGTGCTTTCCCTACCTGGTGGGAGATGTTTGTGGACCAGGTGAGGCTGGCCGAGATGTGGACTCCGGGGAACTTTCCACCTCCTCCATCAATGTAGAGGGTGGAGTGCTCAGTCGATTACCATCTCCTTGGTCTCGGCTGTGTTCAGATGCAGGTTGTTGTCGTCACACCATCGCTTCAGATGCTGAACCTCCTCTCTGTAGCTGAATCATCGCTGTTGTCGATCAGTCCTATGATGGTGGTGTCAGCAAATTTTATAATGGTGTTACTGGTGTGGATTGGTGAACAGTTATGGGAGAAAAGTGAGTATAAGAGGGGACTGAGGACACACCCCTGTGGGACACCTACATTCAGGATGAGGGTGGAGGAGGTGTGCTCTCCCATCCTGATGTTCTGGGGTCACGCAGGAAGTCCAGTATCCAGCTGCACAGTGAGCTGCTGAGTCATGAGTTGCTTATTAAACAGTTTGTGGGGTTGGACTGTGTTGAAGGCAGAGCTGGTCCACAAACGGCATTCTCACACAGGTGTTGCTACTGTCCAGGTGAGGGCTGTGTGAAGAGCTGTTATTATGGCGTCCTCTGTCGACCTGTTTGCCCAGTATGTAAACTGGTGTGGATCGAGGTCTGCAGGGATGGCAGCTTTAATGTGGGACATGATGAGCTGTTCAAAACATTTGGTAATTATGGCTGCTCAAGCACGTGGACGATGGTCATTCAAGCAGCTCACTGTGTTCTTGGCCACTGAAACGATGGTGGCTGACTTAAGGCAGGATGGTACTACAGACTGTAGCAGTGAGAGGCTGAAGATGGTGGTGAAAACCTCTGCTAGTTGGTCTGCACATGCTTCAAGCACTCTACCAGCTACACCGTCAGGACCAGCTGCCTTCCTCACGTTGACTCTGCACAGTGTGGCTCTGACCTGATGCTGCTCCAGCTGGATGGGGGCGTCGTCCCTCTCTGTAACGGCAGGATGGGTGATGGTGTCCCTGTTTCGTTGGTTGAAGCAGATAAAGAACTGGTTTAGGGTTAGGGCTGGGCCATATCATACCGTTCACGGTAATAGTATAATGTTGGGCAACGATAGGAAAATGAAACATGGAGATAGAATATGGGTAAAACGCGCATGCGTAGTGCCTTTGTTTACATACGCACACGGCGGCGACGCAGAAGGAGAAGAGCGAAAGCGGATCATTGAATGAAACGATGAACCAGAACTGGTTTGTAAAAATGCTGCAGCTTCACTGGTGTGGAACTGGTTTGGCTTTCGTCCATCAGATATACAACAAAGCACTATTTTTGGTAGCGCATGCTAGCGGGCCGTCGTTATTACCGTGTTGTTTGGAAAATACAGCGCACTTAAAATCAATCCTTTGATTTTTCTGAAAGTCGACAGAGCCCCTTATAATCCCGTGTGCCTTATGTTTGAACTCTGGTTGTGTTTACTGACCTCGAAACGATTTTATGTGCACGGCGCTCGAAAATCTGTCAAATGTTTCAGTACGACTTTGCTGAGCTACGAAGCCGCACCGCTTGATGGATTGTTGGAGCATTACGGCTATCGTAGGCGGAGCCTCGCGGAGCGATACGTACTAGAGATATCACGAAAGCACCTCACAAAACTTGCAACACGCCGTAACTCACCTCAGAACGTTAGCACGTCGGAGCAGTATGCATCACGTGATAGAGCGGCTGTGGCATGCGGGACCTGTCGGTGGTCTGGATAGCATGTGGAGCTTCGCTAGCAACCCGGCATTTCATCTCCGACAAAGTTATCCCGAGAGAAGTAAAGCAAGTGTGCAAGTCCATCTCTGAATGTAAAGCATTCCTGCGTTAAGCTTAACAAGCGATATATGGAGCGACTGCCTCTTCTTGCTGCGACTTCAATCATGAAACTGATCAATGATCAGCTGATCGGCTTTTCTGTCGTGAGTCCGTCTCTCTTGTTTGTTTTTGGCCCACTTTGCACCAGAAAGAGGAAACCAGCGGCTGAACAACAGCAGCACGTTTAAGCTTGATCAGCTGTTGTTAGAATGTATTTAATATTACTTTCTACTCGAGGATCTTTTTCTACAGCTGACGTAACTGTGCAGGGGCGGATCTAACAAAGTTTAGCCAGGGGGGCCGATAGGGCATTAACAGGGAAAAGGGGGCACAAAGACATACTTTTCTTTCTTATTCTCATTTAAAATGTCGAGCTTTTAATAAATAATTATCTGACACCCAAAGTTTTAATTTGATGCAAAATGAATAGAAGTCCATTACTGTATATAGTGACTATTAAGTCTAATATATATACCCTAGTAAGCTATAGTACTTTTTACTTTGGGAAGGTACCATCTGTGCAGTCTGCAATTTTGTTGAAGAAAGATGTTGAATCTATTTAATATTTCTTGAAAAATAATTGATTTCTGTGCATTTTTTTTCCACACTGCATCAAATTAAGGTTGGTTACGTCGATTAAGCATCATGAGGTGGAGCGTGAGGGGTGGTTCCCTATTTTTTATTTATTTATTTTTGTTGATGCTGGGAGTTGGAACCCTATTAGTTAGGTTGCTTAATATTTATGCTAAGTACTCTTTAAAATACCAGAATAGGGAGGATGGTGTAGGTTTAAGTTTATTAGATTGATCAGTATTGCTGAACTATGAAATATTTTTTTTTGCATACAGGTATAACAGAATAGCTTTAGTGTAGTTGTTGTTTTAAACTTGAGTATGAACTTATACAAAATGCAGCAAGATATTTAAAAAACAGTTTTGTTGATTAAAAAACACTATATCGGATTCATATCGGTATCGGCAGATATCCAAATTTATGATATCGGTATCGGTATCGGACATAAAAAAGTGGTATCGTGCCATCTCTAATACGTACTGTGCTTCAACATAATATTACCGTACTGTGTGTATAACCTTTTTTAAGTTTTGTGGATATTATACATGGTTATGCCGAGGATATGTCGGCCAGAGAGCCCAGGAATCGAACCGGCGACCTTCAGGTTACAGATGCGCTTCCCACACATGTTGGTGCAGACTTGGTCCAGTGTGTTGTTTTCCCTCGTCAGAAACGTTTTTAATGAATCCAGGCGGGACAGATTTCAGGTTTGCATGGTTAAAGTCTCCTGCCACGATCACAGCGCAGTCTTGTAAGTCTTAACAAGTTTACAAAGAGTGACCTTTGACCTTTAAATGTAAATGGACAGCCGAGTCTTGTCTCGTGGAGGTGGCTCTTCTGTGTTGTGCCATGCATTTATGAAGTGGCTGTTTGGTCTCTCCAATGTAGAGGTCTGAGCATTCCTCGCTACACTGTACAGCAAACACCACATTGTTAAGTTTGTTTAGGACTTCTGTCCAGTTTCTGTCGGAGTGTGTTGCTGGGTGTGAAATACACTGGGATGTCGTGCTTGACAAAAACTGGTTCAGAGGTGAAACGACTTTAAGCAACTTAAAGAAGTCCAGACGCTTTTCTCTCCAAGCTACTTAGATGATGTAAAGTGTTGTGTCATCAGCATAAAATTGAAACTGTACTTCTCAATGGTGGGGAATATTTGTGAGAGTAAAGGGAGAGATTGTAAATAAGAGGAGTCCCAACACTGACGGTTCTGCTGTGAACGAGCTGTTTTGTGTCAGATAGGAAGGATGTAAAATATCGTAAAGCTGTGTACGTGATTCCAATACTGGCCAGTCATTCTAACTGGAGAGGATGGGAGATAGGGTTAGGAGCATCACTGCTGATAAGAATGGTGATAAGGTTGGTCCCAGCTCACTGGTGATGTCAGCAGTAGCTGTTTCAGGACTGCTCCTAGAATGAGAAGTTGATCAAATGCCTTGTAGAGCTTATTGAGAACTCAGTAGGCCCGGAGCTGAGATGCTGTCTGGGTGATGCAGAAGTGTTTATGAAAATGGATAGCATAATGAATATATTCACCATTTTCATGTATCCGATTTTTCTCTCCAGACGTCCCACAGCACCATATCTATGAGGAGGAGGAGGTTCTCCCTGAGCAGCAGCTCTGGAACCAGGAGAGGAGCTCCAGTGTGGAGCAGGAGGAAGCAGAAGCTCCACAGATTAAAGAGGAAGAGGAGGAACTGTGCAGCAGTCAGGAGGGAGAGCAGCTGGGACTGAAGGAGGAGCCTGGTACCTTTATGGTGACTGTTGTTGAGGAAGGAGAGCACAGTGAACCAGGAGGAGACGGGGAGCAGCTCCTCTGTGATGACTCTCCTCAAAGTGAAAGCACAGATGAAGAATCCAGCAAGTGTGAAGAGTCAGGGTTAAGTGAAACTGTGACCTCAGTGCCAAAGAAGAGGAAGAAGCGAGACAGACGTCAGGATGATGTGGAGAGCTGGACTGTGTCAGAGAGTCCCTGCAATGCTGCCACAGGTAGAGAGTCTGATGTTTGCCAAAAATCCATCAAGAGTCAGGCCCAAAGAAAGAAACCCAACACTGATGTGAAACCCTATCCTTGTGATACATGTGGGAAAAGTTTCAGTGATAGAAGTACGTGGAAACGTCACCTTAGAACCCACACAGGTGAGAGGCCATATCCCTGTGATACGTGTGGGAAAAGTTTCAGTCGAAGCAGTCACTTGTATGATCACATGAGAACTCACACAGGTGAGAGGCCATATCCCTGTGATACATGTGGGAAAAGTTTCCATAAAAAAATGAATTTATCTATCCACATGAGAACCCACACAGGTGAGAGGCCGTATCCATGTGACACTTGTGGGAAAAGCTTCAGTCACAGCAGTTATTTGTATAATCACAGGAGAACCCACACAGGTGAAAAACTGTTTGCTTGTAATACCTGTGGGAAAAGCTTCAGTGATAGAAGTACCTGGAAACGCCACCTTAGAACTCACACAGGTGAGAGGCCATATCCCTGTGATACATGTGGGAAAAGTTTCAGTCGAAGCAGTACTTTGTATATTCACAAGAAAACTCACACAGGGGAGAGGCCGTATACTTGTGATACATGTGGGAAAAGTTTCAGTCGAAGCAGTACTTTGTATATTCACAAGAAAACTCACACAGGTGAGAGGCCGTATACCTGTGATACATGTGGGAAAAGCTTCAGTCAAAAAAGTAGCTTGATGTGTCACAAGAAAACTCACACAGCTGAGAAGCCAGAGGCTCATAAAACATTTCAGTGTGAGTAGGAATTTGATAGACTGCATGAGAACTCTCACAGGTTGTTTTCCAGAAATATCTGTCTTTTATGCTGTATTCCTGTTTGTGGTCACTGTTTTATTTGAGACTCAGAATCCCTCAGAATCTTCCCCACTCGCTGTCTGAGGAGGGTGCACAGTATCCTGCGGGACCAACATCACCCTGCGCGCCACCTTTTCCATCTGCTGCCCTCAGGGAGAAGGTACAGGTCTATACAGGCCAGAACATCCAGACTGGCCAACAGCCTGTATCCACAGGCTGTGAGGCTCCTGAACTCTCTGCCCCCCTCTCACGGACAATAACCATATCCAACTTCTTAATAGCAATGAACTGGTTTGCATTGGTGCATCATATCTTTATTCTCTTCCCCCTCCTGCCCCCCCCCCCCTCTTTCTTAAATAGATAACTATCATATCTGATATCATATCTCACAGTACAATAATATTGAATGGGTTGCATTGTTGTATTTTGTCATGTTTCTCAGGTCTTTGTCTGAATTTCTACGAACATTATTGCTAAGGATTGTCTTATTGCATTGGAGTCACACTGGGTTAAATATGTACACTTGGGTTTTAAGGGGTATTTATTATTTTCTTCTTTTTTTTGGGTTGTATGGAAGCCCCAAACGCAATTTCATTGTTCTTGACAATGACAATAAATAAATAAATACTAAAATACTAAATACTCTGGCCCTTTCTGCCTGCTTTAGTCTGTAATGGTCTCTTTAGAGCACGTTGTTTCTTCTCATGCATTCATTTATTTTTTGATTTCATCCACTTGTTATTGTTTCAGCCTTTAGAGGTGATCCTAAAAACCTGCATCCTGATGTATGTATGACACATATTTTGGTTTACAAGGTTACAAAATTCGCAACTACACAATCTGATTTACAAGTACAAAATAAAAGTTCAGTTTTTTTAACTTTTCTCACGCAGCTTTATTTGCAGAAACCCCGTGTTGCATGTAACTTAAAGAAGTATATGTCTCTGGCCATTTCACTTTTAATCTCATCACGTGGTGGTATCTGGCAGTGCTCTTGTTTATGCTTAGATTAAATCTCCAGGGTCCATGCATACTCGCAGTTCTTTAGTTTTGTTCCATTTCTCCATGCACAGCATTGAGTTCGGTTCTTCCACTTGTTGTGATGAGCTGCAACTGTGACATCCTGTCCAGCTCTTTTTTTTTTTTTTTTTTTTTTTTTTTTTTAAGACGATCCCTAAGCGGAGCTGGGACTCTCCGTGGAGCCTGGATTAGCGGCTTCGCATCATCTTTCAGCTGGACACTGTACAGTGGTTTGCAAAAGTATTGGGCCCCCTTGAACTTTCCCACATTTTGTCACATTACAGCCACAAATATGAATCAATTTTATTGGAATTCCAGGTGAAAGACCAACACAAAGTGGTGCACACGTGAGAAGTGGAACGAAAATCATACATGACTCCAAACATTTGTTACAAATAAATAACTGCAAAGTGGGGTGTGCGTAATTATTCAGCCCCCTTTGGTCTGAGTGCAGTCAGTTGCACATAGACGTTGCCTGATGAGTGCTAATGACTAAATAGAGTCACCTGTGTGTAATCTAATGTCAGTACAAATACAGCTGCTCTGTGACGGCCTCAGAGGTTGTCTAAGAGAATATTGGGAGCAACAACACCATAGAATAGAATAAGGCCGCACTTCAACTTTTGCATGAGTGTATTGCACTTCTTCGTTTTAACACCAGGGGGAGCTACTGTTGATCAAGGCAGTTGCTCCACCAAAAAGGACAATCACAGAAGAAATTTACCCCAAGTTACTAAACAGGTCAGAACCAAAGAAGCCAAAGGTAGAAAGTGAGTGCAGAAAATTTCAGACACGGTGGGAGAGTGAAGATTTCTTCAAAGAACTCAAGTGTGTCTGTTTGATCTGCACTGAGACTGTGGCAGTTATGAAAGAGGATAATGTGCGACGTCATTATGAAGCCAAACATCAGGCCTGTGCATCCGACACTGGTGCTGAGCCAGAGCAGACATTAACTCTCCCGCAGGGTCAGCAACAGTATTTATCTCGTGCTCGAAAGGTCCAGGAAAAGGCTCCGATAGCCGCTATGAGGTCGCCCAACTCATCGCGAGACATGGCGAGCCTTTTTCAGATGGAGACCTCATAAAACACGGCCTCGTTAAAGTCACCGAAATAATGTGGAAAAAGTGCAGAACTTCAACAACGTCAGCGTGTCCAGAAATCCAGTCGTGCGACGCACTGAAGACTCGTCAGCCAACATTAAACTGCACCTGTCTGACAAAGCTGTGCTTTTGATTTTGACTCCATCGCAGGCGATGAGAGCACCGACGCCACAGACGCCGCACAGCTGCTAATTGTTGCTGGGAGTGGACGAGAGCACGAGCGCCTTAGGTGAGTAAAACTATATTCCACAGTACCCGTGTGTTAGGTGCAGGTACACATGCTTCAAATATCAGTAATGCGCATCGATTCTGTCACTACTCTGCTTTTGTGCACCACTTTCTTATCTGCGTTTTCCTTGTTAACACACAGAGCACACACCGCTGTGCACAGCGCACGCAGTCAGCTGATCTCATCTGATGCACATCTGCTCCTTGATCAAGTGACATTTATCCGGGTTTTTGGCACGAGTGGCGTCGGATCAGCACTGCAGCTGGACGGCCCGATTTACAAACCCAGCGCAGCTGATACTCACCAGAATAATCTGCTAAAATGATGCACTCCTGTTATTAAGCCCAGTTCAGTCTGTTAATGTTGATAACTGTTTCAAACGGACGTTAACAGGTGCGTTGCTGAGCCTAATAACTTAAATAACAATGTTATTGGGAGTATATGCTTCATAACCTGAGTGCCTCTCACTTTCTTCTGCTTTATTGTGTTCAGTTTTTACATTTCCAGGAGACACTGTGCCCACAAAGAAAGTTGCACCTCCTTCCCATAAGCAGGACACTGTCAGGGTTCATGTCTGCCACCACATGGCTTTCAGGAGTAGGGATGGGTATTTATACGATTTTCACGATTCCGATTCCATTTTCGATTCTGTTTAACGATTCGATTCTTTATCGATTCTTTATCGATTCTCTTTAAAAAAGGAGAACACTAAGGTCGATTAGCTCAGAACTTTGTTTTATATCTTCTCTTTGAACAAGATAGAAATTTAGGAGTAACATGGCCTTACAAACCCAACAGTGAGATCTTAAGAGATCCAGCCTGCGGCTCTTCAATGGGGTGTCACAGGGTCCCCGGGAAAAACATTGTAAATGTAAAATAAAATAAATATTCTTCTGTAGCGATAACAAAGTATAACATAAATTATTCTGTAGCAATTACACAAGAATATCCAGTAATGTCCCTGCCTACAATTAAACACATTCACTTACCGAAAATCATCTGCTGTGGCAAACGGGTGCAAGCCTTTGACCACAAACTGAGTCACTGCTCGGTGACATTCGTCTATCCTGCTTGAAAGGATACGCTGCCGGCAGACTGCAGCGAGAACTGCCAGCATCTGAGCCAGACTCTGTCTGTCTCATCATGGTCACTAAATGCACAGTAATGGCAGGTTTTGTAATAAGGCAGATCGCGCTAACATAATATGCACTGTTATGCTGGGCTTATGCTGTGCGGCTTTTTGGCCCATTTTGAGCCAATTTGTCAGTCGTGCGACCGTTTTGGTGATCGGCCCGATTTTGGCCTTAATCGTACGACGTGTAGTATACGTGGGGTAACGAGAAGCGATTTACACCTCAAGACCAGCCCCCGATCATCAATCGCTTGGTCGGTTGGTTGAAATCCTCACGACCGTCGTGAGGGTGTCACCGCAGCTTCTCACACTGCTCACGTGCAAACATATAAATGTCGGTGAAAAAGATGGAGCAGCGCGGCTGTGCAGCGTGTGATCTGGACACAAGCAATGGAGGCACAACTTGTAGAGCTTTGGAAAGCTCATCCGAGCCTTTTTGATGTGGCATCACAAAATGATCACGACCACAACAACCGTGAAAATAGTTGGATCTACATGCTGCTCAATCACAGCTGATCATGTTTTTCATTAGCAATTTAGCAAAGTGGTGTGTCTGTGTGAGTGAAAGACAGAGAGAGCGACATAATTTCTGTTATAACCTTCATGTTATGGACACACAGTGTGAGCGCTCAGGTCGCATCAGAGCATCGGGCGGTATAGTGTGAGACCTGCATCGTGACCTATGAACTTCTAACCCCTGCGAGTCAATCGTGCAGTTTGAGCAGGAGCTGAATCGCGCGACTGAAAAAAATCGCACAGTGTAAGCCCAGCTTAAGTTGATTATTTACCTGCCGCATTAACGGCAGAGGACGTGCAAACGTTACCGCTGCTGCTCGGTTGAGATTCACGAGTCCGGAGCAGAATTAAAAACACGACATTCATTTAAGGTCATCGCGTGTTTTGTGAGCAAATGCTTTTGCATATTCGTAGTGTTTCCTCCCTTAAATGAAACATCTACTTGCAAGTATTGCAAGTTGTCCTGTTGTCATCCGTTCTCGTAAAGTATAACCAAACTTTTGAGCCGCTTACGCGCCGTGTTTCCTGCCAGGTAAATGACGCTCTGCAACGTGGTGACGTCATTCGGGGCGACTGGAATAGATAAAGGAATCGTTTGCAAAAATGGCAAACAATTCCAAGGGATTGAAACAGTGGGAACCGGTTCTCAACAAGAACCGGGTTTCGATACCCATCCCTATTCAGGAGTACATTGGATTATCTTTGCTGGTGACACATTCTTCTTCATTTTCTTTTTAACCACAGCTATTTTCACACTGTCGTGCACTGCAGTGACACTTGTTCCATTAAATGCCTTTGCATGCTGCGAAGCTAACTCACTTGCATGACACAGTCTTTCTGCTTCATCCACAGTTGGTTCGGCACGTCTGAGCAGCCGTTCTCTAGTCCGTTTGTCATGGATCACATTCACAATTGGATCACAGACCACAGAATTTTTTTACCCCCCAAAATCACATGACTGTGCTTTAAGCTTCAGATCAGTCACAAAGCAATCAAAAGTGTCTTCTGGTTGCTGCATCTGAGATCAGAAGATGTACCTATCATATACTGTGTTCTTCTGTGGTCAACTTTTCAACCGCTTATTTCTGTCACCAACTTCCTCGAACTTGAACGTGTTGAAGACTTCAGCGGTGTGAGGACCAGCCACCGTGAGCAGCAACACAATTTTCCTGGTGTCGGGTTCAGAGTCCAGTCCCATGGCAGCCATATACAGCTTAGACTGATGAACCGAGACTGGTGTCCACATCCCCACTAGTTTCAGCCCTTCCAGTGGATTCAAACTTTCCATCTTGAGCAGAACTTTATGTACAGGCTACGAACAGGATATAAATATGAAAAACTATACAGAAATCTGAGATATACAGTTATACAGAAATGGGAACTATGCAGGTTATAAACAGTTGTAGGATTAAAAATTATCATATTGTACAGAATGATTATTTACACAGAGCTATACAGTAGTGCAGTTAAGATAAGTGAGGGTGTAGATAGTTTCTACAGAGGCTATATAAAGTGCTGGTGGTTGTGAGTGGTGGTTCAGTCCATGTTATTATTGTGTGTTTGAGGGTACAGTTGTCCATTGTGTGTGTGTGTATGTTCAGTCCATGTGTTAACGTGGGTCAGATGTCAGGAGGCAGAGTTCAGGAGTCTGACAGCTGTGGGGAAGAAGCTGTTCCGGTACTTGGTGGTCTTAGTCCGGAGGCTCCTGTAGCGCCTCCCAGAGGGCAGGAGGGTGAAGAGTCCATGTGATGGGTGACTGGGGTCTTTGATGATTTTCCCAGCCCTTTTCAGACACCGCTTCCTGTAGATGTCTTTTATGGCAGGAAGTGGTGCTCCGGCGATGCGCTGGGCAGTTTTCACGACCCTCTGCAACGCCTTCCGGTCCGAGGCAGAGCAGTTCCCGTACCAGACTGGTCTCATCGTTGTCACTGATGAGGCCAATCACCGTGGTGTCATCTGCAAACTTAATGATGGTGTTGGAACCATCAGCAGGTCTGCAGTCGTGGGTGAAGAGGGAGTAGAGGAAAGGGCTCATCACACAGCCTTGTGGTACACCGGTGTTCATCGTGATTGTAGATGAGCAGCGGTTATCCAGCCGGACATGTTGGGGGCGGTTGGTCAGGAAGTCCAGTAACCATTTGCAGATGAGGGAACTGATGCCCAGGTCTGTCAGTTTCCTGATGAGTTGTGAGGGGTGGATTGTATTGAATGCTGAACTGAAGTCTATAAACAGCATTCTGGCGTAGGTGTTGTTGTTGTCCAGGTGTGAGAGGACAGAGTGCAGTGCGATGGAGACTGCATCCTCTGTGCTCCTGTTCTGGCGGTATGCGAATTGGTGGGGGTCCAGGGTGGGGGGGAGACAGGATTTGAAGTGTGCTAGGACCAGCTGCTCTAAGCACTTAGTGATGATTTGCTGATCTGCACTGGTTGCCTGTGAAATTTCGTATTCAATTCAAAATTCTGTTGTTTACTTTTAAAATTACTAATAACACAGGGCCAAGTTATCTTAAGGAACTCTTAAATTCATATCTTCCTACGAGGGCCTTAAGATCTTCCTCACAGTTATTGTTGGTTCAGCCCAGATCTCGCTTGAAGTCTAGAGGTGATCGAGCGTTTGCTCTAGCTGCACCTGAGCTGTGGAACAATCTCCCGATTGGCATCCGGGCGTCTGATTCTATTCAATCTTTTAAATCACGGCTTAAAACATATTTGTT
This sequence comes from Rhamphochromis sp. 'chilingali', assembly GCF_963969265.1. Taxonomy (NCBI): domain Eukaryota; kingdom Metazoa; phylum Chordata; class Actinopteri; order Cichliformes; family Cichlidae; genus Rhamphochromis; species Rhamphochromis sp. 'chilingali'. The sequence goes on from NC_137943.1 coordinate 36,044,718, forward strand.
TGAACTTGCTTTTTCTACTAGTTAAATTCTCGCCTCGCTTCTGTGAGTTATTCTATTAATGTGTCTGGTTGTTTTGCGTTGTCCTGCGCTGTCAATGTTTTCTATCACTGTGTTTGATGGTACAGCTTTACTCTGCTATAGCTGTGTGCTATAGATTATTCCTATTAGTGGTTTTTACCTGTGAACATAATCTCACACTTATATGACTCTGACGTTATAGTGCTAATTATTTTTATTATTTTATTGTTGCGTTGTCTATGTTCTCTATCACTGTGTATGATGGTACAGTTCTACTTTGCTATAGCTGTGTGCTATAGATTATTCCTATTAGTGGTTTTTACCTGTGAACATAATCCCACACTTATATGACGCCGATGTTTTAGTGTAAATCATTTTATTGTTTTATTGTTTTATGTAAAGCACTTTGGCATGCCCCTGGCTTTTAATGTGCTCTATAAATAAAGATTGTTGTTGTTGTTGTTCTTGATGGGAGTGAGTGCTACTGGGCGGTAATCACTGAGGCTAGATGGGTTGGAGTTTTTGGGTATCGGGACGATGGAGGTGGATTTGAAGCAGGCCGGTACCACAGCGTGGGCCAAGGACAGGTTGAATATGTCTGTCAGCACTCCTGCAAGCTCCCCAGAACACGCTCTGAGAACACGCCCGGGGATGCCATCAGGGCCTGCAGCCTTGTGGACATTGATCCTGCTCAGCACCGCTCCTACATCGGTGGGGGAGAGAGTCAGAGGTTGGTGGTCTGGCGTCACGTCTGCTTTGGTTGTGGTTGTGGGGTTCCCTCGCTCAAAACGAGCATAAAAGTTGTTGAGCTCGTTGAGGAAGGAGACATCAGAGGATGCGGGGGAGGGTTTGGTGGTCCTGTAGTCTGTGATGGTCTGGAGTCCTTGCCACATGCGTCGGGGGTTGGAGTTGGAGAAGTGTTCTTCTACCTTCTTTTTGTAATGGTGTTTGGCTTTTTTGATGCCCTTCTTTAGATTAGCCCTGGCTGTGCTGTAGGCGTGTGCATCTCCTGACCTGAAGGCGGTGTTGCGGGCCTTCAGGAGGAGACAAACATCCCGGTTCATCCAAGGCTTCTTAGATTATAGGTATTGCAGTAGAGGAGGATCTAGAAAAGCTCAAGCAGTTTATTCATGGTGGTGAGGTCAGCAGGGTAAAAGACTATTAAAAACAATGAATGGGAAGAGGGCTGGTAGTGTGTCAGCACTTTTGGAATTCAGGAGGCTATCCTGCCAGATAGAGTTCAAATAGGATGCATGAGCTTTCCTGTTAGAGCATATGTTCCCCTGCCCCTCGGGTGCTATAAATGTCAAAGATATGGGCACATCGCTGCAGTTTGCAAGGGGAAACACAGGTGCCCCAGGTGTGGAGGTGAACACAGGTGTGAGGAATGTGGGGATAGTGTACAGGATAAATGCAGTAACTGTGGGGGGCAGCACAGAATTATGGGCGTTGTGAAGTCAGAAAGAAGGCCATGGAGGTCAAACAAGTTAAAGTAGTTCACAACATAAGTTACACAGAGGCTGTCAACACGGTACAGAAGGCAAAGGACGAGACAGGAAAGGTTCACCCTATGTCAACATCAGATTTAGTAGAGTCCCACACACCTGGAGCTGATTCTGGGTAATCAGTTTGAGGATTTAAGCTCTGCGTTGACTCTCCTTCACCGCCAGTTTGTCAGCTACCTCAAGTTGGTAATTGGCTCCATGTTCCATGCTATTGGCTCTTTGTACTTCACTTAAGTTGTTGTCCTGTGCCACCACTCACCTGGACTCTCCACGCCACTTACCTTCAGCTGCAGCTTCTCTAGGACAATCTCTCCAGTCTGGAAACCTCTCTGATCCTTACCTGCCTGCCCTCCCCCATCTCTCAGTCTCTTGGACACAGCAGAGCTCAGGTCAGCCAGCTCATACCAATAACCTACCTGGCTACTCACCGCCTTTCCCTCAAAGCCAAGCTCCACTCCGGCTACAAGTAAGCAAAATACCAGTTATACTCACCATCTCCAAGCCCCCTCTGCGCTCCACCATCCTAACACCAGTTACTTCTTTTCTCAGTTCAACCACGAACAGCAGCTCATGGAATGAAATGTGAGTCACAACATTAATGAATATTTAGCCAACCTGTTGCTTTCATAGGTGATGTGTCACTGTGAGCTGTAGGACGGGAAATGGATGATGTGGTGATGATTCTTCATCCGATGTAAAAAGACTGAATCCTTACTAAGTTTAGAGAACATCCTATGAAGCTTGCAGGCTCAGTCTGTCTGCAGGAAGATCTGACCCCAGGTAAATGTCCAGCGCAGCACTTTCAGGCAGAGACTCAGACCTGTGGAGGCCGCTCAGTGAGGACTCGGCAGCATGTGAACACAACCTGAGCTCTTTGACAATTCTGAACAAACCGTGATTATTTTACCACAGAAAGTAGATTCTGTTCAACTGGACATTTTCAGTTGGAGAAACTCATCTAAGTAACTTCTTCAGCCTCAGCTGACTGCAGGTTTCCCCAACCTTCCAACAAAACTGAACATTTGCATAATGACTGAAACTAGCACCGCTGCTGAGCACTTCAGTACTCCAGTGCTACTTCCTGAATGTCCAAATTAGCCACAATGGGTGAAACTGGGGAACCCATGGCACACCGATTTTTTGCGCCTGTAGTACTGAGCCTTGTATATGAAATGTGAAATAAAGACAGTTCAAAGAGCAAACACTGTTTATAAGGTTGGAAACCTGCTGTTAATGAGGAGGTTCAAAGGAAGGTGGAGGTTGTTATCACCGTGGCCTCATGCGGTCAGGATGTGAATAAAACAGCCACCAATCTATTGAAGTTATCTCGGTTTATTGGACTGTAATCAGCAGCTCAGTTTCAGTTTTATTTGTCATATGCAAGTTAGCACAGGGTCATCATCGCAATGAAATGTATTTTTTAACGAGCAGAAGACAGTCACTCAGCAGAATGGTACAGTAGAAGAAAATAAAATAATAAAAAATAAATAGAAAAATAGTAAAGAGCAAAATATTAATAAGATGTAGTAAAAGGAAAAAAGATTTTCAGTTAACTGACTAAATATATGTATGTATGTGTATATATAAATATATGTACACACTAGTGATTGAATAAAGAAAATCTTAAATAGGAATGTGAGGGGGGGCAGAGGGGATATTGCACAGGAATGAGCAGCAGTACAAACTGAACAGTACAAAGGTTTTGTTTTTTGTGGCCGTTGTTAGCGTCAAATGAGGTTCAAGCAAGAGTCTCTCTTATGCTGGGGCTAGACACATGTAGCTGATCACGGATCATTTCTTCTGTCCTGTCATCAAACTCACATTTAGAAGCAACTCAGTTCAGAGATATCAGCAACAACATTCACCTTGGCTGAAAAGTGTTGTTCAGTAACAGCAGAGGCGAAAGTATCACCTGTATTTGGCAGTGAGTAGAAAATCCTTTGTCCCTCTGTTCCCAAGCAGTGAAGTAAAGTAGCTCTTCGTGCTTCAGGCCAAGCATTCCCTGTTGCATTGATCACAAGCAAATAATTGTTGAACATACGCATCCACATGTTGAAGGGCAAAGCAGGATCTCCAGGGCAAGGCAAAAACATCGGCGGTGGATGGACGTTTGCAGCCACGATGACTCAGCAAAAAACTAAGCAGAAAAACCACGCAGGGTTACTCGCTGCCAAAATGTAGCAGCGGCCGGTAATGAACCAGTCCTCATCAAGGAATAGTGCTCTTTAATGATTTCAGCACAGACTTTACATCACAGGGAGACTCATCAAGTTATCAGTTAGCCATCTTAACTATATTCTAAAATTTTACCAACTCCACTTTACTCTTATTTCACGACACCACCCACTAGTGGTGCAATATGGTACAGTCATTACAGGACACAACACAGGTGGACATGATCAAGCTAATGAAGTTTTATATTGTGGTTGGAGACCAGAGACGGGAGAGCGCCAGACAGCTGGTGGACGTATGTGCCGAACCAGGGGAACAGTGTATCGGGTCACGGTCCTTTCTACAGTTACCTTTCATAGCCATTCTAACCCTTTTGTGTCAAGTTCTGTGTATGTCATCAGGCCCACTCACCAGGTATGTAAACTTTTGATCAGGATCATTTGGGTAATTTGTGTAGTGATCGTGATTTAAAGAGTAAACACAGTTGTTTGACAATAAACGTCTTCAGCCAACCACTAACCATGAGTGAAAGAAAAACTTGTCTGAAAAATGGTTAAGAAATCATGAATTCTGCCAGGATATGCACAACAGTACAGCGTTTTAATCATCTTTGGAACAGACTCCAGTTTCAGTTCACCTTTATGTGTTATACATACCGTATTTTTTGGATTATAAGGCACTTTAAGCGAAACAAAACAGTCAGATGAGTCAAACTTTACTTAGCTCATTCTTCTTGCTTCCTCCACTTCTGTACCATTGATTCATCAATGCTGTATTCTATCACAGCTGCTCTATTCCCATGTTGTTGCAGTATATTAATGACTAACCTCGTATTGTGGATGGATTATCTCAGTTGTTCTCCTGACTGAAGTTTGGTCCGTTTACAGCATCCTGCCATGCGATTGCATTTGTCTCCAACCATGAGGAACCTTCACGTTAACTTTTATGGAGTGGAAAAAGTTGGCGTTCATCCTCCAGCTTCACTGTGTTTATGTTATGCTAACATAGCTGTGTCGCTAGCGATCACGTAGCACATCATTATATACCAGCTAGCCCAACTTCAGTAACCCTACAAACGTCACTGCTGTTTAGTTTACTGTCTTCATTTATGTTGGAAGTGATAGCAGAGCTGTACGTTTGAATTTATTCAGAAATCTCTCAGTCAGAACATGCTATATCATGCTTAGATGGAAGCTAGCGAGCTAACTCCCGGCTAACTTTGTTAAATTTAATAAATTCGGTTTTCATGGATGCCTGGATGTTAACATATTGCTGCAAAAAAAACAAGTTTAACTATCGCCTCTAAAGGCTGAAAAGAAACCCCAAAACAAGTGGATGAAATCAAAAAATAAATGAACGCATGAGAAGAAACAACGTGCTCTAAAGAGACCATTACAGACTAAAGCAGGCAGAAAAGGCCAGAGGGATTCTGAGTCTCAAATAAAACAGTGACCACAAACAGGAATACAGCATAAAAGACAGATATTTCTGGAAAACAACCTGTGAGAGTTCTCATGCAGTCTATCAAATTCCTACTCACACTGAAATGTTTTATGAGCCTCTGGCTTCTCAGCTGTGTGAGTTTTCTTGTGACACATCAAGCTACTTTTTTGACTGAAGCTTTTCCCACATGTATCACAGGTATACGGCCTCTCACCTGTGTGAGTTTTCTTGTGAATATACAAAGTACTGCTTCGACTGAAACTTTTCCCACATGTATCACAAGTATACGGCCTCTCCCCTGTGTGAGTTTTCTTGTGAATATACAAATGACTGCTTCGACTGAAACTTTTCCCACATGTATCACAGGTATACGGCCTCTCACCTGTGTGAGTTTTCTTGTGAATATACAAAGTACTGCTTCGACTGAAACTTTTCCCACATGTTTCACACGTAAACAGCTTTTCACCTGTGTGGATTCTCCTGTGAATATACAAACGACTGCTTGAACTGAAACGTTTCCCACATGTATCACAGGGATATGGCCTTTCACCTGTGTGGGTTCTCATGTGAATATACAAATGACTGCTTCGAGTAAAACTTTTCCCACATGTATCACAGGGATATGGCCTCTCACCTGTGTGAGTGATAAGGTGGTATTTCCAGGTACTTCTATCAGTGAAGCTTTTGCCACATGTGTCACAAGCAAACAGTTTTTCACCTGTGTGAGTTTTCTTGTGAATATACAAATTACTGCTTTGACTGAAGCTTTTCCCACATGTATCACAGTGATATGGCTTCTCACCTGTGTGGGTTCTCATGTGGATATACAAAGTACTGCTTCGACTGAAACTTTTCCCACATGTATCACAGGGATATGGCCTCTCACCTGTGTGAGTTCTCATGTGATCATACAAATTACTGCTTCGTCTGAAACTTTTCCCACATGTATCACAGGGATATGGCCTCTCACCTGTGTGGGTTACAAGGTGACGTTTCCACGTACTTCTAGCTCTAAAACTTTTCCCACATGTATCACAAGGATAGGGTTTCACATCAGTGTTGGGTTTCTTTCTTTGGGCCTGACGCTTGATGGATTTTTGGCAAACATCAGACTCTCTACCTGTGGCAGCATTGCAGGGACTCTCTGACACAGTCCAGCTCTCCACATCATCCTGACGTCTGTCTCGCTTCTTCCTCTTCTTTGGCACTGAGGTCACAGTTTCACTTAACCCTGACTCTTCACACTTGCTGGATTCTTCATCTGTGCTTTCACTTTGAGGAGAGTCATCACAGAGGAGCTGCTCCCCGTCTCCTCCTGGTTCACTGTGCTCTCCTTCCTCAGCAGCAGTCACCATAAAGGTACCAGGCTCCTCCTTCAGTCCCAGCTGCTCTCCCTCCTGACTGCTGCACAGTTCCTCCTCTTCCTCTTTAATCTGTGGAGCTTCTGGTTCCTCCTGCTCCACACTGGAGCTCCTCTCCTGGTTCCAGAGCTGCTGCTCAGGGAGAACCTCCTCCTCCTCCTCCTCACAGACCTCCTGCTGTGGGACGTCTGGAGCGACAGAAGAAAGAAGTTACTGATGCAACTGCAGAAACATTAACAGGACTTTACAGCATGACTGCATCACTCATGAATGTGGACAGGCACCTGAGTTCACCTGTTTTGTGGTTTAAAAGCCACAAAGACGCTGTGTTTAGAGAAAATGGGTCTCAATTGTTCCCATACTGCTGACACATACGGGATCACTGAGGGTTTTTTCTTCTCCAGCTTTGACAAAAGTCCAGCTGGGATAACCACATTTACTCAGGGTCAGCTTTTAGATGTCCCCCATTACTGATGGAAATCTCACAGTCCAAGAAGGCTAACCTGCCACTTTTCATATCCTCCCTGGTGAATCTGATGTGTCGGTCCAGCGAGTTAATGTGATCCGTGAATTGTGGTACGTCCTGAGATTTGATTTTCACAAAGGTGTCACCTTCGTCTGGCACAAACGATTATTCTGATAGTTGGCTAGTCACCGATTATTTTTGCGATTAGTCGACTAATCAGATCATGCATCCACCAGCATGTGTCTCCTCTTATATAACTATCATTAGCTTACAGCTTGAAGTGTTTAAGATATGTGCTAACTAAAAATAAAGACAAGATGATACTCTATTAACCTTTTAATAACATTTGCAGATTGTCTCGGTGCAGTTTAGTAAACTCAGCCGTCTGCTCCTTGCTATCTAAAATATAACAGGACATCGGAGTAAATTCTCGACCATCTCACACTTCTGTTTAATCAGTTTTCTGCTTGACGTTTATTCAGCTGTGTGAAAAGTAGAGATGGCACGATACCACTTTTATGCCTGATACTGACATAGTGTATTTAAGCAATAAAACAGTTTTTTTAATATCTTGCTGCATTTTGCATAAGTTCATACTCAAGTTTAACACAAACAAACTAAACAACACTGAAGCTATTCTGTTACACTTGTATGCAAAAAATGCACTGCAGCCAAAATATTTCATAGTTCAGCAAAACTGATCAATCAAATAAACTTAAACCTGCTCCATCCTCCCTACTCTGGTGTTTTAAAGAGTACTTAGCAGAAATATTAAGCAACCTAACTAACAGGGTTGCAAACTCCCAGCAAAAGAAAAAAAAAATGCACAGAAATAAATTTTTCAAGAATAATTAAATAGATTCAACATCTTTCTTCTACAGAGCTGCAGACTGCACAGATGGTTCCCAAAGGAAAAAGTACTATAGCTTACTAGGGTATATTAGACTTAACAGTCACTATATACAGTAATGGACTTCATTACATTTTACATCAAATTAAAACTTTGGTTGTAAGATTCAGATAATTATTTATTAAAAGCTCGACATTTTAAATGAGAATAAGAAAGAAAAGTATGTCTTTGTGCCCCCTTTTCCCTGTTCATGCCCTATCGGCCCCCCTGGCTAAACTTTGCTAGATCCGCCCCTGCACAGTTACGTCAGCTGTAGAAAAAGATCCTGGTGTGCAAAGTGTTATGGAATAAACATATATTCTTAGTGCTTATTTTCTAATTATATTGTTTTATTTACTTTAATAATGAAGGCTTGTAAAGCAAGGCCACTTTTGACTCACAAACTAAGTGTTCAGCCAGACTGAAAAACAGGAAGTTAGTGTGCAGCTGTACAAGTATATTAATAAATACAGGAAACTAGACAGAAAAAGAGGAACTACTAACATATAAGGATTTGTTTGTGTTGAAACTGTGTGTGACGTGTAAAGTACCAAAATAACACCTATATGAGACATGTTTAGCCTGTAATGTTAGAGATTCTGCAGCTGGCTTTGGGCTGTGCAGGGAAGATGATTGGATAAAGAATTATAAATGTTTTGACCACTCTGAGTCGGGTCTTCTCTGTTCTGTCATGGGGATCAAAGAATCGGGTTTAATATTAAATAAATTCTAACAACAGCTGATCAAGCTTAAACGTGCTGCTGTTGTTCAGCCGCTGGTTTCCTCTTTCTGGTGCAAAGTGGGCCAAAAACAAACAAGAGAGACGATCAGCTGATCATTGATCAGTTTCATGATTGAAGTAGCAGCAAGAAGAGGCACCATATATCGGTTGTTAAGCTTAAGGCTGGAATGCTTTACAAACATTCAGAGATGGACTTACACACTTGCTTTACTTCTCTCTGGGATCACTCTGTCAGAGATGAAATGCTGGTTTGGTAGCGAGGCTACAAATGTTCAAACAGACCGGCGACAGGTCTCGCACGCCACAGCCGCTCTATCACGTGATGCACACTGCTCCGATGTCCTAAGATTATGAGCCGAGTTACGCCGTGTCGCAAGTTTTGTGAGGTGCTTTTGTGATATTTAATGGATCGATTACATTTTTTATTTCTCTCCGATATCCGATCCAGTAATTTAGGTCAGTATCTAACCGATACCGATACGTAATATCGGATCGGTCCATCTCTAGTGAAAACTTTAACTTTAATCTCAGCCAAACCGATTTACTCAGGAACAAATAAAATACTGAAAAAAGCCAAACAATAACATTTTTAAGTTATCTAAGTGACTCATATATCCTGTTTAACCTGAGTAGCGAAAGACGGCGGTGGGTTTGAAAACGATTTGCCGGGAGTCCGGTGTTCTCACGGCTCTAGTGAGCCTAGCCCCCGGCTCGCTATCGAGCTAGTGGGTAACAGACGTCTCTGAAAACGTCGGAGCGCTTTTGAAAATATGCGGTGTCTTGATAAACTGAGCAGATATTTGAGGTTTACACAGCTACATTCTCCATGAAAATATGTTAAACGTTTATTTTGTGACCCAGAAAGAATAATAAGAGTAATATTAACACTGGGGCCACGCTATGAAATCTGGGATTGGTTGGGCCACGAAGGATACACCTGCCCCATCTGTCAAATCTGGGGAAGGACGCCTTTGTCGGCCGCATTAGGAGAAGTCTTCGTCGCGTCGTAGCGTAATCGGTCTACAATCCGGTTGTTCAGTCTGACGTCACTAGCCGTGTCTGGGCCTAAACTCCGCTGCAGGTCCATATATCAAACGATCACTATGGCATTACTGAGAGTTGAAAAACTGTCTAAAGTCTTTCATCTTTAATAAAATGATCAGCGTTCTGCTCTACCAGGTGTAACAATTGAGTTTAACATCCAGGCATCCATGAAAACGGAATTTATGACATTTAACGGAGTTAGAAGTTAGCAGGGAGTTAGCTCGCTAGCTTCTATCTAAATACAATATAGCATGTCCTGACTGCGGGGTTTTGGAAACAAATTAAAACGTACAGCTCTGCTATCACTTCCAGCATAAATGAAGACAGAAAACTAAACAGCAGAGACGTTTGTAGGGTTACTGAAGTTGGGCTAGCTGGTATATAATGATGTGCTACGTGACCGCTAGCAACACAGCTATGTTAGCATAATATAAACAAGCTAACTTTTTTCCCACTGGATAAAAGTTAATGTGAGTGTTCTCGGTGGTCAGGAACAAATGTAATCGCATGGCAGGATGCTGTAAAAGGACCAAACTTCAGCCAGGAGAACAACTGAGATAATCCATCCACAATACGAGGTTAGTCATTCATATACTGCTGCATGGGCTGGGCTGTAGTTACATCCTAAGGTTTTAAAAACTGAGCTTAAATAAATGATTAGTGGTAATAAAAGCCGAGGGAGGTCAACAGGGATCACTGACTGTTTTAGGAGCTTTTGAGATTAAATAGAAGAAAATACATAACATTAAACATGTTAACAACACAAAAGCCATATTAAACGCAGACTACTTTAGACCCGGAAGTAGGATTCATCACGTCATCACTGAACAACCGGATTGCAGCCTCCGAAGGATTCGGCCCTTAAATTTGGACACAGCTACAATACCGGACACAGCTTCTTCTTCTTCGGGGTTTAACGGCAGCTGGCATCCTTGTACATGCAGTGCTGCCATCTTCTGTTTCAGTCCGTTATTACACTCTTAAATCCTGCTACTTATTCCTGCGTCTTTCAGGATTTTACAAAGCTTCAAACGACGCGTCGAAAATTAAATTAATGGTCAACGATTTTGATAGTCGACTAATCGTGGCAGCCCGAGGTTCATTCACATACCTGAACCAACGACTTGGTGGTTTTCCAGGGTACGATAACAGAGCCCTGTTTTCCACTTCCTTCATGTATAAATTGGCCACACCGAGTGAAAGTCGGGCTACATCGCACACCCACGCTTCAATTCAAGGACACGCTCACGGAACAGGCCTAGCTTCCTTGGTTCTTTTGTTAGAGATCGATCGATCAATATTCCAAGCTGTATAGGCTCGAAAGCCTACTACCAATTAAGCATATTAGGTGATGTGCATCTCTGTAATGAGAAGGGGTGTGGTCTAATGACATCAACACCCTATATCAGGTGTGCATAATTATTAGGCAACGTCCTTTCCTTTGGCAAAATGGGTCAAAAGAAGGACTTGACAGGCTCAGAAAAGTCAAAAATAGTGAGATATCTTGCAGAGGGATGCAGCAGTCTCAAAATTGCAAAGCTTCTGAAGCGTGATCATCGAACAATCAAGCGTTTCATTCAAAATAGTCAACAGGGTCGCAAGAAGCGTGTGGAAAAACCAAGGTGCAAAATAACTGCCCATGAACTGAGAAAAGTCAAGCGTGCAGCTGCCAAGATGCCACTTGCCACCAGTTTGGCCATATTTCAGAGCTGCAACATCACTGGAGTGCCCAAAAGCACAAGGTGTGCAATACTCAGAGACATGGCCAAGGTAAGAAAGGCTGAAAGACGACCACCACTGAACAAGACACACAAGCTGAAACGTCAAGACTGGGCCAAGAAATATCTCAAGACTGGTTTTTCTAAGGTTTTATGGACTGATGAAATGAGAGTGAGTCTTGATGGGCCAGATGGATGGGCCCGTGGCTGGATTGGTAAAGGGCAGAGAGCTCCAGTCCGACTCAGACGCCAGCAAGGTGGAGGTGGAGTACTGGTTTGGGCTGGTATCATCAAAGATGAGCTTGTGGGGCCTTTTCGGGTTGAGGATGGAGTCAAGCTCAACTCCCAGTCCTACTGCCAGTTTCTGGAAGACACCTTCTTCAAGCAGTGGTACAGGAAGAAGTCTGCATCCTTCAAGAAAAACATGATTTTCATGCAGGACAATGCTCCGTCACACGCGTCCAAGTACTCCACAGCGTGGCTGCAAGAAAGGGTATAAAAGAAGAAGAACTAATGACATGGCCTCCTTGTTCACCTGATCTGAACCCCATTGAGAACCTGTGGTCCATCATCAAATGTGAGATTTACAAGGAGGGAAAACAGTACACCTCTCTGAACAGTGTCTGGGAGGCTGTGGTTGCTGCTGCACGCAATGTTGATGGTGAACAGATCAAAACACTGACAGAATCCATGGATGGCAGGCTTTTGAGTGTCCTTGCAAAGAAAGGTGGCTATATTGGTCGCTGATTTGTTTTTGAATGTCAGAAATGTATATTTGTGAATGTGGAGATGTTATATTGGTGTCACTGGTAAAAATAAATAATTGAAATGGGTATATATTTGTTTTTTGTTAAGTTGCCTAATAATTATGCACAGTAATAGTCACCTGCACAAACAGATATCCCCCTAAAATAGCTAAAACTAAAAACAAACTAAGAACTACTTCCAAAAACATTCAGCTTTGATATTAATGAGTTTTTTGGGTTCATTGAGAACATGGTTGTTGTTCAATAATAACATTATTCCTCAGAAATACAACTTGCCTAATAATTCTGCACTCCCTGTATATAGGGGGTGTATGAGAGTCTTTGTGAGTCTTTCACACACATATTAAACAAATATGTAAGACTGCTTTCTTCCATTTGTGCAACATCTCTAAAGTTAGAAATATCCTGTCTCAGAGTGACGCTGAAAAACTAGTTCATGCATTTATTACTTCCAGGCTGGACGACTGTAATTCATTATTAGATTTCAAGATTCAAGACGTAGGCTGCCGGGAGATTCCCATGATGCATTGAGTTTTTCCTTTCCAGTCACCTTTCTCACTCACTATGTGTTAACAGACCTCTCTGCATTGAATCATATCTGTTACTAATCTCTGTCTCTCTTCCACAGCATGTCTTTATCCTGTCTTCCTTCTCTCACCCCAACCAATCACAGCAGATGGCCCCGCCCCTCCCTGAGCCTGGTTCTGCCGGAGGTTTCTTCCTGTTAAAAGGGAGTTTTTCCTTCCCACTGTCACCAAAGTGCTTGCTCATAGGGGGGTCATATGATTGTTGGGCTTTTCCTCTGTATGTGTTATTGTAGCGTCTACATTACAATATAAAACACCTTGAGGCGACTGTTGTTGTGATTTGGCGCTGTGGAAATAAAACTGAATTGAATTGAAGTGTGAGAGGAAAACCCCAACCCTGCCTCACAGCAGCGTCCTCGGGTGAGTTTAAAGCTGAATGTTTGTTTAAACAGAGACACATCCACCTTCTGTCCTCCAGAAACATCCCTGCAGCCTCAAAGTAAACGTACCACAGAGCTGTGATCAGGATCCTCCCTCAGAGGGACACTCACCTGTCCTGTGCAGCTTGATTTGGGGTTTCCAGGTGATATCCAGCAGTCTGCGCTGACGCTCCATCTCTTCCTCGTACTGCACAGGATCATTATGAACTTCAGGCTCCTCCTTCAGTCCCAGCTGCTCTCCCTGCTGACTGCTGCACAGTTCCTCCTGTTCCTCTTTAATCTGTGGAGCTTCTGGTTCCTCCTGCTCCACACTGGAGCTCCTCTCCTGGTTCCAGAGCTGCTGCTCAGGGAGAACCACCTCCTCCTCCTCCTCCTCCTCACAGACCTGCTGCTGTGGGACGTCTGAAGGACAGAAGAAAGAAGTCACAACCACAGAAACATTAACAGGACTTTACAGCATGACTGCGTCGCTCGTGTGTGAGAGTAAAGCCGTCCAGTCAGCTGTAAGTCACTGATCTCAGATCTGCATTTATTCAGACGAACATCTGGAAGGTAAAGCCCCCTCAGCACAGCAGCAGCACCGCACTGCCACTACAGTTCATAAATTCAATATTAGGTGTCACTGTGCCGAGCTGCACATTAAACTCTGTGTCACTTCTTTCAGTCGCGTCCGTGACTCTGAACAACAACATGGTGGACTTTGTTGTTCTCACACGTGTGTAAATGTGACCACAGGAACCGTGCACGTGCTGTGTACCACTTTAGCTTTTATGTGACATCATCACAAAGGGCCCGGGCGACCACTCTGACGTCACTGATGGAGAAATAAAAAAGACGTATTGTTATGACGTTAACACTGAACTCTTTACAGCTCTGCAGAAGAAGAAAGGAAACCAAGGAAAAACCTTTTCAGGCTAGATTACTGAGTTTAGAAGGTGCACCTGAACGCACCATCAAACACACGTTTCACCGCCAAACAAAAAGTTTTTCAAACGATTCACAGGATTGAGTGATGGATCCAGGTCAGAGAAAAGCTCAAATCCAGGCTGATTTCAGCGCCTGCTGTTTGAATGCAGCGCAGCGCAGTCCTGTCCTCTGTTTGCTCTTTGTTAGCTCACATCTCCAAAAAGTCCTCACAATCAGAAACGTCCCGCAGAGCTGTGATCAGGATCCTCCCTCAGAGGGACACTCACCTGTCCTGTGCAGCTTGATTTGGGGTTTCCAGGTGATATCCAGCAGTCTGCGCTGACGGTCGATCTCTTCCTCGTACTGGACGATCGTTTTTTCAAACTCCAAGAATATTTGTTCAGCAGCAGCAGTTAGTCGCTCGTTGATGAACTCTCTCAGATACTGAACTGAAGGCATCGTTGCTGCCGCAGCTCACACACTCAGCTCACACACTCAGCTCACACACTCAGCTCACACACAGCACAAAGCCTCCAAAAGTTCACGCTGGAACAACCAAACTGCCGCTTTTAAAAATGTTTACTTCCGCCGGATGTCCCGCTCTGAAGTTCCGGCAGGAGGAGGATGTTCAAATACTTTGTTCCGCTTGGAATAAACGTCCTTCTTTCTTCCTAAAACCTATTTAAATGTACCAAACTGAGCCATAAATACATAAACAGCGTGTTACAAATAATAAAGGAGAGAAAATGGAAAGAAAAGGCCTCGTTCAGGTTTTTATCCATAATGAATCATATCCATTCTACTACTGATCATTCATATACTCAACACCAAAGAGTCTGACGTGAATGAATACTAACACACGGCTTTATTTTATTGTTTGATGTGGGTCTAAAATAAATGAGGAATTACACACGCTGTTCATTAAATGTGTTTGTGGCGTGCTCAGAGTCTTCATTGGTGGAAATCAGATCAAACTTCAGGATCTTCGACGTATTACTGCTGTGTGATTTTTATTACTATTAATGAAATGGATGAAAAGCTGACCCTGAGTAAATGTGGTTATCCCAGCTGGACTTTTGTCAAAGCTGGAGAAGAAAAAACCCTCAGTGATCCCGTATGTGTCAGCAGTATGGGAACAATTGAGACCCATTTTCTCTAAACACAGCGTCTTTGTGGCTTTTAAACCACAAAACAGGTGAACTCAGGTGCCTGTCCACATTCATGAGTGATGCAGTCATGCTGTAAAGTCCTGTTAATGTTTCTGCGGTTGCATCAGTAACTTCTTTCTTCTGTCGCTCCAGACGTCCCACAGCAGGAGGTCTGTGAGGAGGAGGAGGAGGTTCTCCCTGAGCAGCAGCTCTGGAACCAGGAGAGGAGCTCCAGTGTGGAGCAGGAGGAACCAGAAGCTCCACAGATTAAAGAGGAAGAGGAGGAACTGTGCAGCAGTCAGGAGGGAGAGCAGCTGGGACTGAAGGAGGAGCCTGGTACCTTTATGGTGACTGCTGCTGAGGAAGGAGAGCACAGTGAACCAGGAGGAGACGGGGAGCAGCTCCTCTGTGATGACTCTCCTCAAAGTGAAAGCACAGATGAAGAATCCAGCAAGTGTGAAGAGTCAGGGTTAAGTGAAACTGTGACCTCAGTGCCAAAGAAGAGGAAGAAGCGAGACAGACGTCAGGATGATGTGGAGAGCTGGACTGTGTCAGAGAGTCCCTGCAATGCTGCCACAGGTAGAGAGTCTGATGTTTGCCAAAAATCCATCAAGCGTCAGGCCCAAAGAAAGAAACTTGTTTAAATCCTTCAAAACATGTGGGAAAAGCTTCAGGTTGAAAAAGACCTGGAAACGCCACTTGAGAACTCTCACTGGTGAGAGGCCACATCCTTGTGAAACACTCGAAAAGTGTTTTGGTATACCACAGGAACGTCTGTAACCAGAGGTCTGTTGAACATGAAGGCTTTCAGCGCAAAAGGAATTTGATGGACCACACAAGGACTCTCACAGGTGAGAGGCTGTAGTTGTACCATTGTAATCACACTCTTAGAGATGGAAGACACTGAGCTGGTCCCAAGCCAGCTAAGACATAGAGTCTCTCCATCGTCCAGATGCCTGAGGACCACAGCGAGTGCAGGAGACCTGAGAGCTGCTGAGGGATCTCTGCTACAGAGTCAGTGAGTGATGGCTTAAGATGTTCACTAGGTGACAGACTTGACGTGAGCACAGAATGGAAATGTGGACACCCAGGCTGGGATCTTCAGGGAAAGGTGAGACGAGGCAGCCGTCTATGAGCAGATCTCCAGTCTGCTGAGTGAAACATGCATTCGTGTTGCAAAGCGACACAGTGAAACATGTAGCGCTTGAACTTCAGGTGCGTGGCTCAAGCCGGGACGCTGTCATCCTGAAGGCAGAAGCTGGAAAACATCCAGGAAACATCCTCTTCATCATAACTGAATCTAATGATCCATCTTTGATCCTGAGAGCCTCTGTGATCCAGGCTGCTTGGCATCCACACAAACCTTTGCAGGACCGAAGGCTTTTGATTATTTCATACAAACTATCACAAACAACAGCTGTGAGCTGCGTGGTGATCATATCAAAGGAAATATTCTGACACCGAGGGCTGGACGTTGGCATCACACGCAGGTACAAAGGAGACCTTTATCTGCTCTCACCTGTGCTGAGCAGACACCTGTCCTACATGCTGATATGAGCCCTGAAACTTTACCCAGAATGCACTTTGTGTGTGAAGCTTCATGCAGGGAATTATGACAACCAGATCAAACATCCAGGTTCCTGCTCCTCTGCGTCACACAGCCATAGGTCCAACACTCCCACACTCACAGATGTTCAGTCTCTTGGAGTGGATGTAAAACTGATCTGAGTTCAGTTTCTAACAGAGCCTGTAACCGTGGGACACACCAAAGAGATTAGGTGTGTTTTAGTTTGGACATAGAGCACAGACCGATCTCTGACAGCTTACCCTCCAAATTATCTGCTTTTTCAACCAAAGGTCTGACACTTTGAATTCAATGCCTAAAAATCTTTATTTGCAAAGTGCTTTTCACAGAAAAAACTAAAATAACATAAATAAAAGTGCCGAAATGTGTGGTTTCCATTAATTTGGTAGTAATTCAACAGAAAGCCCGTTTAAATAATGAAGTTTAAAGCTGTGACTTTTATTGTGAAAGCGCTGACAGGAAGAGGCTGTGTTTCGCCGGTGTGCTTTGACCTCGGAGCTGTTCGGAGCGGCTCGGCTCTGCTCGCTCCACCTTCGTCCCTCCCCTGGCCGGAGCGGAGTGAGATGCGTCCCGGAGCCTGAGGCGTTCGGACGAGTCAGAGCCGGACGCGGAGCTTTCAGGCGGGGAGCCTCCGGAGAGACACCGCGCCGTCTGTCGCACTGAAACCGGGTGTAGGTGCACTGCTGGCGGCTTCGCCTCCAGCTGCCTGCCGCTGAAAGCTGCAGGACTGAGACATGTACCAGGTCCAGGTGAGCTCATACCTGAGTTTTTATGTTTCTGGAGGGCTTAAAGAAATGACTCTGTGTTGTTGTCCCCACACCATCATCATCATCATCATCATCATTCTTATGTCTGCTGAGTTTTCATCTGCATAAATAAAGGATGTAAAAGTCCCTGCATAAAACTGACTGACTGCAGCTTCTGCTGTGACAGATATTTCCGCGTTTTACATTTGCAGATCAGCCTGCTTCCTGTGTTTAGAAAGTGAACATCAGCACTTTTATTGATCACTTTCTTCCATTTTTAATGGAACAGCTTAATGCTGCACCTGACATTATTATAACCTGCGATGTGTTCCTGAATGATCTGGACCTCTGATGTTTTCTCTTTGCTCCATAAGATCTGAGAACAGAATCCACGGTTATTCACTGCTCCACAGAAAACATCGTCTTCCTTCGTTTGTTAAACGTCTCAAAGCGTTCAGGTTTAATATGAATGTTACATATGAGATTACAGCTTCACAGCTGAAATATGAAACTGACCTCAGTCCCAGAGTTGAACCTGTCAGGGTGTGAAAGTTTCTTTAGTGTTCTATTAAGATTAAAAAGAGTCCTGTAAACCATCGCTGTGACTAATCAGGCAAAGTTCAGCTGCTGACGACCGCCTCCGTCATTCTTCTAACCTGGTGAAGCTTTTCGTCGTGTAGCGTGTCTAAATGTCGTTTTAGTGGAGTCACTGTTGTGAGCAGCAGAGGAGGCATGAGACCTGTGTTTGTGTTTGTTGTCACTGGATCAGCATCAGGAGCACACCAGGCTGGAGTGTTTTTGATCCACTCAGCAGCAAACAGAAGTGAAGTCCTGACCTTCCTCTTTGTGTCATCATAAAAACTCCAGCAGCGACTGTCAGAGACATTTCAGGCTGTGGTGCTTTAACAGCACTGACCGGGTTCTCCATGTTCCTGTGTGGGTTCTCTCTGGGTTCCTCCTAACAACACAAAGGCAGATTAAGTGTTTGGATGTTAGGTTATCTGTTCAGCTGGGAGAGGATCCAGCCACCCTGAACCGGATAAAAAGAAGAAGATGAACGGATGGATGGATGGATATTTGGTTGGTTGGATGGATGGATGGATGCATGGATGGATGGTTGGTTGGTTGAACAGATGGATGGACAGATGGATGGACGGT
Organism: Rhamphochromis sp. 'chilingali'; assembly: GCF_963969265.1. Lineage (NCBI taxonomy): Eukaryota > Metazoa > Chordata > Actinopteri > Cichliformes > Cichlidae > Rhamphochromis > Rhamphochromis sp. 'chilingali'. The sequence continues at coordinate 36,063,353 of NC_137943.1, forward strand.
AGAGCAGGGCGATATGGCCAAAAATATTTATCACGATATATATTTGAAAATTTGCGATAACGATATAACCGACGATATAATTGATGCGAGACAAAATACAACTCCACAACATTACTAGTGCAAAAAGACAACCTTCCATTTATTTTCACTTAAACAAGAAGCTGGTTTTTATGTACATTAAAGCTTTATAAAAATGTAACAGTGCAAATGCAAATTCCTTGCTGAAAGTTAAACCAAAAGGCATTTCCAGTAGAAATGGGCTGACATATCCTGAGCATAACCATGTATAATATCCACTGAAGTTAAAAAGAGCTGCTTTGCAACATTAACCTGCAGTGTGCCAAATAAAAAAGTCAAATATGTATTTTTCGGACCATAAGGTGCACGGGATTATAAGGCACATTAAGCGAAACAAAGCAGTCAGATAAATCAAACTTTATCAAACTCATTCTTCTTGCTTCCTCCACTTCTGTACCATTGATTCATTAATGTTGATTTCTCTGGCAGCTGCTCTATTCCCATGTTGTTGCAGTATATTAATGACTAACCTCGTATTGTGGATGGATTATCTCAGTTGTTCTCCTGACTGAAGTTTGGTCCGTTTACAGCATCCTGCTATGTGATTGCATTTGTCTCCAACCATGAGGAACCCTCACGTTAACTTTTATGGAGTGGAAAAAGTGTTAGTGTTCATCCTCCAGCTTCACTGTTTATGTTATGCTAACATAGCTGCGTCGCTAGCGATCACGTAGCACATCATTATATACCAGCTAGCCCAACTTCAGTAACCCTACAAACGTCACTGCTGTTTAGTTTCCTGTCTTCATTTATGTTGGAAGTGATAGCAGAGCTGTACGTTTGAATGCTTCAGAAATCTCTCAGTCAGAACATGCTATATCAGGCTACATTTCACTGTGTGTTATACTTGTATAACTATGCATGTGACAAATAAAGAACCTTGAACCTTAGGTAACTAGCGAAACTAGCGAGCTAACTTCCGCTAGCTTCCTGCTAGCTTCTAACTCCGTTAAATGTAATAAATTTTGTTTTCATGGATGCCTGGAAGTTAAACTTCATAGTTACACCTGGTAAAGCAGCAATGCTGATCGTTTTATTAAAGATGAAGGAATTTAGACAGTTTTTAACTCTCAGTGATGCTGCAGTGTTGTTTGACCTGAACGATACGGAGTTTAGGACCCAGATTACTCCCAGCTTTAAGAGCATCTTAGTCCGACAAATACGACAATAACCACGGCCGCTTGCATGTTCTGCAAAAAAAATGTGCTTTGTTGTGTATCTGACGGACAAACACCAAACCAGTTCCACATCACGGAAGTTGCACCATTTTTACAAACCAATTCTGGTTCATCTGTTTCACTCAACAATCGGCCATGTGTGTATGAAAACAAAGGCAGTGCTCATGCGCGTTTTACTCATATTCTATCGCGATATTTCATTTTCCTATCGTTGCCTAACATTATACCGGTATTACCGTGAACGGTATAATATGGCCCAGCCCTAGTGGACGGTTGGTTGGTTGAACAGATGGCTGGATTAGAGCTGGGCGATATATCGAGTTTTTAAAAAATATCGATATATTTTTATACGAGATATAAGATGTGACAATATCCTTTATATCGATATAGTCTATGTTACATTATAATTATACTTGCGGAGCCGCAAGTTTGCCTCTCTTTCGTCCACTTTCGTCTTTACGCAACGTTACTCGGCCTCGCCTCTCCTTCACTGAACACAACTCCCCCTCCTCCCCCATCGCTTCACCTGCAGGAAGCGACAAGATGGACACGGCAAATCTCCGTTAACGAGTTACTGCGCATCGCCCCGTGCGTGGGGCTGGACGGCGTCAACGTGTTAGCTAGCTAACCACGCTAACGAGCTAACCACGCTAACGCCATGCAGCCCAGAGGTGCTGCACGGACTAAAATCCTTTCATTTTCTCAAAAGTTGACAGCGCGCCTTATGTATGAATTCTGGTTGTGCTTGATGGCCGCGAACCGATTTTATGTGGAACACGGCGCTCAGCAATCTGTCCAAAAATGTTTTATTACGACTTTGGTAAGCTACGGTGCTGCACCACTTGATGGATTGTCAGAGCATTACGGCTGAGCCTCGCGGAGTGATACGTACTGTGCTTCAACGTAATATTACCCTACTGTGTATAAGGACCATAAATGGCACCAAGAGACGTGGTTGCGAAGCGGATTACAAACTCCAGGCTGTCAGTCACGCAGTACAAGTTGGGAACAGAGCAGCTGTGAAATCTGTCTTTGTTATTGTGCTCAGCGTCTTTTAGTTTACATTTTGACTGCACATTTGTGAGCTTTTTGTTATGCACAAAAACAACATTGTTTTCTTTTATTTATGGAGCATTATTATTTAATAAATGCTCATAATTTATTTTTGAGTAAATTTTATGTACATCTGCTCTATGTTAATAAAAGTGCCTGTGTGACATCTGGGACACAGTTTTGACTAAGAACTCTCTTTTTGTTCTTACTTTATGGCTTTAAAAAAATATATCGAGATATATATCTTATATCGCCATCCAGCTAAAAAATATCGAGATATGAATTTTGGGTCATATCGCCCAGCCCTAGGCTGGATGGATGGTTGGTTGAATGGATGGATGGATGGATGGATGAATGGTCGGATGGATAGGTGAAAGGTTGGATGGATGATCGGTTGGATGAATTGATGGACCGTTGGATGGACGGTTGGTTGGATGGATGGATGGACGGTAGGATAGATGGTTGGTTGAATGGATGAATGGATGGATGGATAGTTGGATGGACGGACAGATGGATGGATGGTTGGTTGAACAGATGGATGGATAGATGGTTGGTTGAATGGATGAATGGATGGATAGATGGATGACCGGTTGGATGAATTGATGGACGGTTGGATGGATGGACGGTTGGATAGATGGTTGGTTGAATGGATGGATGGATAGATGGACAGATGGATGGATGGATGGATAGTTGGATGGATGACCAGATGGATGGACGGACAGATGGATGGATGGTTGGTTGAACAGATGGATGGATAGATGGTTGGTTGAATGGATGAATGGATGGATAGATGGATGACCGGTTGGATGAATTGATGGACGGTTGGATGGATGGACGGTTGGATAGATGGTTGGTTGAATGGATGGATGGATAGATGGACAGATGGATGGATGGATGGATAGTTGGATGGATGACCAGATGGATGGACGGACAGATGGATGGATGGTTGGTTGAATGGATGGATTAACGGTTGGATGGATGGACAGATGGATGGATGGACGGTTGGATAGATGGTTGGTTGAATGGATGAATGGATAGATGGATGAATGGATGGATGGATAGTTGGATGGATGACCAGATGGATGGACGGACAGATGGATGGATGGTTGGTTGAATGGATGAATGGATGGATGGATGGATGGATGGATGGATGGATGGATGGATAGATGGATGAACGGTTGGATGGATGGACAGATGGATGGACGGACAGATGGATGGATGGTTGGTTGAATGGATGAATGGATGGATGGATGGATGGATAGATGGATGAACGGTTGGATGGATGGACAGATGGATGGACGGACAGATGGATGGATGGTTGGTTGAATGGATGAATGGATGGATGGATGGATGGATGGATAGATGGATGAACGTTTGGATGGATGGACAGATGGATGGATGGATAGGTGAAAGATTGGATGGATGACCGGTTGGATGAATTGATGGACGGTTGGATGGATGGACAGATGGATGGATGTACGGTTGGATAGATGGTTGGTTGAATGGATGAATGGATGGATGGATAGATGGACAGATGGACAGATGGATGGACGGTTGGATGGATGGATGGATGGATGGATAGTTGGATAGTTGGATGGATGACCAGATGGATGGTTGGTTGAATGGATGAATGGATGGATGGATGGATGGATGGACAGATGGACAGATGGATGGACGGTTGGATGGATGGATGGATGGATGGATGGATGGATGGATGGATGGATAGTTGGATGGATGACCAGATGGATGGATGGTTGGTTGAATGGATGGATGGATGGATGGATGGATGGATGGATGGATGGATGGATAGATGGATGGATGGATAGATGGATGAACGGTTGGATGGGTGGACAGATGGATGGACGGATGGATGGATGGACGGATGGATGGATGAACGGTTGGATGGATAGATGGATGAACGGTTGGATGGGTGGACAGATGGATGGATGGATGGATGGATAGGTGAACGGTTGGATGGATGACCGGTTGGATGAATTGATGGACGGTTGGTTGGATGGATGTCCATCTGTGCTGGCAGATGGGCCTTCTGAGGGCTGTGGTTTGGGTTTTCAGTTCTGGTCAGCGACCGTGATGTGAAATGCTGAATGAATGACACGTTTCAGCACAAGGAGAAAAAGTTTGTGGGAGAAATATTTTTACTTGACAATCAGGCAGCGTTTGCTGTGAACAAAGCATCACATGTAAAAAGAGTAAAAAAGGAAGTGGGGTGTTGAAAATCAGATATTGTGATCATAAGAGGTGCTGGACTGGTCTCTCCGATGCTTCTGCAGAGAAATGTTTTTGTTGCTCAAATGTCTGTGAATCAGAAAGTGGTGGAAGTGGATGTCACAGCTCAGCATTCAGAGTCAAATGAATGAAATGCGTCTGCGGGATCAGAGGAGCTCTGAGAGGATCCAGTTGAGGGAGGGTTCAGCATCTGCCCAGAGCACCCCCTGGACCATTTCATGTCCTGACCCCGGGGCAGAGCTGGGACTCACCTGCTGGAGGATGTCTGGGCTTCTGTGCTCAGACTGCGGCCTGCAGAACTGTGGGAATCTGCCTGTGATGCTCCTGCAGGGACTGAAACAATGTGCAGGTTGTCATCGGTGGAGGGTCGTAAAGCTGCCGCAGAGCAGGCAGATTTATGATTTAATCACTGCACTGTGACAAACCGCCGCTCTCGCTGCTCCATCATCATTTCCAAACAGCTTCAGCTCCACGTGTAGAGCTCTGGCCACCCCAGAGGTTTCTCTCACTTCCAGTTCCTCCTGTGAAACTCCGTCTTTAAAGACAGAATCAGGACACTTTTTCATCACAGAAGCACCAATAAGTTAATATTTAAATAATGTTTTTAATGTAGGGAAAAAAAGTCCTTCAAACACCAGCAAATAGACTGATCCCGGAGGGGGCGATCAGCAGAGAAACAGGCAGACAATACAATTCAATAAAATGCTGAGCTGCACAGAAAATCATTTCCTTACGTTTCACAGGTCGATGCTCAGCTTCCTGACTCATAATCACACTTCAGTTGTTTGGATTATACACGCTGACACATTTTAGCATTTTTATTTCATTATTTTTCATCTGACTGACTAGCAGAAAATTCGCTTTCATTTTGAAAGGGCAGCCGCTGCCATCCCCGGGCCGTCTCCGGCCGTCCTGCAGCTGGTGGTCCTGGTTCTGCTCTGAAGCTGAGAGCTCCAGGGTCGGTCTAACAAGAACCTGCAGCAGGTGGAGAACTGGGTCACGTGAGGCTACGCAGAGCTCAGCCTGCAGAGTGAGGACGAGGAGACGGAGCTGGTGCCCGGTTGAGGGCTCTCCTCCCCACAAACGTCCCCACCCAGTGTTTCTCTCCCTGTCATTGAACACTGTGAGTGAGTATCTGCCCCTCCTCTGTGGAGGAGTGTGAACATCTCGGGAGGGCGCTCGGCTGGAGAAAGGGCACGTCCGCCCTCATTACCAGTGTGAATGTGAGGAAGGAGAGAATCAAAGAGCATCACAGAGAGCTTCCCAGGGCTCCACTTCCACAGTGAAGACTGCTCAGAAGGACCTAACGGACCGTACTATGCAAACATCTGGAGCATTGCTTTATATGTTGCAGGGAAAATGGGCAATTAGTGCAACGAGTCATTGAAATGTGTGCAAACAGACATGGAAGCACGGTATATCAGGCAACAAGAGAGACCACAAGTCTCAGATTTGGGCTGAGCTTCGTCCTGCAGCTCAGTGAGAGCTCTCCGAGCTGAAAGGATCCTTCATTAACACTGAAGTAGAGTTTTAGGCCTCACACTTCTGCTTTTGCTCCATTTCAACCAGCTTTCAAACATGGAGTAAGCGAGCTCAGCGACTGTATGATGCTGCCGCCATGTTTCTCCACCTGTGGTGCATTCAGGGTCGTGTGGTCTCATACGTTTGTTCATTAACTTCGGTGAAAGGGAAGCTTCAGCAGTGCTGCTGCAGGAAGTGTTCAGCCTGATCCCAGTGACAAACACACATGCACGCAGCCTCCTGGGAGATTGTGGTTTTCGGTCCACTGAGCAGAGTGGCGTGCTGCAGATGTGAGGCGGAGTTTACGAGGTCATGTCTCAGGTGTTCGTGATTCCTCTGAATCGACTTCACCTGTGCACACTGAGCGAGACAGAAGCAAACAGCTGGGACGCAGTTAAACACTAGAAATATCTGACGCCTCAGTGACCGCCCAGTCTTCAGGGGCGGGGTCAGAGTGTTTTGGAAAAGACCAAACGAGGCCAGTAAAGTTTCAGTGGTCATCAGCAGCACCTGTGAGTCCGTCTGAGGACGAGGGGTTTTCCACCCACCTGTCAGAACTACCATGTGTGTTTATGTCAAAGGTGTCTGGCTGGTGCTAGCAGACTGCCTGTCCTGGCAATTCGTGGCAAATATGAAAGATCAAAGCGATTTTACACTGAAGATGGTGGGGCAGCGGTGTGTTTGAGAGCATTGCCGTTGTTTACACCCAGACTCTTTGTTGCCCTGAGCTCGAGCGCGTTTGCAGGCTGCCGCTCGGCGTCCTCTGCTGTAGTTACAGTACGGCTGGAGCTGGGAGAGCCACGGGGGGAAACTCATCCAAGATTAATTAGCAGCAGCGCTGCGGGAGGATCTGAATCTCTCTGGGGTCAGCTCACGTCCTTGGCACAGTTTCCCCACCACGCCTGAACCTGCGCTTTATTTACTGAGCGACACTAAAGGCATCACCCCTCCACCTCCCCCAGCATCCGCCCGTCTGACAGCAGACTTCTGTTTATGTGATCAGCTGTTACAGCCGCTTCATGGCCCATGTTTCATAAAAAAAACACGCAAAGTGTGATGGAGGGCAGCTCTCAGACTCCCCGTGACTAATAGGTACTGCAGTATCAGCAGAGTACTGCAGTAGTCTGGCTGCACACTGAGGATGTGCTGCAGCAGCACTGATGGAGGACTGTTTGCTCAGCACAACAGCAGGTTATTTATAGTCTGACAGCATCTCCACAACACACACACAGAGTGAGGGAGAGAGAACAGAGAGATGGAGACAGATACGTTCTCAGTTTCTACTGTGTGTCTTCTATTTTTACAGTAGAATCACAGTAGAACCATGTAGTCCGGCTGACATCCTTCCTGGTTGAATAATCTGATCACTGATGCTCTCTGAACTACTCTTTTGAGTCATCATGGATTTACTCCTCAGTAAAAAGTTACCCATTACTTTAGTTGCTCCGCTGCTCTGTCAGCTCTTGGAGAGCAGGAACTGTCCCACTGATGCAGGATGACATCACAAAAACTGTCCAATCACTGTGTAACGCTTGAAATGTGTCCTTATCTCAAGTACCTTTAGAGCGCGGCGTGAGGCTGCCCTACACCTGAGTCTGGAGTCAGAGCGTCCACTCACGTAAACATGACCTCAGAGTGATGTCATATATGTTGGAGCCACCTCTGAACGTGGCGTGCCCCTCGGTCACTCGCTGTAGCGTGATGTCTGTGTTAAGCGAGTCATCCATTAATGATGGTGGTGGTGGGGCGCTGCTGCTTTCGGCCTCCATCACGGCTCTAATAATAAAACTGCAGATGATGTTTTATTGATTACAGCTGCCGAGTTCACAGAGGCGCGTTTCGCTCTCAGCTCGCCTTCCTCTGCCCGCTGGCGCTCGTCACGACTCGCCATTCCTCCCTCTGAACGGCAGCAGGTGAACCAGCTCACCTGTCGTACCTGAGCTGCAGGTTCCTCAGGGCCGGGTCAGAGTTTTAGTGGATCGGACCTTATCGCGGTTCTCGTGCCTGAATTATATTTATTCACAGATGTATTTTGCTGAGGTTAGTCCAGGTTTCAGGGAGCTGGATGTCTTTGGATGTCTGTTACGTTTCCATTTACGCCCGATGTTACTGCCCATGTGCAGTAGAGTGATGGTCAGAGAGAGCTGAGCTTAGCTGTCTTCAGCAGCTAAAGCCTCTTTGGGGGGAAACTCCCACTGGGTTTAAATCTGGGACTCTCCGCCATCTGACCTTAGAACTGAAGAAGCTTCTCGGATGAGAGGTGAAACATCTTCGAGCAACTTAAAGAAGTCCAGACGCTTTTCTTCGCAAGCTCCTTTGACATCACAGAGCCATCTCGTTTACGTATGACTTCCCTCTGCAGAATAAAACAGAATGGCTCTCGTTTGGCCCTGGGCGAAGGCCGTCGCACTTTTCTCCTCTCCCTTATCTTCCCTGCTTAGTTCTTGTGTCCTTGTCTCGTCTCGTGTGTATTACTTTCCCTGAACACTCTCTCACAGTCTGTTTCTAAAACCTAAAGAGAATTATGGATTTGATCAACTGGTCTCTGAATGCTATTGACACCCTTTAACGAGAAGTCTGGGCTCGGGAGAGCTCGAGTGCCCTGGAGGGACTTTCCCTGCCGGATACATGATGGACGGGTGGCAGACATGGAGGATCGTGTGCTTGGCGGGACTGTCGATCGAGGATGCTGAAGATATCTACCTGTGGTCTCAAGGCTGGAGCCGAACAACAACACCCTGATAACGACTGTGTTTAGACTGTTCTTCCCATTCCATCCAAGGCCACCTGGGTTGGCTGGAAGACTGTTTACTGAGCCTGGCGGGGCGAAGGACACTGTGTCAGCTGAACTCTGGACACGCACACACACACTGATACACACTCGTCCCCCCTCCTCTTCCAAACGCCTTCGATGCTTGTTGCCTCCTGGGAACACGGCGGATCTGAGCCCGCACTGGAATGGTAGCACTGGTCAGGATGGCTGCTGTGCTGCTTCGGATGACTCCTCACTAGGGCCGCCACAAACGATTATTGTGATAGTCGACTAATCAGATCATCATCCATTGGACGTGAAACTACAGCTTATTGCACCAGCAGCATCTGCTCTTATATAACTATCATTAGCTTACAGCTTGAAGTGTTTAAGGTGCTAACTAACAATAAAGACAAGATGATAGTTTATTAAATTTTAATGAAATTTGCAGATTGTTTCGGTGAAGTTTAATAAACTCCTTGCTATCTAAAATATAACAGGACACCGGAGTAAATTCTCCAGCATCTCACACTTCTGATAATCAGCTGTCTGCTTGACGTTTATTCAGCTGTGTAAAAACTTTAATCTCAGCCAAACCGATTTACTCAGGAACAAATAAAATACTGAAAAAGCCAAACAACAACATTTTAAGTTATCTAAGTGACTCATATATCATGTTTAACCTGAGTAGTGAAAGACGGCGGTGGGTTTGAAAACGATTTGCCGGGAGTCCGGTGTTCTCACGGCGCTAGTGACCTAGCCCCCGGCTAGCTATCGAGCTAGTGGGTAACAGATGTCTCCGAAAACGTCGGAGCGCTTTTGAAAATATGTGGTGTCCTGATAAACTGAGCAGATATTTGAGGTTTACACAGCTACATTCTCGCCTGAAAATATGTTAAACGTTTATTTTGTGACCCAGAAAGAATAATAAGAGTAATATTAAAACTAACTAGCTGCCGCCATTGTTGACAGCTGCGCTATGAATTCTGGGACACAGCTGCTTCTTCTTCTTCGGGGTTTAACGGCAGCTGGCATCCTTGTACATGCAGTGCTGCCATCTTCTGTTTCAGTCCGTTATTACACTCTTAAATCCTGCCACTTATTCCTGCGTCTTTTGTGATCTTACAAAGCTTCAAACGGCGCGTCGACTATTAAATCAGTCGTCGACGAGTCTGATAGTCGACGTAATCGTGGCAGCCCTACTCCTCACCCCCCACCCGACCCTGTGGCTGGTCACGTGCTCCATAATGTTGTGCTGTGGACATTTATGTGCTTTCTGTGCAGAGGAGTTTTTTGTTTCCTGTTCTTGTGCTGTCCTCCCAGGAGCCCAGCATGAGTAGAGGTCTCTTTTTTTCCTCTTGTACTTTCCCATCGTTGTGTTTCAGTGTTTTTCTGTAATGTTACCGATCTCCGACCTGTGTCCCCATGTGATGTCTGTGTTGTGTGTGTAGGGTTGGGGGGGGGCCCATTTCACTGCAGGGCAACCTGCACGTGGCGAATAAAGCCTTGATTGATTGATTGATTGATTGATTGATTGATTGATTGTTCTAGAAATTCTTCAGATAAACTTTAATGTGAATTATTTACGGACCTGCTGCGAGCGGCAGAAAGATCGGGTACAGGTGGACAGCGTGCACAGATGAGAGCTCTGGTGAGTCTCCTCGTTTTCAGCTTCAGATCAGAAACGTCCTCGTCGCCACTGAGCCGGACGGAAAAGCTGCCAGCGTGAAACCTGAAGCCTTTCTGCACAGACTGACACAACATCACGACTCGCCGCCTCTGGCTCCGCCCATCACGGCGACCCTGCCCGTCTGCCTGTCGTAGGGGAAAAGGTTGTTGCTGAAGGAGCTTCCTGGTAAAAAAGACATCCTCTGAAGGGAACCCCTTCCTCCCCGTGATGACCAAGGTTGGCATGACCACCGTAGTTGTTTGTTCCCCCTCGCAGCTCGACATTTAGTTCCTGCTCACAGCAAGCAGGTCAAAGGTCAGCGCGTTTACTGCTCTGCTGAAACATTTCTTTGTGCATCACGGTCCCGCCGCCGCTGTCAGACTTCTCAGGTTTAGTCTGAGTGAACAACCGTCTTATTCCCGTCTGCAGAGTACGCAGTTTTCAGTGTGATCATGTCACCGACCTTTGACCCTCCGCTCTGCTGCAGCTGCCGTTACTGTGCTCCGCTCAGAGAGAAACTTCATCGCTGCCAGCTGCCGCACCTTCACACAGCCGCGGCGCTGCGATTCCCCGCGCTGTCCCCGGCTTTTAAACGCAGCACCAAAGTCATTTAGCTCTGACCGCTCTCCTCTTTCCTCCTCGTCGACACTTTTACCGGACGCTCACTGTAACCCTAAGCCCACTGAAAAATGATCTGAATATCATCTGTCAGCGACAGGAAGACAGAACAGTGTCGTCGGTGTGTTTGTTGTGTCAGATGAACTCTGAGGATGAGCTGAAAGACCTCACCAGGTCGGAAAAGGAGACCTCGTCCTTCGTCCTGGGCACAGAGTCGGATCCCTGCTGGAGTTCGGGAGAGTTTTCTGTTCCAGACACGGCAGTGAGGATTCACCGAGGTCATCGAAACCTTTAAAACTAAAGCAGCAGGATGAACATGTGCAGGAAGCTGGGAAGATTCGTGACTCACACAACTGTGAGACCGATTCATCCCCGATGACAAAGGAACGCCCTGAAACAGCAAACGCCTCCTTGGCCATTCTTCCTGCGACGTGGTCAGGAAGTCATCCAGCGACGTTACGGTTTTAAGCATCGCTCTGTGTCACATCCAGACTTTTCCCTCCACTTTTCCTGGTTCAGCTGATAAAACTCTGAAGCTGTTTTATCTCTGGATTATCCTCCCATCTCATTCTGGATTTATGATCTCGGATATGTTTCCTGATCCGTGCTGTTTCATATCCTTTTTCCTTTGGGCCTTTATTCTGAAGCGATCAGTTCACAGTGAATCTGCGCGGTGCTGCTCGCCTCTTCACGGGATTAAACATGTGGCGCACACAGCGCTGTGGATTAGGATTAGGAAGGCACATAAAATAATCTGTGATCTGGCATCAGACTGGGATTTAACACTTCCCAGAATGCTTCAGAGCTGGCAGGCAGCAGAGCGGCCTGTTGGGCACATCTGTCCACCGGTGTTTTCAAAGGAGCTTGCAAAGAAAAGCGTCTGGACTTCTTTAAGTTGCTTGAAGACGTTTCATCCGAGAAGCTTCTTCAGTTCTAAGGTCAACTGGCCGAGAGTCCCACTGGGTTTAAATCTGGGACTCTCCACCATTTGACCTTTGAACTGAAGAAGCTTCTCGGATGAAACGTCTTCAGGAAACTTAAAGAAGTCCAGACGCTTTTCTTTGCAAGCTCCTTTGACTACGATGACCTGGATGACTGAGAACCTTCACAGACATATCCACCGGTGTTTCCACACCAGCTGGCTTCTCTGCAGGTGTAACAGAGCCCGGTCAGAGCCGGGAGCGCACCGCGCCCACGGATTGCGCCTGCGGTGCAGAACGCGGCGCCTCATTTGCTGCTCGAGCGGTGCTGAAGGTTTGCTGTGACACAGGCATGTGCTCCATCACACGGTTGGTGTTTTGCAGGCCGTTTTCAGCCTCTCCTGCTCCCTCAGCAGCGGCTCGGATGAACGAGACATTCACCGGTGAAATCAACGGCAGCTGTGATTCATTTGTGTGTCTGAGTCGTGCCGCTGTGAGGAGGCTCCGCTCAGACACCAGCGTGTGGAGGCGACATGTTTGTGCCTCATTCAGACACATTCATTACCTTTGGACCAGTTATCTCATCATCCTTTCATAATGTGACAGGCTCGCTCTGCCGCGCCGGCTTCCTGCAATCACTGCAGGGCCCTAAAAGCTGCTCCGCCTCCTCCGCTCCATCCTGTCACCTGACTGAGCCGTCCTTTTAAAAGCAGCCGGCGTAGATTTCTGCTTCATGTTTTAGCTTCACTTTCACAGGTCCTGACAGAGTGTAACCATAGCTGATGGTGTCAAACGTGACCTCTGACCTCTGGACACGAAGCCACCCAGAGACATGCAGAGTCCTACGTAGCAGCGAACTCATCTTTAGTTGTTAAGAGTCTCTGTCTCTCCTCCACAGCGTGTCTTTATCCTGTCCTTCTCCAGCAGATGGCCCCGCCCCTCGCTGAGCCTGGTTCTTCCTGTTCAAAGGGAGTTTTTCCTTCCCACTGTCACCAAAGCACTTGCTCATGGGGGTCATATGATTGTTGGGTTTCTCTGCATTGTTGTGGAGTCTTTACCTTACAGTATGTGCCTTGGGGTGGGGGGTTATTGTGTTATTGCGTCTCCTCGGCGGTCTGCTCTAACCCGTTGTTTCTGCCCTCCAGCTGGTCGGGGAGCAGCAGGAGAGCCGGCCCCTACTGAGCCCCTCCATCGATGACTTCCTGTCGGAGACCCGGAGCGACACCCCCTCCGCCCGACCGCTCACCTCCAACACAGCAGGTAGACTCCCGCTAATTACCACCTCCTCCCGTCCTTCCCCTCCCCTCGTCTTCCACAGCTCAGCGGGGCTCCACCTCCTCCTCCACCTCCTCCTCCTGCTCAGTGTGAGGATTCTTTTTCAGCCCTCGTGCAGGAGAAACGAGGGGAAACATTATTGATCCATTTCTGTTTTATTTAATTTGCTAAACATGACTGAGCTGTGAGAAGAAACCTCCTCCTCTAACCTCCCCTCATTCTGATCTCCTCTCTTTTCTTGCACTCTAACTTTCCGCCCTTGGCCGTCCTCCTTCCTCCTCTGTGAACCATCTGTCACCTCCGACTCAGCAGGTACACCGGCCATTAATTAGCACCTCTGACCTCCTCTGTCCTCCTGTCTGCTCTGTCCTCCTCCTCACATTAAACTCAGGCTGCTGTGCTGCTTCTTTCTGCATTTACATAAAAACTGTCGACGTGTCAGGAGGAGGAAGAGGAGCCCCGCTGAGCTGTGGAAGACGAGGGGAGGGGAAGGACGGGAGGAGGTGGTGTGGCTGAAATTCTATCTGATCCGAGCCTGGGCTCCGGGCTGCAGGGAGACGCTCAGAGGTCACAGAGTCACGCGTTCTGTTATTGGTCGTGGATCAATTCAAACTTTATTCGTCTTTGAGCGCGGTGACAAGAGCACGTCTGAGCGCTGCTGTAACCCTCCTCTAACACCGCTGAAGGCTCGATGGTTAAACTCACTGATGAGGGTGGGTGGACACGGACGCCTCCTCACAGCCACCTCCTCCAGCTCGTGGACGCTGTGATGAACGAACGCTGCAGGTCGGCCAGAGCGTCTCAGTCCCAGCTGGTCGTGCGTGTAGGAGGCGCCCTGTGCTAACCGAGCTCGTCGGCCTCCGAGGCTGAGCCGAGGCAGTAAATCTGTTTTAAATAACCTCGAAACTGTGATGCTGTGAGTACTCGGAGTACTCTGAGTACTGTGAGTACTCTGAGCACTAATCTTCTGACTTCTGAGTTAAATATTGTTATTGTCTGTTATCCACACCAAAGTGAAGGGCCGACCGCTCTCACAGACACTGAGCCTGTCGGGGTAACGAGTCCACCTCTCCCGCTGTCTGCAGTTCTGTCCACAGCTCTGGATCTGGTGGACCTCAGCGAGCTGGGGGAGAGCAGCGGGGGGAGCAACAAGGAGCGGAGGAGGAGCCCTCTGAGGAAGAAGGGCAGCTCGAAGAGTCCGCGACGCCGAGCCAAACCCGAGGAGACGGAGCTGATCCAGGTGCAGGTGGAACACCTGCCCGCTAGTCCCAGAACACCTGAGAGGATCTCCCTGGACTCAGGTGAGTCTCAGAGAGCAGCCTGAACCCGACGCCATCATCATCATCAGTTTTTATCACGTGACAGCGAGGAGGCGAGCGGCTGAGTCTCTGTGTTCGTGGATCTAAAAGGCGAGACAAGGCCAGCGAGCAGGGTCTGTGTTCAGTTCTCAGGTGATCCGCTCACCTTGATTAGCAGGTGAGGCAGCAGACTGACCCCGCCTCCTTCAGACCACAGTCACATGACCAAAGACGGTTTCAATCTCTCAACCCGAGCTTCACTGAGTTTGAGACCTGTGGAGGGATTGTGCGTCTTCTAGAGACGCCCCGGGAGAAAAGCCGATTACAACATGTAGTCATATTTATTACTGAAAGTGCACGCCGTCATCCACAGCTGCAGCAACATCTGGCCCAGAGACGCTCAAACCTGCAGCTCAGCCTGAGAGCAGGAGGAGCAGGAGCTGTGAACGATGGGAAAGTGTCTTCATCATAAATTCATCGTCGTAAATAAGCCCGAGCATGAAATGACGCGGCTTGTTCCAGCACGTGTGAGCTGCTGCCTCCTGAGGACTGAACGCCGTCTCGCCACGCTGGACCTGTCAGACCTCAAAGCTCGCAGCGTGAGCCTTTCTTTGCCCTCAGGCGTCCACAGGTACCCACAGCTCCGGGTTCATCTGTGGACCTGTTTCTGAGACTGTGGCAGATTTTCAGCTTTAATTTGTCATTGACGAATAAATCAGCTAAAAGTGTGGCTCTGCCCCACGTCTGCTATAAAGCCATCTATCAATACACTCAGGCCTTCATCACTTTGGTTCTCACTGCTTCATTTCATTAAAAGCTTTAAACTCACCGAGTCGTGAGGAGCAGCATCTTTAATCGCAGCTTTTACTGTGATGAGTTCCCACTTCCTGTTTACACCCAGCTGCACTTCCCATGTTGTGTTTTTACTGGCTGAAGCTTGTCTCATCTTCATTACTGATAAACACACACACCAGGAATAATAATGGGACCTCAGGTATGTTGTTGTGTTTGCAGTCAGCCTGTCGTCTCCTCTGGAGAAATGGGAGGAGGTGAACCTGGACGTGGAGGACGGCGGGCGCAGGAGGAGATACGAGAAGAGATGCACCTCCCATCACTCGTCCAGTGAACTGCTGTGGTAACGTAGCTCTGCATGACCCCGGCTCAGAATGACCTCACACTGGGCTCGTCCTCTGTGTCAAACTCGCAGTTTTAGCTCCGCCCACTTTGAACCAGCTTCCTGCACAAACAGAACAGTTTCTAGTTTCTAAACTTGGGATCACCATAAAAGGGTATCTGTACTCTCTGGCATCACACAGGTCCGAGAGTAGAAAGGTGGAGGCGGAGCTTCTGGCTCACCTGAAGACACTGACAAAATTAGGACCAGCAGGTCCCCTTTAACACTGTGCTGTTCTCCTTCAGGTCGGCAGAGTTTAAAACCGACCCGCTGACCAAGAACAGCTTCAACATCCACAGCTTCGACGACCTCGACTTCATTTCTTCAACGCAGGTCAGCCACTGCTCATGCTGCAAATACTACTGCAGTACTGCATCTGCTCACCCGTGTGCGAGTACACACTGCGGGTGCTGCTCTGGAGACCCTGGTGTGGGTTTGAGTCACGGTGAGTTTGGCTGCTGCAGCTCAGCCTCGCGCTCGCCTCATCGTGACCTTTGAACCACGGCACGATGTTAGCGAGCGCTCTGACTGAGAGGTGAGTGCCAAAAGTGACTGAGATCAGGCCCGGTGTGTCTGCCATCTGTAGTGACAGTGTGCAGTTCAGGCAGCCTGGGAGAAACGAGTGCAGACCGCTGGAGGTTAGCCGAGGAGCATCAGATGCAGCTGTGACTTTGTCCCAGTCACTTTGTTTTCCTTCACACTGACCTGCTGCTGTGTGTGCACGTGTGTACGTGCACGTGTGTGTGTGTGTGTGTGTGCGTGTGTGTGTGTGTGTGTGTGTGTGTGCACGTGTGTACGTGCACGTGTGTGTGTGTGTGTGTGTGTGTGTGTGTGTGTGTGTGTGTGTGTGTGCGCGTGGGCTTTCAGGACTGCGGGGCGTCCCGGCAGCGCAGACGGACTCGCTCTCTGCTGCTCAGGAACGAGTCTCTGGAGGACGAGTTTGTCCGGGCGAAAGCTGCTGTGGAGGTAAGAACACGCTGACACGGGCGTCCTCGGCTGTATCCCAATCCAGGGTCTGCAGCCTTAAAGGCGCATTTCAAGGCCGATTACGTCACAGCGACACGCCGAAGGCTGTCCCAATTCAAAGGCTGCTCAAAATGCGGCCCTCAAATGCGTCCTTCATTCCCCTGAATTTTAAGGATGTGGCGGTGTAGACTTCGTGGCCCAACATATCCCAGAATGCATAGCGCGGCGGTGGGTGTGGATAATTTTGCCAAAAAAAAAACGGAAGATGAGGGGCGGCCGAAGAGTAAACTTTAAGTAAGTACTGAATATTATGTCACTTATTTATGTGCAAATGTTTAATAACGAAGAACATTAAAACATTACTGTTGGCCACATGTCGGCAAAGTCATGTGACATCAGTGACGTTTGTACTAACTTGGTTTTAAAGCCTTTACTTTGAAATATACGCCGTTCAATAGCTGAGCTTAATCCTACAGAGAATGATCAAAGCTCATGTAGAAACAAACAAATGAACAAAAGATTTTCTCCTTCATTTCTGTCAAACACAGCTGTATGACACGTTTCCAGCTGTTAGTATCGTGGTTGCTAGGCAACCTGGGCAGCGCAACGGAGGCTAGACCGTCCCATTTCACAAGCCTCGCACTTCCGGCCTTAGCGGTCTTTGAGTACGCGGCCCTTGAGGATCGTTGAGGCTGCAGACCCTGAATTGGGACACAGCCCTCGTCACACTGATGTCACGAACGAACGCTCCTCACGCCGAGCCCCGCCTCCTCGCTCCCCCGTCTCCTCGCTCTTAGTCTCGTCTGTGACATACTGACAGGAGGAAACTCTCGTCTTCTTGTCTTGCCGCTCAGAGTCAGCTGATGCTCAGAAACAGATGGCGTGTACTTCCTGTCACCTGAGCGTCCGCAGGTGTTCTCAGATCAGTTTTGCTGTGAGGTCTCTGCGATTCACCTGCAGCTTCATCAGTTGTGTTTCATTCGAGCGTGAGGATGATGATGATTTATCGTTTTATTAACATCGATGTCGCTGACGCCGAGTCTGACAGCGTGCAGCTGAGTGCAGGTAACGCGGTGAAAACCCGCACGTGACGTGAAAGCGTGACTCTTCTTCGCCCGGCCGGTGTCCTCCTGCAGGACGTTCTGCCTGCTGCGCTGCCTCCTCTCTGAAGCTGATTGGCTCTGACAGCACTGATATTCACGGCGGCTCAAGACGCTCTGGTCCAGTAACCAGACGCGCCGCTTTCATATTCATGGCAGACGAGTGTTTAATGGTGGACGGCGTCCTGATCCAGTATTTATACGGCGCTGCACATTTAAACTGTGACCTTTCACGTGTGCATAAATCCCACCGCTGCCCTGCACACATTACTGTTCCCGGCCATACTGCAGCGTGCAGGAAACAACACTGGATATTTATTTTAAAGACGTGTGGCAGCACAGACCAGGTCCTCATGTCTGAGTGAAAAACTAGTTCATGCATTTATTACTTCCAGGCTGGACGACTGTAATTCATTATTATCAGGATGTCCTAAAAACTCCCTGAAAAGCCTTCAGCTGATCCAAAATGCTGCAGCAAGAGTCCTGACAGGGACTAGAAAGAGAGCAGATTTCTCCTGTTTTGGCTTCCTGTTAAATCCAGAATTAAAATCCTGCTCCTCACATACAAGGTGAGGCAAACCGACCGAGTCCCTGTTTAGAGGGTGAAGCTGTGGGTTCGCTGCTCTGCAGTCCTGTCGTCACAAACTGCGAGGTCACAGATACGAGCGGCAGAGAGGAGCGTCCTCTGCAGGTGGCCCGGCTGTTGGAGTAGAGCTCCTGCTGCTCCTCCCCATTGAAAGGAGTCAGCTGCGTCAAAAGCCTAAAAGAGAAAGGAGGTGGGCGAGGAGGTCTGAGCCTCTGTGCTCTGCGTGAGCCGGGCGTGGGTACGCCATGGCGGTCTGAGCTGTTTACCTTTCAGCATCTGTCTGTCTACTTCCTGTCTGACAGTCGGACACAGAGTTCTGGGACAAGATGCAGGCTGAGTGGGAGGAGCTCGCTCGGAGGAACTGGCTGGAGGACTCCGAGGACCAGCAGCCGGTCCCGCCCACTGTCTCACCTGCAGAGAAGGTGAGCTCAGAACAAGCCTCCAGATAGAAACACACACACACACAGTCGTGTTTTCATATCTCAGTGAGGACATCTCATTGACATAATGCTTTCCCAGCTGCTTACCCAAACCTAACCATAACCTAACTGTAACCCTGACACATTTCGTCCCCATTAGGGCTGTTGGTCCCCACAGGTATAGTAACATGCCAAATTGTGGTCCCCACAAAGATATGTAAATGTGGCATACACACACACAGACAATCTGGAAAAACAGGAAAAATCCCAGAATTCCAGAAAGCACTGAGTGAAAGTTGGATTCACACAAACCAACGTTTGAGACGAACGAGCGTGAGCTGTCAGTGTCTCCGCAGCAGCTCGGTGAATACTGCAGACGTGTGCGTGACGACATTTCAGATTCCTCCAGTCTTACTCTGAGCAGTTAGCGCTGCAGCGCGACGCTAACGCCGCAGATCGAGTCTGTGACACCGGAGGTGACCCGAGGGGGGACGAGCAAAAAGGCAGCAGACGTCTGCGCCGTGTTCATGTGTGTGAGCAGATGTTTGGTAGCGTGTTAGCGTCACCTCCACGCCGCCATGATGTAACACCTGAGCAGAGAAGGGATTAGAGCGGGATTACCGAGGCGCCCACAGCTGATCTGAAGCCAGCTGCAGATTAAAGCGGCCAAACATCCAGCGCAGCAGTAATCTGACATTATTAATGACTGCCCCAGTGCATGCTGGGAAAATGTTTTCAATAAAAAGATGGGCAGGAAGGTGAAATGTCAGCGCACACATGTTAACACGCAGAGAGGCGGGAAAGGGTGGAGCCTGTGAAGCATTACAGAAAGGTCTATTAGTCATTATTCATAACTCACCTGTTAAAACGCCACCGCAGAGTTTACTGTAACACTGTGTGTGTGTCTGTGTGTGTGTGTGTCTGTGTGTCTGTGTGTCTGTGTGTGTGTGTGTGTGTGTGTGTGTGTGTGTGTCTGTGTGTCTGTCTGTGTCTGTGTGTGTGTGTGTCTGTGTGTGTCTGTCTGTGTCTGTGTGTGTCTGTCTGTGTGTGTGTGTGTGTGTGTGTGTGTGTGTGTGTGTGTGTGTGTGTGTCTGTGTGTGTGTGTGTGTCTGTGTGTCTGTCTGTGTCTGTGTGTGTGTGTCTGTCTGTGTCTGTGTGTGTGTGTGTGTGTGTGTGTCTGTGTGTCTGTCTGTGTCTGTGTGTGTGTGTCTGTCTGTGTCTGTGTGTGTGTGTGTGTGTGTGTGTGTCTCTGTGTGTCTGTCTGTGTCTCTGTGTGTCTGTCTGTGTCTCTGTGTGTCTGTCTGTGTCTCTGTGTGTCTCTGTGTGTCTGTGTGTGTGTGTGTGTGTGTGTGTGTGTCTCTGTGTGTCTGTGTGTGTGTGTGTCTGTGTGTGTGTGTGTCTGTGTGTCTGTGTGTCTCTGTGTGTCTGTGTGTGTGTGTGTGTGTGTGTCTGTGTGTGTGTGTCTGTGTGTGTGTGTGTCTGTGTGTCTGTGTGTCTCTGTGTGTCTGTGTGTGTGTGTGTGTGTGTGTGTGTGTGTGTGTCTCTGTGTGTCTGTGTGTGTGTGTGTGTGTGTGTGTGTGTGTGTGTGTGTGTGTGTGTGTGTGTGTGTCTCTGTGTGTCTCTGTGTGTCTGTATGTGTCTGTGTGTGTGTCTGTATGTGTGTGTGTGTGTGTGTGTCTCTGTGTGTATGTGTGTGTGTGCGCTGCAGGGTTACTATTTCAACACCAACAACCCGTACAGAGACTGGCCCAACGTCTTCGCCGAGGCTCAGGAGAAAGCTCGGGAGGGAGACCTGAACACTGCCGTGCTGCTGCTGGAGGCCGCCATCCTGCAGGACCCGCAGGACTCAGAGGTGATGCGACGCGCCCAGCTGTTCATCGTTTCACTGTGTCTGGTCTGCAACAGCAAGCCATCCGTGAATGATGTTTCATCTGCACGCAGAAACATCTGCACGCAGATGTGACGATGGGAGTCTCATCCTGTGCTCTCAGAGTCAACAGCTGATCACAGCTTGTTTTATTTGGACGTGAGAGAGCGTAGACACGATGAAGACGATGAAGGTCAAACTGAGGATTGTTTAAACGCCACAGTGTTGTTGCAACCTCGTCCATCCCTTTATCACCTCAGTGTGCCGTCTTCCGATGTCAGGATCTCAGATTCATCCAGATAATTTGACACATCGAATTAAATTCACTTCTGTTTATGTAGAGCTAAATCCTACCAACAGTCTGCTCAAGGCTTTTTATGTAACTCCAGAGAAACACTCCACCCCTATGAGCCAGCGCTATGGCAACAGTGGGCAGAAAAACTCCCTTTTAACAGGAAGAAACACGACCGGGGGGAGTTGAGATGAAAGTTATCATGTGACATATGAAACGTTGTGCTGGCCAGTTCTGTTTGTACCACCGAGCACGTGTTGGTGACGCGTGCTCGTGGCCTGCAGTCTGCCACGCCCACATTTCACTGCATCAGGAAGAGAAAGGGGCGGAGAAGTCTGCACCGGCAAAGAGACAAATTAGGAGAAGTTCAGTGACGGAAACAATCGTGTCCAAAGAGGAAGCCAGAAAAGGCACGCCTTTCCACCGAGTTACCATGGTGATGACGATGTTAAAATAAAGTGAAGGTGCTGAATATCGTTTTCCCCTCAGATACAGATTACAGTTACCAGCAGCTGGAAAACGTACATCACCACCACCAGGCTAAGCATCATCACACACGCCCAGCACTACAAACACGCGTGAGCGCTGCGTGCGAACGCCTTCATCTTTGTGTCATGATGCATGGCACTGAAAGCGAGGAAAAAAACAGCGAGGCAGAGGTTTGTGGCGAGACCCAGCGGTCCCACAGAAGGCGGGGCCTAAACGGGCTGACCGGAGCTGCGTGACGTTTAGATGTCCAACCATTTTCAGCCAGGTCGTTTGTGCTCGGTCCAAATCAGAATCAGTGAGTTCTCACATTCCTCTTCTTCTTCACGTTTTCAGGCGTGGCAGCTTCTGGGTATGACTCAGGCTGACAACGAGAACGAGCAGGCCGCCATCGTGTCGCTGCAGAGGTCAGTCGCCTTCATGCTGGAGAGCTCTGCTTTATATTCAACCCTGACATGCTAACTGTTTGCTGGAGCTAATCTGCTTTACCTGCTGCAGGTGCCTGGAGCTCCGCCCCAACAACCTGCCGGCCCTCATGGCGCTCGCCGTCAGTTTCACTAACAGCGGCATGCAGCGGGAGGCCGGCGACGTGCTGCGCCGCTGGATCTGTCACAACCCGCGATATAAACACCTGGTCCAGGACAGCAGGAGTCCGCTACGGGGCTCCCCGGCCATGCCGTGCAGGAGCCCCCACGCCTCCACACCTGCCAGGTATGAAGTTCAGTCAGCTTGTTCTTGTAAAGTTCCAACTCCTCTGTGATTGGATGGAACCAAGCTGTGTGTGTGCGCAGGTGTGAGCTGCAGGACGTGCTGCTCCTCTTCCAGGAGGCGGCTCTGCTGAACCTGGACTGTGTGGATCCCGACCTGCAGACCGGGCTGGGAGTCCTCTTCAACCTGAGCTTGGACTTCGACAAGGCGGTGGAAGCTTTCAGTGCAGCGCTGTCTGTCAGGCCACAGGTAACACGTACGCAGACACACACACGTCAACATGGTGGCGGTCCTTTCATACGAGCAGTGACGCTGTCAGCGGCGGGGTTTCTCTCTGCAGGACTACCTGCTGTGGAACCGTCTGGGAGCCACGCTCGCCAACGGAAACCGCAGCGAGGAGGCGGTGGAGGCGTACACCAGAGCTCTGGAGCTGCAGCCCGGATTCATCCGCTCGCGGTACAACCTGGGAATCAGCTGCATCAACCTGGGAGCGCACAGGTAACCCTGGCACTGACCTCTGACCTCACACAGACCAGTCTTACTGCGGCGATGTAGTTGTATAACCCCGGTCCTGGTCCTGCAGGGAGGCGGTCAGTAACTTCCTCACGGCGCTGAACCAGCAGAGGCGGAGTCAGCGCTGCAGCCAGCAGCAGATGTCGGCTAACATCTGGGCCGCCTTGCGGATCGCCATCTCAATGATGGACCGCCCCGAGCTGTTCCAGGCCGCCAACATGGGCGACCTAGACCTGCTGATGAGGGCCTTCGACATGAGCGACGTCTGACGGCGAGTCATGGGAGGGCGGAGCCTTGCTCCCAGAGTCACGGGAGCTCGGTTGGATGCCCGGGTTGAAACCAGACAGTGAGGGAACGGCGCAGCCCTTTAGCTTCCTGTTTGTAGCTCTGCATTCTCAACGCCGTCTGCAGGTCGATCATCTTTTCACCTTTAACAAGAAGATTGAATTCAGCTCCTCCTCTTCCTCCTCGTCACCTGCGCTCACCTGCTGCTGATTTTCCTCTGCTCATCGGTCACTTCCTGATGGTCGACTTTAAACGTGATGTCGTGAGGGATGAAGAGGGGGAGGAAACTCTGGACTCGTGGACTTGTCAGAGCAGCTTTGCATGATTCACGACTCAAAATAATCCTTCTTTATCTGACACAAACGTTCTTTTCATGGCTGTCCTTCATGAAAAGAACGTTTGAACATCAGGTGGGCGGAGCTCATGTACTCGCAGCCAGAGATGTCCTCCTACATGCAGCATAGACGTTTCCACCGTGAGCACCTTTTTGAGCATTTTCGCCTTCGTGGTGTTTTGAAAGTGGGCGGCTCTGTTGTACTCATGGAAGCCCCGCCTCCATCCTCCACCACAGCCTGCTTCTCTGTCTCCTTCCTCTGTCAGCTGCTCTCCACAGCGAATCATCTTCCATCCCAGCACCCTCCAACCCTCTCCACTACGTCCATGAACCTCCTCTGAGCTCTTTCTCTTCTCTTCCCGCCTGAAGCTCCACCTTCCCGCTTCTGCACATGCTCAGACCAACTGAGCCATTAGTCTGTTGGACTCACGTCTGATCCTGTCCATTCTGCTCACTCCCAGTGGACATCTGAACATCCCAGCAGGTGTCACTACCATCTTTAAACCTTCTCCTTCTGTCACTTGGCTCCGCCCACTCTGCCCCTCTCCTGCTTTGTATTAACGGGACCAGAATTTAGAAAATAAACTTTGTTTTTTAATGAAGCAGACGTGAAACCAGCGACTCATCGGGAAAGACTTCCCTGCGCTCATTTTCTCATGGACTTGTATACAGTCGCACACCAGAGTCGCCCCCTGCTGGTCACCCTGTCATGTCCAAACCCCAGAATCTCTTCAGTGGTCGTTCTCGCCTCTGTAGCTTTTCTATCGGCTCTGTTCACTTGCAGCACGTCTTTCAGCTCAGGTTATAAAAACTCACGATGTCCGTGGACATGAAGCTTAACACCAGGTCCTTTCCTAATGAGTAATCCAAACCACGGAGCTGCAGGAGTGAGGAGAAGCAGAACACGCCCACTTTAAGGCTTTTTCCTCCCATGTTTCTTCACCTTGTTACTTTTAACCCTTTAAAGCCATAAAACAGCAGCAGGGGTCTGTTAGAAACTCGCCTCTGTGTGTCACCCCCTGCAGGCAACAGCTGGTACTGCAGCAGCATTTATTTAAATCCAACCAAGAGGCCACCTTCACACCTGAGATCAGGTGTGGTGCTAAAGGTGAATAACAGAATTCATAACTCAGAATTCTGATGTTTTCCATGTGGTGATGATGAAGCAGCTGTATCAGGGCTAGCGCCACCTGCAGGAAGGGTTCGGGCATGTGTCAAATATTTTCCAAAGGAATTCAGGAGAAATATCTGTCGTCTTCAGGCGACTTTTGTTGTGATTTGGCGCTATATAAATACAACTGAATTGAATTAAAACGATTTGCTTTGGCAGTTGAAAAGTTAAACGCCTCGCCCCCTAAGTGACACAGCCGTCTGTCTTCACACAAAGGATGACCCTCAGCGAACCGTACAGCTTCTTCCAGAACCAACGTCTGCTGGATCCCTACGAGTCCTCCCACCTGCTCACCTCCGACCTCGCCTCGTATCTGCTCCTTCCTCTGAAAGAGACAGAAAAGAAAAACACCCCTCTGCCTAGCCTTGATCATTTTCATCCTACCGCTGATTCCAATATCTAGTTCAGGACATTCTGTTCAGACTCTCCCAGAGAATATCTCTCTAACCCTGAAGTGTACGCATGCTGCAAAACCCTCCGTGCTCTACGTCTACGCCTCAATATTTCAAATCCAGTCATGGCGCTGGACGAAGCTTTTGACCCTCAAACACGGAGCGCCAACATGTTTATGAGCACATTTCCATTGTGTTTATAAAAAATAATAAAACAGCTTTATTTAATCGTTTTAAACCCTAACATGTCTCACTGATGCAGCGGCACTTCTGTGCGTTAAGGTTTTTCACAAAACGACTGCAGCGGTTTCCCGCCTGGCCTGGAGGTGGCGCTCATCGTCCCGTCATACCTGCTGCTGTTCCTGTGTTTGCCTGTGGGAGGCGCCTGTGATTGATTCCAAACATTAACACATTATAGTTTAAAACTGATGTTTGTATTATTGTTACAGTTTCTGTGTTTTATTCTGAAAAGTCGTGTTCATGCTCTGTCCCTTCCTTCCTGTCGCTGGTTCTCAGGTGAGTGTGAGAAAACGCGCAGCAGCTGATCCGGTTAAACGAAAGCTAAATCAAAGCAGCGTCCCCCGAGTCCTGGAGCGGTGAAGGCTTCCTGTCCTGTCCTTAGTTCGGGATGACTTCCTGTCTATGGTTCTTTTCAGATCAGCTGACAGGAAACCACAGCGCTTCTCATTCTGAGGGTTTTACTGTGTTCAAGTCAGGACGCCCAAGTAACAAAAGCAAAGAGCTCCAGAAAAGCAAACAGCCAGCGCGTTTTCATCCACAGCTTCCTGCTTCAGAGATTAACGGGAAGATTCACAAACTTCATCCACACGATGATGAGGAGTGTGAATCTTCGTCCTGCTGCTTCTCCTGAGTCCTGCTCGTCTTCACGTCTGTACGGTTCTGATGTAAATGACTGTACGGACAGTAATCACATGTAAACTGATGATATTAAACGGGTGACACAGAAACCTGGAGTCCAATCAGTGTGTTCTGTGCAGAAACGTTACTGTGAGTGTTTTAATTAAGGGCAGTGTTACAGAGCCCCCCCGGTTTGTCCTGCTTTTCCTGCCCCCTCGTAGATTTCCACAGAAACAACAGCTGAAGGAAGTTTGTCCTGTCAGATTTCACTCGGTGGAAACAAGCCGAGCTTGTCTGAAGCACAGACAAATAAGATAAAGTGTGAACTTGAAGCTGTGTGTTGTAAATGAATGTGTGTAACAACAAAAGACCGGAGCCTTTGACTTTTGGGGCACATGCTGCATTAAAACGGGCAACGCAGGGTAAAATACCAGTTTATACCACAAGATGGAGCAGCGAGTCAGTCAGAGAGGAAGAAGGCCGGGTATTCAAACACTCATCATGTGACTGAGCAAAAAGCTGCAGACAGGTGGGGTCTGAGCACTCACCTGTACCTGAGTGTTCAACGACATGTTGAAGTGGGAGGTGGCGCTGATGCAGGGGTCCTGACATCCTCGAGGGTCCTGCAGGTTTTAGATCTCACCCTGGGTCAACACACCTGAATCACATGATTAGTTCGTTACCAGGCCTCTGGAGAACTTCAGGACATGTTGAGGAGCTAATTTAGCCGTTTAAATCAGCTGTGTTGGTTCAAGGACACATCTAAAACCTGCAGGACACCGGCCCTCCAGGCCTGGAGTTGCCCACCCCTGCTATAGGGGGAGGTCTGACGGGAGGAAGGTGCTCACAGTGCAGCAGTGACCTCCAGTGGCAGCAGGAAGCACTGCAGAGAAGCATCAGCTCTGTCCATCCACAATCACACATTCATTGATAAACATTAGGATAACAGAGAAAACACCACAAAAGTGACCTGATCAAAGTGTATTTGCTGGCTTCAGCGTGAGCACGAAGAGGAAACTTGAGACAACAAGCTTCGAGTCGAGCGGACGAGCCGAGAGTCACAAAAAGAGACAAAAGCATTTCTCACTTAAAAAACTGTGAGGCTCAGTTTTCCACGATAATCATTAGAAATGTGTTAAGAAGAAGGGCGCCATGACGAGGACAAGGGCCTTTGAGTGGTTTGGTGACTGAGCTCATTTGATCCCAACAACACCCAAAAATCCAGGAAGATTTCCTGACCAGAACTCCCACTATAAAACTGTGTGAACCACTCCAGTCTCAGGTCAGTAAACCTGAAGAAAACCAGGTCAGCACTCAAACATTCACAAACAAGATCGGCTCAGCTCATCTCGGCTGATCTTTAAACTGGTAAATCTTACTCAGGACACTTCTTTTAAACTGCTTAAGGCTGTATCTGAGGCCTGACCTGCTCTTTGCAGCACTCCCACCTCCACCTGTCTGTGTAACCCTGATGGGGACGGGTGGAGGTAATTGAATGTGCTGCACTGAGGGGTGAGCTGAGTATTTAATTGCGTTCAGCAGTGAAACAGTGTTGAGTACACCAGGGCCATTAAAGAGAGGAAAAAATGAAGCCATAGAACATTCAATGCTTTTATTTTCTTGATTTTTCACTAGAAGGTTGACTTCCTGCCAGGTGGAGCTCTGAAACACATCACACGTCGGAGCAATAATGCACAGATTTATGGATTCTATCACTGATCAATACGTCTAATCACAGTCACATGATGAGATATTAGAAGCTGGTGTGAGATAAGCTGCTGAGGTTCAGCTGTTTGTGGTCGCGGCGAAGGCGGAGCATCCACTCACCACCTCAGGAGACCCAAATGGCCTGAAGGTGGAGCCAAAGATTCAGGAGCTCATCAGCTGCTCATGAAGGCCAGACTGTACGAGCCTACAGACGAACTTTGACCCTTGATTCTAAAGCAAAAGCGTCGACT